>NC_140988.1:300969013-301349013 GCF_052327205.1 Somniosus microcephalus
TCACAGGAAAAATTTGACACGAAGCCACATAAACAGATATTTAGGACAGGTGACCAAAAAAGTGGTCAGAGGTAGGTTTAAAGGAGCGACTTAAAGGAGGAGAGTGCGGCAGAGAGGCGGAGAGGTGTAGGGAGGGAATTCCAGAGCTTAGGGCCTAGACAGCAGAAGGCACGGCTGCCAATGTTGGAGTGAAGGAAATCAGGGATATGCAAGATGCCAGAATTGGAGGAGCGCAGAGATCTCGGACACAAGCAATTTAAAGAGGCCCAGCTCTTTTTTGAGAAATAGAGGAATGATACAACCTCATTACAGTGCAGCCAGGTATACAGCTAGTATTTGTTCCAGTAACAATGGCACTTGCAGCAGCTCCTACTCGATAGGCTCTTTGATGACTATCAAGGTGGAAGAATTGCTGGAAGGCTGTAGCATCAGTGGCAAAACCTCGGCATCATTCTTGCTATAGCACCAAGGAGCAGAACTCCCTGTAGAGGGTTTAGCTATCCCATCCACAGTTCCACACAGGGACCACCTCAACAGTCGTTCTGTGAACTCAGCTGTAGGTACATGGGTGATATTCAAACGTGGTACCACATAGTTTGTGCTGTCTAAGTTCAAGCCCCACCCACCTAACAGTGACATTCCTCCCAGCACACCACCTTGGACCCAGGTGGAGGGGATTAAGATGCATAGTTCATAGAGATCATCACCAAGGGTATCCTTTGCACTTTTAAACCAGTCTACTGCACTTTCAAGGAATGATCATCTGAGGGATCCCAGTCACACTGATGGCCAAGATGAATAGTCTTCTATAGAACACATTCAACCAGATCATCAAAGTGGAGAATTCTACTCATTATTGTTTAATCCCAGAAAGTCTTACAGATATTGTCCCCTCCGCAAGCTCAGAACATGTAGCTGCACAGGAAATGGTTTAAGCTGTCTCAGATCAATCAAGCAGGAGACTGGCCGGACACAACAGTACCGAAGGAATAAAAACAGAAAATGCTGGAAATACTCAGCAGGTCAGGCAGCATCTGTAGAGAAACAGAGTTAACGTTTCAGGTTGATGACCCTTCGTCAGAATTGGAAAAAGTTAGAGATGTAACAGATTTTTAAGCAAGTGTAGGGGCAGGGAAGGGGAGAAAGGGAGGAAAGAACAAAGGGAAGGTCTGTGATAGGATGGAAGGCAGGAGAGATTAAAAGACAAAGGGGATGATGGTGCAAGGCAAAAGAAGATGGTAATGGGACAAATTAAGAAACAAAAGATGTGTCCAGATGAGGTGTAAATGGCTGCGGCAGAATCATCAACAGCTGCCATGTGAGAGGAAAAATGTTTTTTTTAAATAGGGGCAGAAGTTATGATCTGAAATTGTTGAACTCAATGTTGAGTCCAGAAGGCTGTAAAGTGCCTAATCGAAAGATGAGGTGCTGTTCCTCGAGCTTACATTGAGCTTCATTGGAACAATGTAAGAGGCCGAGGACAGAGAGTTCAGAGTTGGAGAGGAGCGGAGAATTAAAGTGACAGGCGACCAGAAGCTCGGGGTCATGCTTAAAGATTAACGGAGGTGTTTAGCAAGGCAGTCAACCAATCTGCGTTTGGTCTCCCCAATGTAGAGGAGACCGCATCGTGAGCAGCGAATACAGTATACTAAATTGCAAGAAGTACAAGTAAATCGCTGTTTCACCTGGAAGGAGTGTTTAGGGCCTTGGACAGTGGGAAGGGTGGAGGTAAAAAGGCAGGTGTTGCATCTCCTGCGCTTGCACAGGAAGGTGCCGGGCGAAGGGGAAGGGGTGTTGGGGGTGATAGAGGAGTGGACCAGGGTGTCACGGAGGGAGCGGTTGCTTTGGAATGCTGAAAGGGGAGGCGAGGGGACGATGTGTTTGGTGGTGGGATCACGCTTAAGGTGGCAGAAATGGCGGAGGATGATCCGTTGAATGTGGAGGCTGGTGGGGTGAAAGGTGAGGACAAGGGGAACCCTATTGTGGTTCTGGGAGGGAGGGGAAGGGGTGAGAGCAGAAGTGCGGGAAATAGAACATACACGGTCAAGGGCCATGTCAACCACGGTAGAGGGGAATCCACGGTTGAGGAAAAGGGAAGACATATCGGAAGCACTGGTATGGAAGGTGGCATCGTCAGGGCAGATGCGGCAGAGACGGAGAAACTGGGAGAATGGAATAGAGACCTTACAGGAAGTGGGGTGGGAGGAAGTGTAGTCCAGTTAGCTGTGGGAGTCAGTGGGCTTGTAGTAGATGTTTGTCGATAGCCGATCGCCAGAAATGGAGACAGTGAAGTTGAGGAAGGGAAGTGAAGAGTCGGCGATGGACCATGTGAAGGTGGGGAAAGGGTGGAAATTGGAAGCAAAGTGAATGATGAAGAACTGAGGGATGTGTTTTTCACATTGTCATTCAGCAATGTTATAGAAAATTCCTCAGGATCAATTCCTGGATTGCTGCATCACACGGTGCTTGTTTGGCCCCATCAGCATTCCCCCTCCACTGGGTTTTTATGAAATGCCTTTCTGTTGTTGCTGGGTATTTTCAGTTGTTCTATCCACCCACAGCTGCTGACTGGCTGCTGAAAGCTCCCTTGTTGAGAAACCCTTCCAGACAGCTGTCCAAATGGTTCTCATCACATTCAGAGAGCTTAGCTTCATCATTAGTGGCAAGAAGCCTTTACTACAGCCAACTGAGGCGATAACTTTTCTAGGCACATAATTTAATATGTCCATGGGAAGAATCTCCTTGCCTCCAGGTCATTTTGAAGCCTTCCAGAAACTGACTTCCTCTTTTCACAAGGGGTTGGAGATTGCTGCAGTACTGTATCTTGGAGTTCATTGGGCTGGTGTGCCACAGAAAAGTGGAAGACATTGATTAGATGCTAGGCAGTTCCAGAGAGTAGGATGAGGGGTGTTCAATTAATTAAATTCTGAGTGTAAATCTCACAGATGCCGGACTATCTTTGACAGCCTCACAATTTTCGGACCCTTCTCTAATCTTTGCGTAGACCTTGGACTTTTTTCCTCCTTCAACCGCTTCACAGATTTGAATTTTCTGAGAATTCTCACGGACCTCAGAGTTTTCTCCAACCTCCTTGTAGTAACCAGGTCCTCCTAGCTTAGTATTGTCTGAAAACTTGGAAATACTGCTCTCTATTCCCTTTAATATACAATAAACACTGGGGACTCAGCAACAACCCCTACAGAAAGCCACTTGTCACTCCCTACCACTCCAAGAATGTCCCTTTTATCCCAATTCTGTCTTCTACTCGAATTCACTGCGTTAGCTAGCAATCCCTTTTGTAGAACCTTATCAAAATGACTTGAAAATACATACGAACAATGACAGGCAGGTAAAGACCCTCTGGTCCATCGAGCCTGTCCCACACAATTACGATACCTTGTGTGTCACATTATATACTCTCCACCCCACCCAAAAGCATGTGATCTCCTGGGAGAGGCAAAAAAACAGATTAAAAATCCAGGCCAATTTGGGGGAAAAAATCTGGAAAATTTCTCAGACCCATCTAGATGATCAAAACTAGTCCAGGAGATCACTCTGGCCCTGAAGCAGCACCTACCATCTGTAAGAGGTGATCGCCACCCCAGCCAGAAACAGGTCCAGCTCTCGCTTGAAGGAATTCAACAAATCAGCGTTCATCGCACGAGACGGCAGCCTGTTCCAGAGGACCACTATTCTCTGGGAAAAGAACCACCTCCTGACATCTAACCTAGATCTGGCCTTATACAACTTAAATTTGTGACCCCTGGTTCTCCCTAACCTATTTAATTGGAACAAACTGTTAACTGGAACACAATCTAGTCCCTTCATTATCTTATAAACCTCAATCAGATCACCCCTAAGTCTACAGTCCCAACTCTTTTAGACTATCTTGATAACTAAGATGCTTTAAACTTGGAATTAGTCTAGTGGCCCTCTGCACCCTTTCCAAAGCCTCAATATCACCCACCATGCAAGACGACCAAAACTAGACACAGTATTCCAAGTGAGGCCTGACCAAGGTCTTGTACAGGGACAAAACAGTTTGCCTCATCTTGTACTCAACTGTCCTATGGATACACCCCAACACCCTATTTGCTCGAGCTATCGCTTCACGGCATTGCTCATGTACCTTCAGAGATGTATGCACTAGAATGCCCAAATCTCTTTCTATCTCTACCTTCTTTAATGCTTTTCCCTGAAGGGTATATGAATGTTGAGCATTTGCCCTGCCCACATGCATAACACTGCACTTATCCAGGTTATACATCATTTGTCAGTCATGAGCTCAATCTCCCAACACATTAAGATCCACCTGAAGCAGACAAGCATCGGATACAGTCCTAACACTTGCACAGATCTTAGTATCACCTGAAAATTCGTGCCCCCAACACCCACATCCAGATCATTAATAAAAATAGTAACGAGTGATGGTCCCAACACCGATCACTGCTGGACACCACTAGTGACCGGTCTCCAAACAGATCCAAATCCAGCTATAACTACTTTTTGCCTATATCCTGTCAACTAGTTCTCAATCCAGCTCAATATATTACCACTAACACCAGAGGCTTCGATCTTAGAGAAGCCTCTTGTGTAGCACCTTATCAAAAGCTTTTTGGAAGTCTAAGTAGACACTGTCTCCTGGGCTTCCCTCATCCACCAACTTAGTAAATGCTTAAAAAAATACAATTAGATTTGTAAGATATGGCCTCCTTTTTATAAAGCCATGTTGGGTGTCCCCAATATGTCCCTCTCTATCCAAGCATTCATATAGAATCATAGGCCTAGAAATTCATTGTAGCCACTTTTGGGGCGGTAAAGTCGGGCGGCCGCTAAAGTTTGCGCCCGGCGCAAAATCGAGGCCACTTCTCCGATATTCATTAGCTTCGCCCTAAGAGTTTGGTCGAGCGCTAAAACTGGCACTGCACGCCTCTCTTTAGGCGCTAAGCCGGCGGGCCGGGGCGCTAAACCGGAAGTTGGGCGCAGGGCAGGTGCGGCGAGCTGCTGATTGACGGCAGACACTCTGGCTCCGGTGAGCTCTTAAAGGGGGAAGGTGGATTTGTTTTTTTGAAAGGCCAACACTGGTGTATTTGTGGTTTTGGGGAGGGTTTCACTCCATCGGTTTGTTATGTGTCTCCTCCTCCTCCCCCTCCCTGTACCATGTCTAGTACAGGAGGGCCCTTTAATTTGCGCTCCCCGCGGCCCGCATCGGCTGTGTACCGTTCCACTTCACAGTCGTTAGGGCCGCCCGGCGCACAATGGGCCGGCGCGAATGAAGTTCTGGTTCGGGGCGCACAAAGGGCGTTGCACGACGAAATGACGTCATGATCTGCGCGCGCAGCAGGGCGCGCGCTAAGACTTTGCGGCGGCGCTAAATGTGTACTGAAGTTGGGGCGAGGCGCAGATCGCGCTGCGCCCGGGCGCTAAGCGCCTAGCGCTCGAGATCTACTCCTCCTAAGGCGCTAACGGCTGGCGCGCCCAACTGAATTTCTAGGCCATAGAGTCATAACGGCACAGAAGGAGGCCATTCGGCCCATTGAGTCCGTGCCGGCTCTCTAGAGAAATCCCGTCAGTCCCATTCCCCTGCTCTATCCCCGTAGCCTTACAAGTTTATTTCCCTCGCCTTAGAAGTTTATTTCCCTCAAGTGCCTATCCAGTCTCTCCTTGAAAACATTGAATGTCTCCGTTTCCACCACTTCCGTCGGCAACGAATTCCAGATCATCACCACTCACTGCGTTAAAAAGTTTTTCCTCACATCCCCCCTGTATCTCTTGCCCAAAACCTTAAATCTGTGTCCCCTAGTCCTTGTACCATCAACTAGTGGGAACAGCCTTTCCCCATCTAGCCTATCCAAACCCGTCATAATCTTGTACACCACTCTCAAATCACCCCTCAACCTCCTTTGCTCTAATGAAAACAAATCCAACTTCTCCAACCTGTCCTTGTAGCTAAGATCCCCCATCCCCGGAACCATTCTGGTAAATCTCCTCTGCACCCTCTCAAGGGCCTTCACATCCTTCCTAAAGTGTGGTGACCAGAACTGGATGCAATACTCCAGTTATGGCCTAACCAGCGCTTTATAAAGGTTCAGCATAACCTCTCTACTTTTGTACTCAATACTTCTATTTATGAAGCCCAAGATCCCATATGCTTTGCTAACCACTCTCTCAGTATGTCCTGCCACCTTCAGGGACCTATGCACATTAACTCCCAGGTCCCTCTGTCCCTGCACACTCTTTAAAACTGTGCCATTAAGTGTACAGGAATCCCGCCCCAACTGTGGTTTTGCCATATGCGGATTTCACGTATACACGGTTTCCACTCTGCGACAATTTTCGCCAACCGTGGCAGTGAAATTCGCGTATCCGCGGTTTTTAATTTAGGAATAAGGTAAATAACATGCTTTTTATATTCTTTTTTATTGTGTTTATACACATTTATACTGAATTTGCCAACCGCGGTTTTACTAACCACGGGGGTTTTCAGGGACGTATCCCCCGCGGTTGGGGAGGGATTCCTGTATATTGCCTTTCCCTGTTCCTTCTGCCAAAATGCATCACCTCACACTTCTCTGTATTAAATTCCATCTGCCACTTGTCTGCCTATTCTGCTAGCCTTTCTATGTCCTGTTGCAGTCGATTGGTATCATCATCACTGTTTGCCATACCCCCAAGTTTGATGTCATCAGCAAATTTAGAAATTCTATTCTGTATTCCAGTATCCAGGTCATTTATATCTATCAAAAAAAGCAGTGGCCCCAGCACTGATCCTTGGGGAACACCACTGTCTACCATCCTCCAGTCTGAAAAACTGCCATTTACCACAACTCACTGTTTTCTGTCCTTAAGCCAATTCCTTATCCAAGCTGCCACTGACCCACCTATTCCATGAGCCTCAATTTTGTTAACCTTCTATGTGGTACTTTGTCAAACACCTTCCGAAAATCCATGTAGACAACATCCATTGCATTCCCTTCATCAATCCTCTCTGTTACTTCATCAAAAATCCAATTAGATTAGTCAAACACGATCTGCCTTTTACAAATCCATGTAGGCTCTCCTTAATTAGCTTATATTGCATCCCTAATGATTCCCTCAAGAATCTTACCTATTATTGATGTCAAACTAATGGGCTTAGAGTTACCCGGGTCCATCTTGTCACTTTTTTTAAAGATGGGGACTACATTAGCCTCCTTCCAGTCTACAGGAACTGTTCCAGAGTGCAGTGAGCTATTAAAAATACAGACTAGGGGCTCGCACAGCACATGCCCCAACTCCCTGAGGAACCTCAGGTGGATATCAACCGGCCCGGTTGCTCTATCTATTTTCAAGTAATACATAGAAATGCTTAGAAGTTACAACAGGTCATTCAGCCCAACCAGTCTGTGTCGGTGTTTACCCTCCATACAAACAAATAGTTCTAATCACATTCACCCAACCTGTTCTCATATCCCTTCAACCTTCAAAAAGTCTAACAAATCAAAATCCACCACCTCAGTCTGTCAAAGAACTCTATTAGATTAGTTAGATATAATATACATTTCACAAAACCATACTGACTTTTATCAGCTTATACTTTTCCACATATTCATTTAATCTGTTCCTGCTGATAAGAGTCCAACAATTTTCTCATGAAACACACTGACTGTATTTACTTGATTTGTTTCTTCCTCCTTTTTTGAATAAAGATGTAACATTTGCTACCTTCAAATCTTCCCACAATATCCTCAAATCCAAAGAACTTTGGAAGATCATAACTAATGCAGCCCCAATTTAGATTTCTTTAAATACCATCAAGTGGAAGCCGGCTAAACCTGGATATATGCCTGGCTTCAATCCCATTGCTTTGTTTATGCTGATATCTGTAGCTTCCTCCCCTTCACTAATCGCTAGTTTATCCTGTACCTCTGGTATCATCTGCTCCTTCTCCACGGTATCTCATACTCCTTCTCCACTGTGAAGACCAAAGTAAATATTTCGTACATAAATCTGTGTGTCCTCATCCTCTACTTTTGCCATACCTTAATCTGTTTCTAACTGGACTTCCTCCTTTTACTTGTTGAAGCAATTTTGCTATTACTCTTGATACTACAACTAAGTTTCTCCCCATCACAAATCTCTAGTCTTCAATGTACCTTTGATATTGTATCCTCCTCTGCTGCAAAGCACAAAGCAAAATATTAATTTAGCAATTCTGCCATAATTGGGTTGGACAGGGTAGATGTGGAATGTTTCCACTTGTGGGAGAATCTAAAACTAGGGGCCATAAATACAAGATAGTTACTAATAAATCCAATAGGGAAATAAAGAGAAATTAATTTACTCAGAGAGTGGTTAGAATGTGGAACTCGCTACCACAGGAAGTAGTTGTGGCAAATAGCTTGGATGCTTTCAAAAGGAAACTAGACAAGTACTTGAGAGAAAAGGGAACATAAGAACATAAGAAATAGGAGCAGGAATAGGCCACTTGGCCCCTTGAGCCTGCTCCGCCATTTAATAAGATCATGGCTGATTTTGGGCTCAAAGCCACTTCCCAGCCCGCTCCCAATAACCCTTCACTCCCTTATCTTGCAAAAATTTGTCTATCTTCACTTTAAATGTATTTAATGACCCAGCCTCCACAGCTCTCTGGGGCAGAGAATTCCACAACTTTACGACCCTCTGAGAGAAGAAGTTCCTCCTCATCTCAGTTCTAAAAAGGCGACCCTTTATTCTGAGACTGTGCCCTCGAGTTCTAGATTTCCCCATGAGCGGAAACATCCTCTCTGCGTCTACCCTGTCGAGCCCCCTCAGTATCTTATATGTTTCGGTAAGATCACCTCTCATTCTTCTAAATTCCAATGAGTATAGGCCCAGCCTGCTCAACCTTTCCTCATAAGTCAACCCCCTCATCTCTGGAATTAACCTAGTGAATCATCTCTGAACTGCCTCCAATGCAAGTATATCCTTCCTTAAATAAGGAGACCAAAACTGTACGCAGTACTCAAGGTGTAGTCTCACCAATACCTTGTACAGTTGTAGCAGGACTTCCCTGCTTTTACATCCAACGCCCTTGAAATAAAGGCCAACATTCCATTTGCCTTTTTGATTACTTGCTGTACCTGCATGCTAACTTTTTGTGTTTCATGCACAAGGACCCCCAGGTCCCTCTGAACTGTAGCATTTTGTAATCTCTCTCCATTTAAATAACAGTTTGCTTTTTTATTTTTCCTGCCAAAGTGGATAACCTCGCACTTTCCCACAATATACTCCATCTGCCAAATGTTTGCCCACTCACCTAGCCTGTCTATATCCCTTTGCAGATTCTTTGGGCAGGATTTTCATTGGGCCGTGGAGGCGGGATTGGAGGCGTGTGGGGGGTTAAAATTGCAAAAACTGGCAGGCGGGCCCAACCCCGCCTCCATCCCGCCTCCAAGCAATTTTCATTAATTCGTGTCTAATGGTCCTGTCTCTGTCCCGCCTCCAAGAGGCGGGATAGGCCGTTAAGTCCCTTAACAAGCACTAAATTGCCTCTATAATGCCATTTTGAAAGGCCTTTGCAATTTTAACCCTTTTCCCACGTGAAGCACGCCTGTTCTGAAACACGATGGTGAAACCTGGCGGGAGCACAATTGGATTGCTGACTATCAGCTGCAGCTCAACCATTAAAGAGGAGATTTGATCAACCATCATTTGCAGGTGGCAGGACTTTGTAGTCTCAGGTCTGGGGGAACTTTTAGAAGGCATAACCACAGCTGTGGAAGTTTGGAGCCTGACACCCATCTCCAGTGTGACCTCCTGGGAAACCCCTCTCGCCACCTTCGCTGAGCGCTTCCTCAACTGAGGCATATACCAGAAGCATGGGAGCCATTTATTTCCTTCCCTTCTGGACATTAGATGAGGACGAAGACCAGCCACGGCACCAGCAGAACCATGAACAACAGCAGCACCAACAGCAGCAGCAACAACAGGAGCGCCAAGCTGCTGCTCACCCACCTGAAGCTGCACAGGCCAGAAGGGGCCAGCGCATGGAAGCCCGTCGGCGCAGGAGATACCCCCCAAACAGGGTCTACAGACACAGGGTCAGCTACTTCAACATGTCTGAGCAGCAGTGCCAAAGGCGGCTCCAACTTTCGCGAGAGGTAATGGGTGACATCTGCACAATGCTGCAACAAGACCTGCAGCCCAGAGGACCAGGTGGACAACCCTTACCAGTGGCCATCAAAGTCACCACCGCACTCAACGTTTTTGCCTCAGGCGCATTCCAGGGATCAGCAGTAGACATCAGCGGCATCTCCCAGGCGGCCGCACACACTTGCATCACGCAGGTAACCGATGCCCTCTTTGCCATCGCGCACAATCACATCCATTTCACCAAGGATCAAGCAAGTGTCACGGCGCGCGCGGTTGGATTTGCTAATCTGGCAGGCTTTCCAAGGGTGCAGGGCATCGTTGACTGCACACATGTGGCCCTTAAGGCACCCCATCGCAATCCAGATATTTTTGTCAACTGCAAAGGCTTCCACTCCCTTAACGTTCAGCTGGTGTGTGACCACAAGAAGGACATTTTGCATGTTTGTGCCATGTACCCTGGCAGTTGCCATAACTCCTTCATACTGCGCCAGTCTAGTGTGCCTCCGCTATTCAGTCCGCCAGACCAACTTAACAGATGGCTACTTGGAGACAAGGGCTATCCCCTGAGGACGTGGCTAATGACGCCACTGAGGAGCCCATCCAACAAAGCTGAGGAGTTCTACAACTCCAGCCACATGTCCACCAGAGCCATAATTGAGCAAACCATCAGTTTGCTGAAGATGCGCTTCAGATGCCTGGATAGATCAGGTGGAGCCCTGCAGTACTCAGCAGCCAGGGTCTCCAGAATCGTCGTGGTTTGCTGTGCACTTCACAACATGCCACAGCATCGTGGCTTGCAGATTCCTGAGGACCAAGTGGCTCCTCACATATCCTCCTCAGATGAGGAGGAGGAGGAGGAGGAGAGCGAAAACGAACATCCTGCAGAGGCCCATCAACCAGTGGCAGCAGTACGTGAGAACATTACTGCCCGGGATGCTATGAACGCACTCATCTTGGCCAGATTTGCTTAGCCTAGCCAATCAAGCACTTTTGCCTCGCAGCTTCTTACCTGAGCATCAACAATGGCCAAGAACCAGCGGATTCCTAGCAATTTGACCATCATACTGACAATTGCAAGTAATCCTAAGCCCTCAATGTGGAAGTGCCATTCGCAAAATGACACATGCCACAACTACAGCAGTAGCCATCAGATTTTTTATTTACATTATTCATCTGATGGCTTTTTCACAGAAAACATCAAATTTCACACAAGTGACTACCCTTGTGACTATTTGTGCAGTATCTTTCTCTTACGCGTGCTCCTACGTGGTGCTTCCCCTGTGGCTTCAGCAGATGTGGAGGCCCCTTGCTCACTTTCCTGCTGCTCCTGTCTCGACACCTTTGGCGGGCGTCCTCTGGGGTTGCGAACCTGTGAGGGCTCAGCAACAGTCTGCTGCTCCTGTGGCTGTGCAGGGGTTGAGACGCCGATCTCAGTTGGGTGTGGACTCTGGTGGGGCTCTGCAGTGCCATAGAAGTGTGAGCACTTGGAGAGGAGCCCCTACTACCTTGATGTCTGCCACCAACTTCCCTCTCATGGGTCAGGTCCCCCTCAGCGCTTGCAAGTGGCTTGAGAGCACCTTGCTGCACATCAGGGGGGCCATGGGGACCCATATCTGCACTGGCAGTCCTACTTAGAAGGACTTCCATGAAGGTCTGGTTTCTCTGTTCAATAGATGACCATCGCTCCTCCAGAGATGTTATTTTATTCTGAACACTCACCATGTTTTCTGCACTCTGGCGACTTATCACCTCCATGGAGGTTGCCATCCTTTCCATGGTGATGCGTTCATGTGCCAGTGACTCCACAAAGGCTCTGCTCATGTTCGCTGTGGACTCATCCATTCGCTCCACACTCGCAGCGACCCTGGAGACAAAACCTGCCAGAGACTCCTGCATCTGTTCCTGGAGTTCCAGCACCACTGATCTAATGGATGGACCCAGAGGCAGAGGGGCGACATGCAGCTGAGCCGAGCTGGCAGAGTCCTGCGCCCTCCGGCGAGGACTCTCCACTGCTGTCCTTGTCTCCAACATCTGCTGATGCTCACTTGTGAGCTGTGATACACCAGGTGACAACACTACTCTATGTCCCGAAGGTCCCACCGAGGTGTGAGTGTCTGCACTGGTGCTGGGTGCGCTGAATTCTGCTGATGCTGCGCCCTCCGAGGTTTCAGCTTTCTCTGAGGAGTCTTGAGGCTCAGGCTGTTCCTCCTGGCTAGTGGGGACGGGTGCATGCGATGGTCCTGTGGGGGAGTAAAGGAAAGAGTCAGAGATGTGATGGCAAGGTTACATGCACATTGCATATTGCAGACGATCATAAGTCCATCTGTTAGAGCTTCAGAATCATTATCAGCGACTCATGCAATGTCAATGAGATGGAAAACTATTCTATCACCAGCTTGCTGTGATGCACCCCTCTGTCCGTCCCCCACTTGCGCATCTTCCTCCACTCCTACGATCTCCAGGACCACCTCCTCCCAGGGGGTGAGGTAGGCTACTGAGGGTGGCCCTCCTCCTGTCCTGGCTCTTTCTCACTTATTGTGAGCTCTCTTTTCCTGCAATGAGGGAGACAAGTGGAGGTTGAGTGAGAATGAAGAAGTGAGTGTAGAGATTCCATAGCATAAATACTTAGAAGGAGACAAAGATGGAGTGAGGTGGCAAGACCAAGGGCCCTCCCTGTGTGTTGTCAGTTGTTTTCATAGCATCACAGTGATAGGGAGTGTGAGGGCTGCATAGTCGAATAGTTAGGTGAATGTGACCATAGAGAGAGAGAGGGAATGGCTAAGGGTGCATTGATGTCAGTGTCAAGTGGGATGCGGAGGAAGAGATTGCTAAAGCTGAGTGCTGGTGAGGAAAGGCAATGGGGATCAGATTGAGGGTGATGGGAAATTCATACTCACTTTTCCAGTGCGTAGGTGGTCATGAAATCTCTTCCTGCATTGAATCCAGGTTCTGCAGGTTACTGATAATGAGTTGACCTCCTCTGCCACCTGGATACACACAGCTTTAGTCTGCTGGGGAGGCTTCTTCCTCCCCGAAGAAGGGAAGAGCACCTGTTTATGAGCTCTTGCTCCCTCAACTAAAGCCTGCGAGGCAACGTCATCAAACCTGGGAGCAGACCTAGGTCTCTCGCTGGTCATTCTGCCTCCAGGTCCCTGTAGCATGAAAGGCCAAAAGGTTGGCAGTCTGCAGAAGAAGCAAAGCTTGTTGCAGACCTTAAATGCAGCAGCAATGATGACGTCATTGGAGGCGACTTTCAGACTAGAAAAACTCATTTGCCATGGGTTCCCACACGTTGGAACTCAATTGACCAATTAAGTTAAAATCGCATCAATGTCCCACATCGATTTAGATTCAGTTGGATAACACGAAATGCGGATTACACGACCCCAGCCCGCCCCTGAATTAAAATCCAGCCCTTTGAGTCCTCTGCACAACTTGCTTTCCCACCCATCTTTGTATCATCCGCAAACTTGGCTACATTACACTCGATTCCTTCATCCAAGTCATTAATGTAGATTGTAAATAGTTGGGCCCCAGCACCGATCCTTGTGGCACCCTACTAGTTACCGTTTGCCAAACAGAAAATGACCCATTTATCCCGACACTCTGCTTTCTGTTAGTTAGACAATTCTCTATCCATGCTAATATATTACCCACAACTCCGTGAGCTCTTATCTTATGCAGTAACCTTTTATGTGGCACTTTATCGAATGCCTTCTGGAAATCCAAATACACCACATCCACTGGCTCACCCTTGTCCACCCTGCTTGCTACATTATCAAAGAACTCCAGCAAATTTGTTAAACATGATTTCCCTTTCCTAAAACCATGCTGACTCTGTTTGACTGCAGTATGTTTTTCTAAATGCTCTGCTACTGCTCCCTTAATGAAGGACTCCAGCATTTTCCCGACAGATGTTAGGCTAACTGGTCTATAATTTGCTACTTTCTGTCTCCCTCCTTTCTTAAATAGGGGTGTTATATTAGCGGTTTTCCAATCCGCTGGGACCTCTCCATAGTCCAGGGAGTTTTGGTATATTGCAACCAATGCATCCACTATCGCTGCAGACACTTCTTTTAAGACCCTGGGATGCAGGCCATCTGGTCCAGGGGACTTGTCATCTTTTAGTCCCATTATTTTACCGAGTACCATTTCTTTAATGATAGTGATTGTCTTTAGTTTCCCCACTCCCTGTGGCCCCTTGATTATCCATTATTGGGATGTTGTTAGTGTCTTCTACAGTGAAGACAGATGCAAAATATTTGTTCAGTCTTTGCCATTTCCCCATTCCCCATTATTAATTCCCCAGTCTCATCCTCTAAGGGACCAACATTTACTTTAGCTACCCTCTTCCTTTTTATATACATGTAGAAGCTCTTGCTATCGGTTTTAATGTTTCTTGCCAGCTTACTCTCATAATTGATCTTCTCTCTCTTTATTATTTTTTTAGTCATCCTTTGCTGGTTTTTAAACATTTCCCAATCCTCTGGTCTCCCACCAATCTTGGCAACATTGTATGTCTTCATTTTCAATTTGATACCATTCTTTACTTCCTTAGTTAGCCATGGATGGTGCTCCCTTCTCTTAAAATCTTTCTCACTGGAATATATTTTTGTTGAGAGTTATGAAATATCTCCTTAAATGTCCGCCACTGCATTTCAACTTTCTTACCCTTTAATTTGTTTTATCCAGTCCACTTTAGCCAGTTCTGCCCTCATTCCATTATAATTGCCTTTGTTTAAGATCAGGACACTGGTTTGGGATACAACTTTCTCACCCTCCAACTGAATTTGAAATTCAACCATGCTATGATCACTCTTTCCTAGAGGATCCTTTACTATGAGATCATTTATTAATTCTGTCTCATTACATAGTACCAGATCCAAGATAGCCTGCTCCCTGGTTGGTTCCATTACATACTGTTCTCGGAAAACATCCTGGATGCACTCTATGAACTCCTCCTCCAGGCGACCATGGCCAATTTGATTTGTCCAAAAACGTATGCTGAAAGACTGAGGAGAGGTAGATGGAATGGGAGAAGACTTGTGTGGAGTATAAACACCAGCAAAGACTAATTGGGCCGGGTGGCCTATTTCTGTGCTGTATATTCTATGTAATTCTATGTATGTAACCTTACCCTCCAGTATTGTTGTACCAAAAAGATTGATTGTGACAACATCTCTCAGGTGGTGGTTGAAAGACCAGAGTGTCCTTCAAGGCATCTTCCTTCAACCCCATCCTCCCCAACTGATACTCGAATGCACATCTCACTCATGGATGCAGTTGCCCATATAGAGGATAAATGGGTTCAGAACAGGTGGATGCCAGAAGAATCCACCTCATAAAGAAAAGAAAGACTTGCATTCATATAGCGCCATTCATGACCACCGGGCGTCCCAAAGTGCTTTACAACCAAAGAAGTACTTTTGGAGTGCCGTCACTGTTGTAATGTAGGAAAGCAATAAAGCAATGAATTACAGCTGTAAGCAGTATGGCTAGTCCTATAACTCTACCAGATTCTGGTGTGGGGTATGTCAGTGCATCTTTGGACCATTAATTAGGACAGTTATCTGACATGTCAACAAATAAGGTGGAAATAATTTCCAGTCCTTCTGTTGACATGAACTACTATTAGCCCAATTAGTGCCTGTGTGGGTGTCATTCTTGGTACAAGTTAATCAGGGTGAACAAGTAAAGCTGTAAATTGCAATGCAATTCTGGTACACATGAGTAAAATTCACACAGACACCACGTTACCCAGCAACAGAAATGTTCATGTCACTGAACAATCAGCATCTGATATGCTTTTTCCCTTGAATGAAGATCAGTTTACTCTGAAGTTTGGTCATCTTTTATTTTCCTAGGAGTTTCTCTTCAAGTTCTCCCTTCTCCCCCCCACCCCCCCTATAAATCTGAGGGTGATTCTGTTATCCTGGAATTAAGCAATGTCCACCCAATTTCCCTATCTTACAAACAGACCTTCTCTTTCAACTATCAGGCTAGATTCTGTACCTGGCCTCAACAGACGTTTCGGTTGATGTTAAGAGACGATTCTCAACTCAGAGATTATTGTCATTGGTAATTAACATGCTACTAGTATCACGGAAGCTGTACAACTTCAAATGGAAGGCGTTTGTCCAGTGGTGTTCCTCAAAGGACCTGAATCCCCTCACTTGTTAGATTCAGCAACCCTACACAGTATCTACAGTACTGAGATCTCACTTTGGTTCTGTGGAAATTCATGAAATTCCTTATGAGCTTGTAAGCATGGGTATGTGTAACATGAAATATCTCACATGCAAGATGGCATTACTGATAGTCTTAGTTTCACATGTAGACTTAGCAAGGTACAGTCATATCATATTGTTTCCTGATTATGTGGTATTGCAAAGTTCTGAAAGAGGTAATATTTCCTATACTCTTTTTTGTTGATAAAGGTCTCCACCACAGTTCACAGTATAACTACCGATTCCTGGTGGTGTGGCATATTGGTTAACTACAGGGTGTTACAACATAAACTGCTATATTTTTAACTCCTGCAACAGTGCATTATGTAGCTTATACAACAAACAAGTATACATTTCCACACCACTTACCCTCTATTGGGCACTCCACAACAACATTATGTACATTAATGTATCCACTTTGAGTACTTAGGATGGGTCACAGGAATCTCGATTGCTGGATAACAGATTCTGCAGACACTTAATTGGTACATTTTGTAAAAAAGAATATTTTCATTTGACGCAGATGCATTAAGGAACGCTGTTATCTTCATATGACACTCAGACCCAGAAAATAAGGAAGAAAAAGTCAGACAGCAGACACTAGAGTCAGCAGTTTACACCTAGGCGTTCTTGTATGTGGACACTTATGAATAGCTATAAGCTAACCTGGCAAAACTAGCTGAAACATGTTCAGAATACAATATGAAAATAAGTCTCTGTGAATACGCACCTCAAAATAGGCAAGCAGTTACATGTTCATTGCAGGGGAAAAACATTAGTGCATTTTAATGGCTTCAGTCTCAAAAAGACACGAGCACTGAATAAAGAAATAGACACAAGAACAGAAATGCACACAAGAAGCCAACAGTGATCCTGTGAAAAGTATATAAAATCAGACCCCCTTCATGTGCTCTTGTGAAGAGGTTCTATAAGTTTTGCTCATTTCAGAATGGGTTTGTGTTTTTTTTCTTCATATCATACAGTATTGTCAATGCTGACTATTTTGTAATCATGTGGGGGTTATCTCTCAGGAATTGTTTTTGATATATCAGGGTAAATTTTATAAATGCATGTTCCCCATGCATAAAGCCTTGACCGCTGGGATAGCAGATCAAGAAATCCTGGATGCGTGCAGCACAATTGTCCACCTGTAATAGATGGAAAATTGTGGGAGCTGTGCCTGCCATTTCCCAACATGCACTCTCAGCGAGTGAGGCTCAATCCCATCAGCGTGCGTTCAGATAATTTACCCAAATCACGTTTTTACTTCCATTGCTCCAGTTTTATCTATTTTGAATGTCATCAAAGTCTTTTAACTATAAAATGTAACTATATAAACAGATGCCCTAGTTAAAGAATAAGGGGGGAAAAATTCAGTATCGCCCCGTTTGGGGCGCGATTATCGGCAGTGCGCAAAGTTTAGCACCTGGTGCTAATTATCGCCTTCAACTGCAAACTTGGCTTCTATCGCCCCTGGAGTTGATTGGAGCGCTAAATCAGGCACTGCACACCTTTCTTAAGGCGCAAAGGCCGAGCAGCGAGGCGCTACCTCAGAGCGCTGGCGAAGCTCGTGATGTCAGTCAGCAATGGAACACAGACACAATAGCGCCAGCCAGTTCTTAAAGGGGAGGGTCGATCTTACTCTCCATCCACACCCTGCTCATTGCAGCCTTGAATCTCGGCCTGGCAAGACCTGTACATCAAATCGGCTGGAAAGAACAATGGAGAGACCCAGGGAAAGAGCTCTGAGTGCAGCCCCCACAGTCTCTTCTAAATCGATACAAGGAAGGGCAAATCAAAATGAACCTGCAAAACGCTGCTCAGTACCCAAAACTCCTTCACACAGCGTTGAATCTCTCCAGAAGTCTCTCTCTCTCTCTCTCAGAATGCGTAGTGCAAAAATATCACCAACAAAAAAAGGCAGGAAGCGGTCACCTTTAAATAGCGCTCACCCAGTCCCTTCCTGACTGCAAAATGCTCCCCTCAACCTGTCGTTGCTAGCGGCAGGCGGTAAGGCAGGGGCGCCACTCAATATCCAGTCCGGGGCGTAACCGGGACATTGCACTCTCAACTGACGTCACGATCTGCCGGCGCAGGAGATCGTGGCGGAAGTGTTTAGCGCGCCGCAAAATGTCTAGTTAATTTTGTGAGCGGCGCAAACATCGCCGCGCACAGGCGCTGGTTGCTTTGCGCCCCATTAGTGCCCTCTTAAGGTGCTAATGGGAGGCGCAAATCAACTGAATTTTTCCACCAAGAAGTATAATCTCTGCCTTCCCTGGGGTCATGAAAGATAGCCCTGTCTTATCGGATCAGCCCTTCAATGGATAAAGATGACAGCTCAGCAGTAGCTCGTTGTAACGTTAGTTTTACTCCCCTGGCGTTTTTCAGAAATTGCCACTTATGGTGTTGAGACCAATTGCAGCACAACAACCGCTATTCCTGGTTTGTCTGGAGCCATCAGAGAGTCTGGTCTCTACTTTTCAACGAATTCTACAATTTCCACTGAGAATAATAGATAGTTGGAAAGGGTTAAAAGGCAATATTTTAATTAGGGAGTATGGACAATGTCATGAACCATGAGAATAAGTCATCTGGTAATAGGAATTTATCTTATGATGTAGAACTTAAGTAACAGATGTTACATATTGCTACCTATGTAGTCTTATCAAAGTACTCATGCTTTGAGGCTAGGGTAACACAGGAAAATAAAATCGTAATGATGGTATTTAACATGCAAATTGAGCTTGACCTCAGAGTACTAAGAGCTCGCAGCTGTAGTAAGGGTATTTTCTGTGACAACACTAATAGCAACAATTTTACAAATGGGCACTTCCAGCAGGGAGCCTTGCCCACCAGGAGAGCATATCGGAAGCAACACACGTGCTCGGCACAATTTTCCAGCTAATATAACAAACCGACAGAAAATTGTGGGGAGTATACCCGTGGTTTCCTGATATGCTTTCCTGGTGGGCAAGACTCCCCATCAAGGAGCATGATTTTTGTAAAATTGGCTTTCAAAATATAGAACAGATGTCGCATCTAGAAATACAAAGACACAATCCTGCCAGCTAGCTGCCTCTCTCTGCAATTATGGGGCAGGCAGATCATCTTCACAGAGCACTCTCTTCTAGGAACTCCACTAATAGATGACGGGAGTTGAAACTCTGACACTGAGCACTTTGAAACTGTGCACATTATGGTCTCCATGATGAGGCCTGTGTGGAGGTGGCAAAATGGTTTACATCTGTGCCTGGCTACACCCATTACGAGCTCGAAAGCAAAAAACCAGCACTAAAGCTGCAAACCGCCCCAAATTTTCAGAGTTCAGGCACGCATAGGAATCGCTCTTTGCAGAAAAAGTGGGAAAATGATGCAGGACTGGCCTTAAGATTGATTATTGAACCTCCTTACCCAGCCTATTAAACTGACCCACAAAAATAGATCACATTTGAAGACAGAGCAACTCTTTTAAGTTTGCTGTGAATCAGAGGGGCTACTGGTATTTTACCACTTGCTTATATTCCAGGAAATACGGTAACTCTTCCAGTTTGCCAAAAGAAAACAGCCAGGTACTATAAAATTCCACAACTATGCTGTCATCATACAGGAGCCTACATTATAAATATCCATTGCAATACAAGCCTAGACCTCCCAGATCACCCACAGAAAATAAGAGTTTGCTTTGTCAGGGGAAACAGAGAAATTTGTTTCAGCAAACCAGGCCACTGAAAGCAAATACTCTCAAAGATGTGAAAAAAGTATTTTCACTAAGTGTGCTCTTCAGCACGATGTGCAAATGTGACACTATCCTTCCGCGTATAGGTTTCTGTTCTTTGAACTCCGCAAAATATTTAGAACAGTGGCACACTTAGCTCCACCAATGGCTTCATGAGTACCTACAACACGTGGAGGTCAAAGTTTGTCTCCGTTAAACCCTGTACACGCCAGTTTATGGGGTGAAATGGATTTCCGCTGAGTTTGCGTTCCGTTCACATTTCCTTTTTACAAAAAAATCGGCGGAGTGAGATCATTTCAATGTGCACCCAAGTTCCCAAAGTCCGCATGCATTACATGATCGCCTTTATGCCCATATATGATGGGCATCCAAGGTTCTTAACAGTGAGCTATATATGGGAGTGAGTTCAACTGGCTGAATAAGGAAGTTCAGTGATCAATCTTCAGGCCAGTTTTGCATCATTTTCCATCACTTTTTCTTTTGGGTTTTTTCCACTACTACTTAAATTCACAAGAGCCTTAGTGGCAATTATTTTGCTGCTTATATAGTTTTTTCATACAGCTCTATATATTCCCATATATCTGATCTTTTTGGAGGAAGAAGAGGACCAATGGAGGGATGCCAGGCAGGACAGGCTGCACCAGCGAAGTTGTGTGCCTACCACCGGTATCCTCACACCCACATCTACAGGCACAGGTCCACATAATTCCTGCTTTGTGAGTGGTAGGTCATATCTAACTAACCTAATAGAGTTCTTTGAATGAGTTACTGAGATGGTGGATATAATGGATGCCACATACACGGAGTTTCAGAAGGAGCTGCTGCCCCACCAGATTTTACGCTACCCAGTCAAATGGGTCCCTCTCTGGAGAAGCTTTACATGTGCAATAACCTATTCAAATTATAGGGAGGGAATCCTGCCATAAAAATGTGATGAAACCTGTCCTCGATGAATCTGCTAGCACAGGTAAGCCTGTATCATGAGCCACCTCATCTCCACTTCTCTCATTCTCGCAAAATTGAGGCTTACACCTCACAACATCAGTCCTCCATCAGTCCCTGCTTGGCTCAGTGGTAACACTCTTGCCACTGACTCAGAAGGTCATGGGTTCAAGCCCTACTCCTGGGACTTTGAGCACATAATCTAGGCTGACACTCCAGTGCAATACTGAGGGAGTGTTGCACGGTCAGAGGTGTAGTTTTTTGGATTAGACGTTAAACCGAGGCCGTGTCTGCCCTCTCAGGTGGACATAAAATATCCCATGGCACTATTTCAAAGAAAAGCAGGGGAGTTCTCCAGTGTCCTGGCCAATATTTATCCCTCAACCAATATCACCTAAAAACAGATTACCTGGTCATTATCACATTTCTGTTTGTGGGACCTTGCTGTGCGCATATTGGCTGCCGCGTTTCCTATAGTACAACAGTGACTGCACTTCAAAAAATACTTCATTGGCTGTAAAGCACTTTGGGGCATCCTGAGGTCATGAAAGGTGCTGTATAAATGCAAATCTTTTTTAATACAAGCACACTGCAATTTACATCAGCTGCATAACTGACATGTATATATTCAATGAGCCTGGAGCCTTGTAGCACGGATCTGAATTTCTAAAACGTGCTACCGACAAGAAAAGTTTTTGTTTCTGAACATCCTTTGAATGTTATGTTTCTTTTCTAAGATTCCTAATCCTAGAGATTATGATCACAATGCACACACAGAAGCTGGTGTGAATATGAAAAATAAACAGCAAAATAGTAATGGTGGCTCTTAGGACAGAAACAGATGATAGATTTAGGTTTAAGGAACATATTACTGCAGGGGACCATGCTTTCATTGTAAAGTGACCTCTCTGTTTAATATATCAAGACATTTCTGCTGTGTTTATAGGGTAGAACCACCTCAAGTAGAAGCAGAAATAAGCTATTCTGCTGGCACTCGGGAATCTACCCATTTATACTGAGGGCTGGATTCCACACGCCAGCAGCAACAAACAGCTATGATTGTAAAAGTTGGTACAACCACAACTGTTGAGAGCTGGAAATGTATTTTCTGGCTACCAGACCTTCCCCGAAAGGCGAAATCGCACCAGCAGTCCGCACAGGTGGGCTCAACATTCCGCCAACCCAACGCAAGACAAACGGCATCTGGCAACACCAGAGTCTGAGCTTGCATCGCTACCCCAGTATCCCTATTTCCAGAGGTACTGGAGAAAACTGGCCACCTCTTCAGGTGTTCTTGGCGCTTCTTTGGCACTTAAACAGGCAGCAACACCATCACATTTACCTTGTCATGCCATTGCCATAGACGGGCCTGGTGTCAGCAAGAGTGCGGTAAAGTCATTACACCAACTCTCTTCCCCTGTATCCACATCATCGCAAACAAAAATGACACAATTCTACTGGTTCATTTCCTTTACTAGGCAAAAACAAAATAGAAAAGGTTTGGAAATACTTTATCATGAAAATACTGCCACTTTAAATTCAAGATTCAAGATTCAAGATATTTTATTTGCCATATGTAACTAGTACAATGGAATGCTTACTCCCCACTCACTCCCACAATAAAGCTGTGGGAGCTCACAGAGACACGTCAGCTATTCTCCAGCGCCGTGTTCTGAAAAAGTCAATTTAATGGCATCTAATGGCAGTGGGAACGCGATGTCCTTCAGCCGCTCCGTCCACCCCATCACCACGGCCTCCTCCTCACTGTTGCCGGTTCCACGATGTGGTGGCCTGCTTCTCCCGCTCACGGTCCGGCCTCTGGCCACCATGCCCGGCTCCCCCTCCTCCCAGTCGGACTGCGAGCTTCCCGCCGAGGAGCTGCCGGCCGACGTGCTGTAACGGGTCATCGTCGCTGCTGCTGCTGCTGCGCTGCCTCCGCCCGACTCGCCGAACACATCGTCGGAGATGTATAAGCTCCAGTCGCCGCGGCCTCCTCCTCACTGTCGCCGGCTCCACGATGTGGTGTCCGACGGCCCGGGGCCTGCTTCTCCCGCTCACGGTCCGGCCTCTGGCCACCATGCCCAGCTCCCCCTCCTCCCAGTCGGACTGCGAGCTTCCCGCCGAGGAGCTGCCAGCCGACGTGCTGTAACGGGTCGTCGTTGCTGCTGCTGCGCTGCCTCCGCCCGACTCGCCGAACACATCGTCGGAGATGTATAAGCTCCGGTAGCGGGAGCGGGCCACCTGGAGCAGGGAGAGCGCTTACCTCCAGGACGCCTCGGTCGCCATCTTGCCTCCTCCATGAATGGTCTCATGGGAAATCATGGGGTGGAAATTGGTTTGGGCGCACTGCAAGGCTGCGCAAGAAGCCGGAGGCCCAAGGCTCACCTGAAATTGGGCCTCAGGCCTCATTTTAATAATAGAGGCGAGTGGGCAGTGCCTGTGACGCCTCCAGAGGCAGCTTGCCCAATGCCAGAGATCGAATTTGGATCTCTTGCCTCGCCAGCAGTGACCCTCAGGTACGTCTGTGGGGGGGGGGGGGGCTGGTTGAAAATGCAGGGAGGCTGAGCAGTAATGCTGTGGTGCCGGGAAAGACACTCTTACTCCATAGGAGGGAAGGAAATTTAAACTTTCCCTACCATTTCTTCGACAGCCTTCAGTGGTGCTTTTAAGGGCCGTTGGTTAGGCTGCTGTAGAACTGGAAAAACTAGTTGGAACATTCATGTTTTCTAAGTTCCACAGCGGTCCCTTCTTTGCATAATAAAATTGATCCAAGACTGATTTCAGCGGGCCGCCAAGGATGGCCAATATGGCAGCCATACCGCCGGTGCAGATCGGGTGCAGGACTTTGCGGCCAGTAATTGGTACGTTGTGCCTGTTTTGCGCCCAAAAAATGGGCGAAATGCATGGCAATTTTTATACCCATGTGCGAATCTATTCAAATTACCTTACTAGGCACCAGGGTTATTTTCCAGCTTTGAGCTCCAGTGAGTGGGGCTCTCTGCCGGGGGTGAAAAGCCAGAAAAGCAGCCCTAACACCTCTACGTAATGTCACACACAGATAGAAATTTAACATAACAACAACAGAAAATGCTGGAAAAACTCAGCAGGTCAGGCAACATCCGTGGAGAGAAATTTGAGTTGACGTTTCGGGTTTGACCCTTCTTCAAAACTGGAGAGAAAAGGAACTAGATCGAAGACAGGGCTGCGATCGGACAAAAGAATAAAAGAACCAAAAGAAGTAAAAGAAATTTAACATTCACACTAAGAAGGAGCACAGCATATATTAAAAAAATTAGCACCATTGTTTAATTGCAAAAGCCACTGCTTTACTTAACAGACCACATCATTGGCTACAGAGTTATATAAACTCACTGAGAGAAGATTCCAAACACTGAAACTATTAGGTTCAAAGCCTGAAGGCTTTGGCGCCTGAAAACTGCAATTTCTTTGACAAATCAAACACAGGCTGCTGTCGGTGATTACCCAGCGATGCACTAAATTCTGAAAAGATGTTTTTCCAGTTTGTTATATCTCTAGTCTCTTAAGGCAGGTGCAGTTAGATCATGCAGACATCTCCAGCAGCACTTTACTAGCACGTTTACTAGCATGACGGCCCTTGAGCTGCAGATGGACTCACTTTGGAGCATCCACGATTCTGAGAGGGGTGTGGATAGCACATTTAGTGAGTTGGTCACACCGCAGGTTAAGGCCAGCGTAGACAGTACATGGGTGACCAAAAGGCAGAGCAAGGGCAGGAAGGTAGTGCAGAAATCCCCTGGGGTTGTCTCCCTTAGCAACAGGTTCACCGTCTTAGGTACTGTTGTCGGGGGGGGTGACGCATCGGGGGAAGGCACCAGCAGCCAGGCTCATGGCACCATGACTGGCTCTGTTGCAAAGAAGGGAGGGAAAAAGAGTGGCAGGGCTATAGTAATAGGGGATTCGATTGTAAGGGGAATAGATAGGGGTTTCTGTGGTCGCGACCGAGACTCCAGGATGGTATGTTGCCTCCCTGGTGCAAGGGTCAAGGATGTCTCGGCGCGGGTGCAGAACATTCTGGAGGGGGAGGGGGAACAGCCAGTTGTCGTGATACATGTTGGTACCAACGACGTAGCTAAAAAAAGGGAAGAGGTCCTACAAGTAGAATTTAGGGAGTTAGGAGCCAAGCTAAAAAGTAGGACCTCGAAGGTAGTAATCTCTGGATTACTACCAGTGCCACGTGCTAGTAAGAGTACAGAGAACAGGATAGTTAGGCTAAATACGTGGCTTGAGCAGTGGTGTAAGAGGGAGGGTTTTAAATTTTTGAGGCATTGGAACCAGTTTTGTGGTAGGTGTGACCTATACAAAAGGGACGGTCTACACCTGTGCAGAGATGGAACTGATGTTCTCGGGGTAATTTTTGATAAAGCAGTTCGGGAGCATTTAAACTAGTATGGCAGGGGGCTAGAAACCTATGTAGTGAAATAGAGGAAAGTGAAAGGCAGACAGAAATAAATGGTAAAAGGGTGAGGAACAAAAAACAAAGGGCCAAACTAATTCATAAAAAATGTGAGCATAAAAAAAGCCTGAGGGTTTTATACCTTAATGCGAGAAGCATCAGGAACAAGGTAGATGAATTAGCTGTGGAAATAGAGGTTAATAATTATGATCTAATTGGGATTACGGAAACATGGTTGCAGGGTGAGCAGGGCTGGGAGCTTAACATACAGGGGTATTCAGTATTTAGGAAGGATCGACAAAAAAGAAAGGGAGGAGGGGTAGCATTGCTAGTAAAAGAGGGGATAAATGCAATTGAAAGGAAGGATATTAACTCAGTTAGTACAGAATCTATATGGGTGGAGCTAAGAAATAGCGAGGGGCGAAAAACATTAATAGGAGTGGTATATAGGCCTCCAAATAGTAAAATAGAGGTTAGGGAGGGCATCACGAGGGAAATTAGAGAAGCGTGCAATAAGAGCACAGCTGTCATCATAGGTGACTTTAACTTACATATAGATTGGACTAGCCTAATCAGTAAAAATAATGAGGAGGAGGAATTCCTTGAGTGTTTAAGGGATGGTTATCTGGATCAATATGTCGAGGAACCAACTCGGGAACAGGCTATATTGGACTGGGTACTGTGCAATGAGAAGGGACTAATCAGTAATCTTGTTGTACGGGGACCCTTGGGTCAGAGCGATCATAACATGATCGATTTCTCACTCGAAATGGAGAGCGAAGAAATTGACTCAGAGACTAAGGTCCTGAATTTAAACAAGGGGAATTATGATGCCATGAGACGGGAACTGAGTAGGTCTGATTGGACAACGTTCCTGAGAGGACTGGAGGTAGATAAACAATGGCAAACATTTAAAGATAGAATGACAAAATTGCAAAAATTGTTTATACCAATCTGGCATAAAAGGAAATCTAAAAAGGTGACTCAACCGTGGATAACAGGGGAAATTAGAGACAGCATAAAATCCAAAGATAGGGCGTATAAAATAGCCAAAAAAAGCGCCAGAGCGGAAGATTGGGAACAGTTTAAGATAGAGCAAAGGAGGGCAAAGGGCATGATCAAGAGGGGCAAAATAGCTTACGAAAACAAGCTGGCGGAAAATATAAAAACTAACTCCAAAAGCTTTTATAAATATATCAAAAGGAAAAGACTGGTGAAAACCAAAGTTGGTCCATTGCAGTCAGATACGGGGGAATATATAATGGGAAATAAGGAAATGGCAGATCAACTAAATGCATACTTTGGGTCAGTCTTTACGAAGGAAGACACAAAAAACCTCCCTGGGATATCGGGAAAAATAGGGACATTGGCAAAGGAGGAACTGACGCAAATCAATATCTCTAAGGATATGGTGTTAAGGAAGCTAAAGGGATTGAAGGTGGACAAATCCCCAGGGCCTGATAACATGCATCCTAGGGTACTGAAGGAGGTGGCCCTAGAGATAGCGGATGCACTAAGGATGATTTTTCAGAATTCATTAGACTCGGGAACAGTGCCGATGGATTGGAGGGTAGCTAACGTTACCCCACTATTCAAGAAGGGGGGTAGGGAAAAAGCAGGTAATTACAGACCTGTAAGCCTTACATCAGTTGTGGGCAAAATGCTGGAGTCCATCATTAAGGATGAAATAGCGGAGCACTTAGCAAATGGGGACAGGATAGGACAGAGTCAACATGGATTTACAAAGGGTAAATCGTGCTTGACTAATCTATTGGAATTTTTTGAGGGAGTAACTGGTAGAATAGATGGGGGAGAGCCAGTAGATGTGGTGTACCTGGACTTCCAAAAGGCCTTCGATAAGGTCCCACATAAAAGATTAGCATGGAAAATTGAGGCTCATGGGATAAAGGGGAAAGTTTTGGCGTGGATAGGGAACTGGCTGTCAGATAGAAAACAGAGAGTTGGAATAAACGGCTCATTTTCTGAATGGCAGGCAGTAACAAGTGGGGTACCACAGGGATCTGTCCTGGGCCCCCAGCTGTTCACAATTTACATTAATGACCTGGATCAGGGAGTCGGATGCAGCATTTCCAAATTTGCAGACGACACTAAACTAGGAGGTGGGGTGGGCTCAGAGGAAGAGACCAGGAAGCTCCAGAGCGATTTGGACAGACTGGGCGATTGGGCGGATAAATGGCAGATGCACTATAATGTGGACAAGTGCGAAGTTATCCACCTTGGGTGCAGGAACGGGAGGGCAAATTATTATTTAAATGGCAATAGATTGGGAGAGGGGGAAGTACAGAGAGACCTGGGTGTTCTTGTACACCAGTCACTGAAGGCGAGCATGCAGGTGCAACAGGCGGTCAAGAAGGCAAACGGTATGCTGGCCTTCATAGCAAAAGGGTTAGAATACAGGAACAGGGATACCTTGCTGCAGCTGTACAGGGCACTGGTGAGACCACACCTCGAGTACTGTGTACAGTTTTGGTCGCCTCATCTGAGGAAGGATGTTCTTGCCATGGAGGGGGTGCAGCGGCGATTCACCAGGCTGATACCAGGAATGGCGGGAATGACCTATGAGGAGAGACTATGTAGTTTAGGGATGTACACACTGGAGTTTAGAAGATTGAGAGGGGACCTCATAGAAGTGTATAAAATTCTGACAGGTCTAGACAGACTGGATGCAGAAGGAATGTTTCCCTTGGCGGGTGAGAACAGAACTAGAGGACATAATTTAAGGATAAGGGCTAAACCATTTAGGACAGAGATGAGGGGGAATTTCTTCACTCAGAGAGTGGTGAACCTGTGGAACTCATTGCCACAGAGGGCAGTGTACGCCAGCTCATTAAATATATTTAAGAGGGAATTAGATATATTTCTACGGGCAAAAGGGGTTAAGGGTTACGGAGAGAAGGCGGGGACGGGATACTGAATTAAAGGATCAGCCATGATCTCATTAAATGGCGGAGCAGGCACGAAGGGCCGAATGGCCTACTCCTGCTCCTATCTTCTATGTATCTATGTAAAAAGCAAGACTTGAAATGGTGGTCAAGCAGAAAACAACATCAAGCATCAGATGTGATTCATCATGTTTTAACCTTGGTTTCTCTGTAGCATCGACATTTGCATCTGTGTGACTCACCAGGGTGGTATTGTTGCCACAATGGGGAAACACTGTGTGTATGTAGATAAACCTGTATAATCCCCTTTTAACTGCTGTATTCCCCTCCCCCCGCAAGACAGTTGCAAGCTGAGAGGAATAAGGCATGTTCAGACTTGCCTGCTGCTGATAGAAGGAAAACCAATCAGGTTCCAGCAGGTGACCAATCCGTGAGTCATCACAGGTTCGCGGGCTTCACGAATTCAGTACTGTATTGTGAGAGTTGGAGTAAAGACCTATTTCTTGTAGCTCGCTGTGTTGCCTATTTCTTTACGCGGGAGACCGTAGTCCCCCACAGTATCACTTTTAGCTCCACTACACCCTTGGACATAACATGTGTGAGATTGTGTGTGTGTGGCTCCAGCCTCTATCTCACTCATCGCTATCACAGCCCTGAACTTCTTTAAATACAACTTTAATTTATTTTCTACCAGGTACCTTTTTAATATACATGTACATATTATATTAATTTCCTTCTAAATTTCACCCCTCCTTTCCTGGGTTTTCTGCATCATTCTGCAATATGAAAGGTTGAATGGCTGAGTTGAGGTAAATGGAATGGGAGGACACTCGTGAGGAGTATAAACACCAGCACAGACTAGTTGGGTCGAATGGCCTATTTCTGCGCTGTGCTATGTAATTCTGTGTAATATGGTACCACTGGTGCATGCTGCCTTCTGGTACCTCACCCAGATGTCCATTCTTCCTGTGTGAGCCTAGGCAGTGGGCTTTGGCAGTCTATTGTACCATGGGGGTTTCACAGACCAGCCTCATTCTGTCCTCACCTGACCGCCATACATATAGTCATATAGGGGTATAAGTTGACCCGCGCCGCGCCTGATTTCTGGGCACTAAATGAGTGGGGGGATAAATTATGGGAGGCAGTATCTCATGTGCAATGCCCCCAGAAGTGCTTCACTTGGCTCTACAACAGTGCTGCTGGCCTGGTTTCACCATCCGCACCCCCCCCCCCACTAACCACACCACTTCCTGTTCATACCCCCCCGCCCCCCTCGCCCCAACCCAAGGTTCAACATCTGAGCCGGCTGATTTTGTCCACAGGATATTAGGCCTGAGACCTAATTTGGAGCGAGCCTCGGGCTGACATCTTCAGGCCCATGTTCCAGGTGGTTTCTGCCGCAAAATCAATTTGTCGGCCATACATAGAAACATAGAAACATACGTTCTGGCAGAAGCCACTGTACACAAATCAGGATTGGTAACCCTAAATAATGTTTCCTCTCCCCCTAGCTCAGGCACATTGAGACCAATTGTAGCCCTGGATTGCTACCCAGGCTAACTCAACAAAGAACCCAAGATCTCCAGGTCTGTATAGGGCCAATTTTTCTTACCTTTGATCCCAGGGAATGCCCATTTCCTAGGTGTAAAGGTTAGGAAAAGAAGCAGAAACAGGATTTCAGCAGGGCTCTTACAGGGCTTCCTGGGGAGGGGGTAGAACTGGGTCTGCGCCTGAAGTATGCACAGGCTCAATGCAGAGATGCAAGTGAGGCGCAAAGGGTGTTCCCTGTCTCACGACTCACTTTCCATTACAATGGTCCACTGGATGTTCAACTGGAGGCGCACGTCAAGAAACCAGGCATTGGATCTCAGGTTCTACAGAAGTCCTGGGGCGTCTTGAAGATACCTGCAGGCGAGTGTCTTTATTTAATCCAACCCTGCCCCAGGACAATCTTAGGACCTGGGGCCTTCTGGGTGCTGGCCAGTAACAATGCAACTGTGTTCAATCATCCTCCCCTGTTGCGTGTGCTACGCAGGCCTGTAACGGGGGTACCCCTGTGTCAGGAAATACTGGTGCTTCCGTTCAGGGGCATCAGGATAATCATGCCCAATGGCTCAATTCCATTCTGGGTGGTACATTTACAACTAGGCCATCTGGGGGGCCCCAACCACAACTTTAATTAAAAATAGCAGCCAAAAAAAAAGCAACATTTTGTAAACTATTTTTAGTGCAGTCCTAGAAGAAACACGTGCAATTAACGGGAACGTCCTGTTCAGACCTTCACACTTTCATCCAAACATTCACTGCGTAACAACTATATACTACTGTGCTCTAATTCTGGTCTCCATATGAGCATCAAGGAACTGTCATATCGCAAATTAATAAAAGTTATCTACACTATTGTTAATTTTTTTAATACTTATCACTCTGCCTATGTTCTAATGTCCACATGGAGTTCTTGTCTATTCAGACTAGTACGGGTAAATTATCATTATGCTATACCTTCCAGAAGAAAGCCCTCCTGAGGAAGACTCTCTCCTCTCTTAAATTCACTGGAGCAGTTTGAGTGCTTGTCTGATGTTCACAAAATATGTTGAGCACATGTCAAATGATTTATTTTCTTTTTTAAATGACATGCTAAAGCTTTTTTGTAGTCTGGTTCTTTCTATTTGGGGGGGGGGGGTATGGATTTTATGCTCATTAAAGTGAAGGATGTCAGTGCTGGGGAGGCTTACATTTTGGCATCAGACTTTACCAATTTTGTCACTCAGCTCTACATCCCAGGGCTAGCCTGTCACACAAAGCATGGCATCTGAAGTGTTGTCGAGACCAAAAGTGCTGTGATATCGCGTGAGCCCATGTATTCAAGTGGTGGGAGACAGACAAAATTGAGCAGAGAAAAACCTAGATGTTTTCTGAAGACTATAGCGTTTGTTAAATGTTTTCTTATCGACCACCACACCATTTAAACCATTCCCATGCCCAATCCCACAGCTTTGTGCCACTTCTATAAACTACAGCCTTCCATTCAGAAATGATCATGTGTCATGCAACCCAATAATTTACATTATTTAATGGTAAATGTCATTTTATTTTGTTTCTTTTGATTTTGTAACTTTTGATTTATGTGACTGTGTGAAGGCATCCTCTCCAAAAAAAGTAATTAATCTCATATTTATGATTTTGTGAAGTAAAATTGTGGTAAAAGTTTTGTGAATGAAATGAAGCCTTCCTGAATTCATGCCAGCTACAAAAGACTGGCCAGGATTGTAGACTTAACTCTGAAAGACATCTGACATGAGACCACTGACCCCTGAAGGGCCAGAGTTTACACAATCGATTCACATATAATCAGCTGCATATGAGTTTCGCTAATGCTCTTCAGTTTGTTTGTTGCTTTGTCAAAAAAAAAGTTGTTTATAATCTCTTGCATGCATGTCATGTTAAGGCTGATTATCCTGTATATAGCATCTGAAGCGCATCTATGTTCAGAGTATGATGTACAAGAAAAACGGTAATATCTACTCTCCACTCCGAGATCTCCAAGACTGAGATCGATAGATTTTTGTTAGGTAAGGGTATCAAGGCATATAGATCTAAGGCGGGTAAGAGGAGTTGAGGTACAGGTCAGCCATGATCTAATTAATGGCAGAGCAGGCTCGAGGGGCTGAATGGCCTACTCCTCTTCCTATAGTGCTGCCCAGGAACTTCCTGCCGTGTTTCCAGCAGGGCCCGTTTCACTGCTCCTTAAACAGACGTTCATATTTACATTTATAGAACATAGCGCCCCAGTCACATTGCACATAGCAACCAAAAAAACTCAAAAATTCTGACAACTCAAAAAACAATGTACAACTAAAAATAGCACAGCCTTGAATAAAAGCCTATGACCAAGGCCACCACAAAGTTAAATTCTTTTTTATTTCACTGGATTTCAATGACAAAAGCAGCACAACTCACATTTGTATAGCTTCTTTAACGTAGAAAAACATTCCAAAGCACGTCAGAGATGCATAAGAAAAAAAATGGATGCTGATTTCAGGACTTTTCTTAGCAGTTGAGATCACATTCTGCAATTCAGGTAATTTTTCTCTGAAAACTGAAGCCCAATAGGAAAATTTTCTCATGCTGACGCTATTTTACCCTTCAAACTGTCATCTAGAATCATAGGCTGGAATTTTCTGGGAGGTCAGCGGGCGAGATCGGTGGCGGGTCGGGTGGGAAATTTGATTTTTTTTGACAGCGGGTCGGGACCCTGCTGTCAACCCACCATAATGCGCCTTTCCCAATGTCTGGTCTGTCAGTGCTGAGCAGACCCAACAGGCAGTGGCGGGCGACCCAATTAAACTCATTAGCTTCTAGTTGACAGATGATTAACAGGCTTTTTTAACTTTCCTTTTGACTTTAACTTCATGGCCACAGGAATCACACTGTTCGAGGACCACGGCTGTCAACCTGAGGTGGGAGTTCAGTGGCCATTGCTCCAGCTGATTACTTGAAAGCTTCAAATGTACAGTAAAAGCTCCCACCTGACAGATCAACACTTTCCTCAGCCACAAGCTGTTTCTCAGTCCATTTCTAGCACAGATTCTACAGGCTTTCCACTTTCCACTCTCTAACCACTCTCACCTCATTGGATGAACTCTCTCACCATTGACAGAATGCTTCTGTCATCTCTACTTCATCTGCCATCTATTCCATCAATACTGTCTCACCTTGGTCCTCAGAATCTGACCACGATCAGCCCCAACACCAGCAGCACCAGGCACACCAGCAGCACCAACAACAACACCAACCTTCTCCGCAATCACCTGATGCTGCACAGGACAGAGGGCATCAGCACCCGAGGCATCAGCACATTGCTGCCCGGGAGGCCAGGGATGGCCACACCATGGCCAGATTTACTTCACTTGACGCTGTACACCCTGGCTGCTACATGATGCGTCAGGTTGGCACCACCCCACAACAACACCATAAAGCATCCCTACAATGTCCAAGCCATTCCTTTCACACTTGCCACCATTGCAGGGGTACCGTTATGTCTCACCATTCACTGCAACTCACTAAGCCACTTCCAAAGGTGCACACAAATCTGTCCAAGAACGGAAAGTGTTGAAAATAAAGATTTTAATGTTTGACAGCACATTAACAGAAACTTTACATGAACATTGGATAAAACACCCAAGTGGCTACCCTTGTATGTTGTTAGTTGGTATGATTGCACTAGGATGAGGGTGAGAGTGAGGGGTGGCTAGTAAGATGGGGATGTGATAATGTAGATAGAGAGAGAGGGATGAGTGGAGGTGCAAGGTAAGTTGGTGTGAGTAAGGATGTGCAGGAGTAGGGGTTCCCACATCTGATCACTATCCAGAGACCCCTGCTGTGGACGTCTGGTGAGGAGACAACTTCATCCACTGATGGTGGGACTGTAGGTTTCTATGGATAGATGAGTCGAATGACCTCCCACAACCGTGCTTACCTTTGTGCTCTTAATATTGATCACTGAGAATACCCAGTGTTTCAGAATGTTCAATAGTTCCAGGGTCTAGAACGAGGGGTCATAGATACAAGATTAAATGTAAGAGATTTAGAACAGAGAGCAAGAGAAACTTCTTTACACAGAATTGCGAGACTGTGGAATTTAATTCCTGGGCCAATGGTTGAGGCAGAATCAATGTTGAAATTTAAGATTAGATTGGATAGGTGAATGAAGGAGGAGAGCATATAGAGATATGGGAACAGGATGAGTAAATGTGATTAGAACTATTTTTTCACATGGAGGGTACACTCTGACACAGATTGGTTGAGCCAAATTGCCTGTTGTCCCATGGGGGTGGGGGGAGGGAATCCCAGTTGGGGCAGTGAGGTGACGGTAGGCCTCACTCTTTGAATTTTCCCACATCCTCCGCTGCAAACCCACCTGATTTCAGGTGGGATCATGGAGGAGTATTCCCCGCAGTGTGTGCAATTTTGAGAAGTCAACCTTCAAAATTATATTGATGTATTGGAGAGGGTTCAAAGAAGAGCGACAAGGAATATTCTACGACATTTAGCACAACTTGTTTTCATTGGAGTAAAGAAGATTGAGGGGGACATCATCTCTGCTGAGAGGTCTAAATAATGTAAATGTAAGTTAGCTATTTGTCTTAGTTTGTGAGTGCAGAACTAGATTTAAAATGAGGATTTGAGTACAGGAGTAAAGAAGTCGTACTCCAATTATATAGGGCCCTGGTGAGACCCCACGTGGAGTACTGTGTACAATTTTGGTCTCCTTACCTAAAGAAGGATATATTTGCCATAGAGGGAGTGCAACAAAGGTTCACGAGATTGATTCCTGGGATGGCGGGACTGTCGTATGAGAAGAGATTGAGTAAACTAGGCGTGTATTCTCTTGAATTCAGAAGAATGAGAGGGGATCTCATTGAAGCATACAAAATTATTACAGGGCTTGATAGGGTGGATGCTGGGAGAATGTTTCCCTTGGCTGGGGAGTCTAGAACCAGGGGCCACAGCCTCAGGATAAAGGATAGGCCATTCAGGACTGAGATGAGAAGAAATTTCTTCACACAGAGGGTGGTGAATCTTTGGAATTCTCTACCCCAGAGGGCTGTGGAGGCTCAGTCATTGGGTATATTCAAAACAGAAGTCGATAGATTTCTGACTAGTAAGGGCATCAAGGGATATGGCGATAGGGCCGGTGAATGGAGTTGAGGCAAAAGATCAGCCATGATCGCATTGAATGGTAGAGCAGGCTCGAAGGGCCGAATGGCCTACTCCTGCTCCTATTTCTTATGTTCTTATGATTAAGCCACTAAATGCAGTTGATGGGCATCCACACCATTATGGATGCAATTTGGCTGCCTGCTAGAGAGGAGGCAAGAAATGTGGCATCTGACGGCCCCTTGGGTCCTTCCTGCCACCCTGGCTGTGATTACCTAACACAGCACAGAGGATCGAAGTTGGGACTTTCCTGGTCTCAACAGCTCAGTACTCACTGTGTTAATAGGCTGAGCCTTTGGATGAGCTCACTGTTTAGATTTATCCCCCTTCAACCAACAATCTCCCTGAAATTCGTCCCTGCCAATTGGAAACTCTGCCAGACTATCAAAACCTTCAGCACTAACGTCAATAATATGAAGAGAAGTTTTTCCCAGTTATTAGATTGGTTAATGATGGTTTTCATCAATCACAAGTAAGATCTATAATTGTACTCGTTACATTCCTGCCAACCATAGACGTGGTTGTAACGGGTCCAGCTGAAAGAAGTGCCTGACAGCTCTGTGGAAATCAGTGCCAGAAATATCTGTCACCACTCATTATATTTTAGCTAAAACAGAAACAGCTGCTGGGACATCAAGAGACACGTGGTATCAGGTCCACTGCTTTGAAGAATGTATTAATCATGGTGCTGTGCAGTCCTGTACTCAGCTTGCTTAGAATCATAGAAGTTTACGGCACAGAAAGAGGCCGTTCATCCCATCGTCTCTGCGCTGGTCAAAAAAGAGCTATCCAGCCTAATCCCTCTTTCCAGCTCTTGGTCCGTAGCCTTGCAGGTTACAGCACTTCAAGTGCATATCCAAGTACATTTTAAATGCGATGAGGGTCTCTGCCTCTACCATCCTTTCAAGCAGTGAGTTCCAGACCCCCACCACCCTCTGGGTGAAAAAATGTCTCCTCAACTCCCCTCTAATCCTTCTACCAATTACTTTAAATCTATGCCCCCTGCTGGTTATTGACCTCTCTGCTAAAGGAAATAGGTCCTTCCTATCCACTCTATCTAGGCCCCTCATAATTTTATACACCTCAATTAAGTCGCCCCTCATCCTCTGATCCAAAGAAAACAACCCCAGCCTATCCAATCTTTCCTCATAGCTAAACTTCTCCAGTCCTGACAATATCCTTGTAAATCTCCTCTGTACCCTCTATAGTGCAATCACATCTTTCCTGTAATGTGGTGACCAGAACAGTACGCAGTACTCTAGCTGTGGCCTAATTAGTGTTTTATATCATTCAAGCATAGCCTCCCTGCTCTTACATTTTATGCCACGATTAGGAAATAAGTAAACACTGAGAGATATTGCCTCCCTTATTCATAACACTATCAAACAAAATTATCACTTCTATGGGATCTTGCTGTGCACAAATTGGGTGCTGCATTTGTTTACTTAGTAACAGTGACTAAACAACAACAGCAACAACGTGCATTTATATAGCATCTTTAAAGTAGTAAAACCTCCCAAGGCGCTTCACAGAAATGTTATCAAACAAAGTTTGACACTGAGCCACATATGGCGATATTAGGACAGATGTCCAAAGAGGTAGGTTTTAAGGAGCCTCTTAAAGGAGGATAGAGAGGTAGAGAGGCGAAGAGGTTTAGGGAGTAATTTGTTGAATGTGAAGTATGTTGGGATGCCCTGAGGATCTGATAAAGCAACATATGATAACGAGCTTTTCCTTCTTTTGCACTTGGTATCCATTAGCACCAGCTTTAGGTCACATACAAAAAATTGTTCCTGTGTTTGTGCTAACCTCACCAAATAGCATTAGTCCTCATGTGAATCCCATATTGCATAAGTTGTCAGTTCCCTTTTGTTATGAAGGAAACCACTGGATCAATGGCAATTATGGCTGAATTTAAGGACAGCTTTGTGGTTTCCAATGCATTAAATTAAATGGAGGCTATTCAATCTTGTTTGACCTCAGATCCAAACACCAGCAAGACATTAGGGTTGGATTCAAACTCCGGTCCCAGGTGTGTTGGAATGCATGCTAATGTCCTGCTCCTAAACCACAACTCTTCAAATTAGAATTACACCCATGAGGTTCTTACATAATAACATTAGTCTGTTAAGTTCTACTGTCAGTATTTTGTGTTACAGCAGAAATTTATTTCTGAGGTTGAAACAGTTTTAAGGCCAATATTCTTTTCCCAATTCTAACTGGGCGTAATGAAGGTGCAGTGCACCGGATGTCAGATGCCGGTCCAGGGAAATCGGGAGCAAATTTTTTTTATTCGTTTATGGGACGTGGACATCGCTGGTAAGGCCAGCATTTACTGCCCATCCCTAATTACCCTTGAGAAGGTGGTGGTGAGCTGCCTTCTTGAACCGCTGCAGTCTGTGTGGTGCAGGTACTCCCACAGAGCTGTTAGGTAGGGAGTTACATGATTTTGACCCAGCGGCAATGAAGGAACGGCGATATACTTCTAAGTCAGGATGGTGTGTGACTTGGAGGTGGTGGTGTTCCTATGCTCCTGCTGCCCTTGTCCTTCTAGGTGGAAGAGGTCGCGTGTTTTGGGGGTGCTGCCGAAGAAGCCTTGGCGAATTGCTGCAGTGCATCTTGTAGATGGTACACACTGCAGCCACGGTACGCCGGTGGTGGAGGGAGTGAGTGTTTAAGGTGGTGGATGGGGTGCCAATCAAGCGGGCTGCTTTGTCTTGGATGGTGTCGAGCTTCTTCAGTGTCGTTGGAGCTGCACTCATCCAGGTAAGTGGAGAGTATTCCATCACACTCCTTACTTGTGCCTTGTAGATGGTGGAAAGGTTTTGGGGAGTCAGGAGGAGAGACACTCATGGCAGAATACCCAGCCTCTGACCTGCTCTTGTAGCCACAGTATTTATGTGGCTGGTCCAGTTAAGTTTCTGGTCAATGGTGACCCCCAGGATATTGATGTGGGGGATTCGGCGATGGTAATGCCGTTGAATGTCAAGGGGCAGTGGTTAGACTCTCGCTTGTTGGAGATAGTCATTGCCTGGCACTTCTGTGGCGCGAATGTTACCTGCCACTTATCAGCCCAAGCCTGAACGTCGTCCAAGTCTTGTTGCATGCGGGCATGGCCTGCTTCATTATCTGGCTTTAAAGGCTGCACCAATAAAGATGCAGGTACAGTCAAATCCCCAAGAGAAAGGCAGATATTAGGGGTGTTTTTTGCAAGAAATGGGCCAGGATTTCTATCTGGACACCTTTGGATGACTTATGGTAAATTGTTCACTTACGTGGTGCCAGAGCTGTGATGTGCTTGTCAACGGTCTTCACATTAACTTAAATATGCTGTCCCCGATGAATGATTTTGTGCTGCTATGCCATGGCTGGGATGGAAGCAGCACCCCAAGAAGGAGTCTGAGCACCCCTGCAGTCTGCTTTGTAGGGAGCTGGTAAGCGGGTGGCACCAATGTACCAAGCAGTAGGTGGAAGAACAGGTGAAACAAGTATCAGCATGAAGAACAATGGTACGGGAATTATTTGACTGTGAGCATGGAGCAAATGTAGAGTCTGGGAAAGGGAATGATTCCTACTCTGTGGTGGGGAAACAGTTCTTAGTGGCTCAGGAGAGTGACTTCAGTGGTAGTGAAAGGGGCTGTGGGTGTTTCCCCTCATCTGCTTCCAAATAAATCATATGGCACAGTGTGGGGGGGGAGGGGGGGCGGAGGGGGGAGTTGGGAGGTGGAGCCTCCATCACTAAATCTAAATGCTAATGGCATTCTGCAGCAAGTACAGAAGCAACAAAACTCCTTTATTAAGAAAGTCAAAAATAAGGAACTATCGTGACAATACCAGCCTGTCCCTTAAGCCTGATAGCAATGGAGTGGCAGCTCAGGAATCATTAGCATCAGGTTTCTAGGAGGGAAGGTTGCCTGGCACTATTTGAGGAAATCTCTGCTCAGCCCTCTGACATTCACTCGCACGAAATTTACACTGCTGTGCCCTCTTCAGGCGCAGACATCAGAAAAGCCATGAAGGAATGTTTATGTGCAGTACTATTCAGGGGCAAAATGGACTCGTTTGTGTTAGTTATCCTTGAGATTGTAATTTATAATTTGTCCTGGGCTGAGGTGTTCCTGAGCATAGCGTAAATTTTGTTTTTCAGGCAGAAGCTTTGTACAACAATCACTGTATCAAGGTTATATTACACGTACAAAAAAAGTCTGTCTCAATAACTGAGAAGGACATAAGTATGACGAAGACCAGGGTAATAGATTGGAGAAAAGCTGATTTTGAGGGGCTGAGAATCGAACTTGGGAAAATAAAATGGACAACAATATTGGCAAACAATGATGTAGAACAGCAATGGGAAACATTTAAAACGGTGTTCAACAGAGTCCAGGAAAAATATATTCCGCTAAAAAACAAGAACAAGCTAAACACTAATGAGACACCATGGATGAATAAAGCCATAAGGGAAAAATTGAGGGTAAGGAAAAAGGCATACATTAAGTACATGGACAGCAGGGAGTGCATGATAAGGCCGAATACAAAGAGATTAGGAGAGAAGTCAAAAAAACCAATTAGGAAAGCAATGAGGAACTATGAAATTAAATTATCGAGGAACATGAAACAAAACAGTAAAATATTTTACAGGCACATAAATAAAAAAAGGAAGGCTGGGATAGGAATAAGGCCAATAAGGGATGGACAGGATAATACCACAGGCAGCGATAGAGAGATGGCAGAAATATTAAATAATTACTTTGCTTCAGTATTTACCAGGGAGATAGAACAGGTGGAGACGACATCAGATGATGAGATTAGTAATGAGATAACTGCATTTAAAATAAAATGAGGAGATATATTAAATAAACTAATCAAACTCAAAGAGAATAAAACCCTGGTCCAGACGGATTACATCAGCGCATATTAAAAGAATCTAGGGGAGAGATAGCAGAGGCATTACTGCACATATTTAATAATTCGTTAAAAAAAGGTGTAGTGCCAGAGGGCTGGCGAATGGCTAACATAATACCTATATTTAAGAAGGGAGATAGAACATATCCAGGGAACTATAGACCAGTCAGCTTAACATCGGTGGTAGGAAAAATAATGGAATCCCTAATAAAGGAGAAAATAGAAGAACATCTAGAAACCAAAAATATAATAATGAATGGTCAGCATGGATTTCAAAAGGAAAAGTCTTGCTTGACCAACCTAATTGAATTTTCTGAAGAGGTAACAGAGAGAGTAGACAAGGGTAATGCAGTAGGTCCAATTTATCTAGATTTTCAAAAGGCCTTTGATAAGGTACCACATAATAGACTAATGAATAAGGTCAGAGAATGCGGAGTCAGGGGACAAGTAGCAAAATGGATAGCTAGCTGGCTTCAAGACAGAAAGTAGCGAGTAGGGGTAAAAGGTAGCTGTTCAGAGTGGCAGGAGGTGGGAAGTCGTGTTCCACAAAGATCAGTGCTGGGACCACTGTTGTTCTCAATTTATATTAAAGATTTAGACTTTGGAATGAAAAACATAGGCCTAGAAATTCAGTTGTTTGCGCCAGCCGCTAGCGCCTTAGGAGGAGGAGATGTGGGGCGCTAGGCGGCTAGCGGCTGGGCGCTGCGCAATCTGCGCCTCTCCCCAACTTCAGTAAAGATTTAGCGGCGGCGCAAAGCCTTTGCGCGTGCTCAGCTGCACGCGCAGATCCTGACGTCATTTCATCGTGCAACGCCCTTTGTGCGCCCCAAACCGGAAATTCAGTGGCGCCGGCCTATTGCGCGCCTGGCGCCCCTAGCGACTGGTAGAGGGGAACGGTTCCCAGTCGCTGCGGGGCGTGGGGGGCGCTAATTAAAGGGCACTCCTCCTGCAGTAGAAATGGCAGCCATTTTGCAACACTCCTTCTTTGTGAGAGACGGATCTTTGCAGAGAGATAAAGGTAGAGAGCTTTCTGGTTTGGCTCAACACTCGCACAGGTACTTGTGGCTTCAGGCCACAGCTTTGCACTTGTCTGTAACTTCAGAGCCATAGCATTGATTGGAAACATATAATGGGGGCTGCAATGGGTGCAAACGTTGGCCTTCTCCATTGCATTCAAAGGGCTCAGAGACGCCGTGAGAGAGTGGCAGTCATGGCCAGAGGGAGAAGGGGCAACAGGCGTCAGCTAAGGAGGCCTTACCCACCCAGGGTATACCGCCAGCAGTTCTCATATCTGAACATGTCTGACGAGCAGTGTGTTCGGAGGCTGCGATTCCGAAGGGCGGTGGTCACTGAGATCTGCCACCTGCTTCGCGGAGATCTGCAGCCACATCTGAGGAGCAGGACGTCTCTGTCGGTGGCAGTGAAGGTGACGGTGTCTCTCAACTTCTATGCCACCGGCTCCTTCCAATCCGCTGCTGGGGACATTTCCAACATCTCCCAGTTTGCCGTACATTGCTGCATCCGCCAGGTGACCAATGCCCTTTTCAGAAGGAGACGTCAGTTCATCTCCTTCTCCGTGGCCCTTGTCAAGCAGCAACAGCGTGCAATGGGCTTTGCAGCATTAGCGGGCTTCCCCATGGTGCAGGGCGCCATTGACTGCACGCATGTGGCTTTGCGGGCACCTCTAGAGCATGCCGAGGATTACCGCAACCGGAAGGGCTACCATTCGCTCAACGTGCAGTTGGTGTGTGACCACAGGCAGATCATCCTAGCTGTCAATGCCCGCTTTCCAGGCAGCAGCCATGATGCCTTCATCCTGCGCCAGACTTCTGTGGCAGACATGTTCCAGGCCCAGCCTCACCCACGAGGATGGCTTCTCGGGGACAAAGGCTATCCTTTGTGCACCTGGCTGATGACCCTGCTCCGTGCGCCCAGCACCCCTGCTGAAGAGGGATACAATGACAGCCATCAAGCAACCAGGAACCTCATTGAGCAAACAATCGGCGTCCTGAAGCAACGGTTCCGCTGTCTGGATCGTTCTGGAGGAGCCCTACAGTACTCGCCCGAGCGAGTCTCCCATTTCGTGGTCGTGTGCTGCATGCTGCACAACCTGGCTATCCGCAGGACTCAGCCACTGCCACCAGACATTGGAGGACCACCAGAGGAGGAGGAGGAGGAGGAGGACCAGCACAGGAGGGAGGTAGAAAGTGCAAGGGCCGCCTGTCGGCGGCTTATTGAACGTCGGTTCTAGGCCCCCTCTCAGGGAATGGCTTGTGCCAATGGCACAAGAAGAATGTAGCCGCTCCACAAGCCCTCAGCCGAGCAGGGCAACCAGGACTTCCAAAAGAAAGCATGGACAGTGCGATTTAAGAACATTTATTACTTTGATACCTCTGTGCCCTTCCCACATAACAAACTAATGGAGAGAAGCCCCCCCCAAAAACACAAATCGAGCAGTCTCGGCCTTTCAAAAAACACAAATACACCAGTCTCGACCTTTCAAAAAAACAAATCCACCCTCCCCCTTTAAGAGCTCACTGGCGCCAGAGTGTCTGCCGTCAATCAGCAACTCGCTGCACCTGCGCTGCGCCCGCCCTCGGGGGTTTCGCCCCGGGCCGCCGGCTTAGCGCCTAATGATAGTCGTGCATCGCCTGTTTTAGCGCAGCAGCAACCTCTTGGGGCGATGCCACTGAATATCGGCGAAGGTGGCGCAAAGTTGCGCCGGGCGCAAACTTTAGCGGCCGCCCGGCTGTAGCGCCCCAAACGTGGCTATACTGAATTTCTAGGCCATAATTTCTAAATTTGCGGATGACACCAAATTGGGGGGAATAGTCAATACTGAGGAGGACTGCAACAAATTACAGGAAGGTATTAATGAACTTGCAGAGTGAACATATAATTGGCAAATAAGTTTCAACACAGATAAATGTGAGGTATTACATTTTGGTAGGAAGAATAGGGAGGTCACTTATTACTTGGAGGGTGTGAGTTTGGATGGGGTAGAGGAGCAAAGGGATCTCAGAGTACAAATACACAAATCACTAAAAGTAGCGATACAGGTTAACAAGGCCATAAAAAAGCAAACCAAGCACTAGGGTTTATTTCTAGAGGGATAGAATTGAAAAGTAGTGACGATATGCTAAACTTTTACCGAAGCTTGGTTAGACCACACTTGGAGTACTGCATACAATTCTGGTCGCCGTATTATAAAAAGGATATAGAGGCACGGGAGAGGGTGCAGAGACAATTTACAAGGATTATACCAGAAATGTGAGAGTATACCTATCAGGAAAGGATGAACAGGCTGGGTCTCTTTTCTCTTGAAAATTATGAAAGGTTTTGATAGAGTGGATACAGAGAGAATGTTTCCACTTGTGGGGAAGAGCATAACTAGAGGCCATCAATATAAGATAGTCACCAAGAAATCCAATAGGGAATTCAGAAGAAACTTCTTTACCCAGAGAGTGGTGAGAATGTGGAACTCACTACCACATGGAGTGGTTGAAGCAAATAGTATAGATGCATTTAAGGGGCGGTTAGGTAAGCATATGAGGGAGAAGGGAATAGAGGGTTATGCTGATAGAGTTAGATGAGGAAAGACGGGAGGAGGTTCGGGTGGAGCATAAACGCTGGCATGGACTGGTTGGGCCGAATGGCCTGTTTCTGTGCTGTATATAATATATAGATTTAAAACATGCACATACACTCTTTGTAGGAAACTGTTAGGATAATTGCAGTATTCCCTTTAATAACACACTTATTCTGATTGGAGGAGGCTTATCGTCTGGATATCAAAGGAATCTAAAGCTCCCTCTGGACTGGGGAAGGGTGAGCTCTGTTAGGGGTGGGGGCACAAAATAAGGTTTCTGTTCCACACGAGCCTCATCCCACCTTACTTCAACTAACCTTATTAACATATCCTTCTATTCCTTTCTCCCTCAAGTATTGATCTAGCCTCCTCTTAAATGCATCTATGCTATTCGCCTTGACTACTCCATGTGGTAGCAAGTTCCACATTCTAACCACTCTCAGTTTTATTTTTTGTCTCTACAACAATATCCAACTTGGGACTTTTATTTGTCTGTAAACAAAAGTATCTGATAAAATATACGTATGTAATAAAGAATGTACATTGATTATTATGTACTTTCTTGAGAAGGGAAAGACTATTAATAATAGAAATGCATAACTATAAAGACAGAATTAAACACATCACAGAAGTCATAAAGACAAATGGCTGAAATCCAGAGAATAGGAGCTTTAGCTTTAAACAGAGAGTAAATTAGATATTGAAAGATATTTCCGACTCCTTTTCTAACTAGTTGTAATATAGTATTTTCACACATGTCCCTTTCTTCATAATCAACACCTGAGTCTCACACACTCACCAAAAATGTGAGAACCGCTCCATTGTCAACACCTAAGGTTCAAATTGCACACCATAGACAATGTGTGAATTACTCTCCTTAGGAAATGTTCAATATATAACATCCTGAGATGAACAATTGTCTCCCATTTAGTTGATGACACTAAAATTGTAGGAGACCTATTATATATAGTTAATAAAATTACTTATATTAATTTCTCTTCATTATTGGGCTCCTCTTCTGTTTATATTCCTTTATGTTTTTACTTAGTTATACTAAAGCCTAAAAGGTGATTACATAAATATCAATTAGCCTAATGCTCAGCCATTATATAATTGAATGGGGAGGTACGGATTAGGAGATCTTTGAACAGTATTGTGAGCATATCCAGTGCTTACCTGGCACCTGCAACATCAACACCAACCATCAACTGTCCATTCAATAACAACACTTCATCTCGGATTTTAATCTTCTCGCATTTTGCAGCAGGACTGTGCTTCTCGACTTCAGTCACCCAGATATATCCAACATCCAATACAGGCCCTTTGCTACCTCTCTTTTTTTTTCTTGTCTTCCTGCTCTCTTGGTCACTTAGAGAATCCCAATAGATTGGGACATTCCCAAAACGTACTCCAAGATTATCTTTGTCTCCCTTTGCTCTGGTCAAGTGAGCTGTACAAATTTCAAAATCTTCTCTTTCCTTTTGGCCTGGTTGTACAACACTTGCTCCCACTCCGAAATTCAAGTGTATGTATTCACAAAGCATCTGAATGGCTGAGTGGCACAGCTGAAATCCTGGAGTTTGCTGTTCTTCCCTCAGCCTAATGTGGAGCCAGTGTTCTAGGAGAGGGAGATAGAGCTTAGCACTTTCTGGAGTTATTGGCATTGTGGGTCACCCAGCATTCCCACTTTATCTAAAATCCCAGCCACTGGAAAACATGTTGCTGATACACAGGTCATAAATCTTCAGAGAATTGTAGGTGGCCTCTTTAGGTTCTGCCACTTTAACTTAACAAAACATGGCTTAGGCTCAAATGACATCAAGGATTAGCAAAATATATTTTTCAGTATGTCTTGATGCTGGGAAAAGAATGTTGGACAACAAAATGAATGTTATTGTGCCAGAGAACTTGTGTAGGGAGAGGCAGCTCTTAAACCTGGACTGATAAAATACACTCACTGACGTTGGGCAGGATGTGATTTGGAACATCACAGCAGAAAAAGGTTGCTCATCTTTAGCTCCATCAAGTTCTTCTTCTTAAAAAAAGGAAAGGAAAACACAGTTCAAGTACAGTTCAGAACAGTAAACATAATTCAAAAAAACAATTTAAGAATTATTTTGGAGACGATTTCATTTTCTTCATCAGAAATACATTTTATTATTTTTGTTAACTTTTTTTCTATGCAGTTAATGTTCCCTGGACTGGAGAGTGGCTAATGTCATACCTATTTTCAAAAACAGCTAACCCAGTAATCTCACACCTGAGTCAGAAGGTTGTGGTTTCAAGACCCGCTCCAGAGACTTGAGTGCAAAATCTCGGCTAACACTCCAATGCTGCACTGAGGGTGTCACTCGGTAAGATAAAATGGAAACCGAAGCCATGTTTGCCCTCTCAGGTGAACATCAAGGATCCCATGGCACTATTTGAAGAAGAGCAGGGGAGTTCTCCTGGTGTCCTGGTCAATGTTCATTCCTCAACCAACATCACTAAAACGGATGATCTGGTCATTATCACATTGCTGTTTGTGGGACTTTGCTGTGCACAATTTGGCTGCCGCATTTCCGACATTTCAACAGTGACTACACTTTAAAAGTGCCACTTAACAGGCAGATAAGAGGATTATCCCCATTTTACCCACACAAGTGCGGGCTTTCCGAAGGCTTCGAACACCGCCAGGGTCACTGAGGCGAGCAGTGGGTCTGCGAAGGTCAGAGGGGTGCAAAAGTGCACTGTGAAGATAAGTGATGGGTGCAAGTGTGGAGAGGTGAGTATGTGAGGTAAGTGGAAAGTGTTAGTAAAAGTTTACTTACCTTTGTTTCTTCCTGCAGGCTTCAATCGGTGGGTAAGCGGAGAGTCTCGCACCTCCGCAACAGAGATGACAGATGGCCGCTGCATTCTCCAATGCAACAACCATCTAATTTCTGCTAAATAAAGAGGTTTGATGAGCCTTGAATTCAAGAACTCATCAAACTTCAGAGAATGTCACTATTTGACAGCTTCACAGAGCTGTTTTATGACAGATGAAACGTCATACGTTGACGTTCTCTGTAACAGCTTTCCCTTAATTGGCCTGCTAAGCCCGCTGGGCGGGCTTAAGGTCAATCAAGGGAAAATAACGTGAGTTGGCCAGAAGTTGAGGGAGGCGGGACTGAAACCCGACAAGTGGGAGTCCCGCCTCCAAAAGCTCCCCATTGGCAAAATCCAGCCCAGTGTATTAAATGCAGCAAGTTGGCATCTCTGTACAACTGACTTGGTGGGGGAGTGGAATGGATTGTCCCTATGTACAGCAAACCTTAAGCAATTTTCCCCCATGCATGCAGGAATCCCCGTGTTGTCTGGGAGCATGAAATCTCTGAAAGGTAGTGAATTTTAAATTGAGTGGCTAACAGTACAGTTTACAATGGAGGGAACGGTCCAGAGGGTTTGACATTCAGGCGATTGAATTAGCTCGTAATTTATGTGAATCTTCAGGAGACTTTAAGCATAGAAATAATTTTATTTTCAAGTAATTTACTTCACAGGTGAAGCATGTGTGTAGCACGTTACAGGAAAGATACTGACACCATACCAGCTGCCTCATTAATGGGAGAATGACCCCTAATGCAAACAGGACACAAAATGACTGTTTAACAAAGAAAGTAGAAAACTGATCATTTCCTACAATATCCCATAGGTTTCATTTTAATTGCCATCTGGTAAAACTCGATGGATTTAATTTCCAAACTCCTTTTCATTTGGTTTACCATGAAAAGAATACCGTTGCCTTATATGTGGGAACGCAAATTCCTAACCTCTAACACCATATGAAAGCAATTTATCAACTCAAGAATTTTTGTTGTGATGCTTAACAAGCTGGTAACAATTTCAATGCTTTCTTGTGCTGTTCTTCAATGTTATCTAATTGTGATGCATTTTTATTACCATAAATGATCACATTGAACTGGTTTTTATTGTGATACTGTTTTCAGGCTATCTGGTACAGGTGTTTTAAATAAAAGGGGCACTGAATCTGACTTCATAAAATCGCAGCTTGTGTTTCCGTTAATGTAACCCAATTCCCACCTCTCCCTGCTGGAGTGCACAAGTCATATTTTATACTCTTTTTGTACCACTGCAACTTTTAACTACTATCATTAAAACTTCCAGTCTACCAGTGTGCAGAAACTGACACTGTATTTGTAAGCACCAGGATGGATTGACAGGCATTTCCCAGATCATTCCAGGCAGTGTATATACTGTACATCTCTGCTGATGAATCTGGGAGACACTGTATTAGCGTCTGACTCTTGATATTGCAGACAAACCAAACACAGATTAGGTGACCGCTTCACTGAGCATCTCTGATCTGTCCATAAGTGGCACCATGACTTGTCACTTTAACTTTCCCTCCCATTCCCATTCTGACCTCTCTAGCTTTGATCTTCTAACTGTTCCAATACAGTTCAATGCAAGCTTCAACAATAGTATCTTATCTTACTCCTGGCCACTCTGCCGCCATCTGGTCTTAACATTGACATTAGTAACTTCAGAACTTAGCTATACCCATCATTCTCTTCACAGCCGTGGGTGTTGTGGTGTGACGAGGATTTGTCGGTATCTGGGAGGAATGAGGCGGGTTGACATCGGGGTCAGTGACCCCACCTCCCTTCATCACAGTGCAGCACTAGTGGGGTTTGGGCCATTAGTGTGGGTCAGTCCTTTCCTCTTTTCATGACTGGCAGATTCACCATGTCTTGGTTGCGTTTTCTATTTTAATTTCATTTCTGTTGCATCTGCAGCTTTTTTAAAATAGATTTTTCCCTTTCTTAATTGTTTATTTCTCATGCTTTTGTGTACATGGAACTCTCCTGTGTCTTTGCACCCCCCTCACTATTTGCACACTTTTGTTCTTTCTAAATGTCTGTGTTATCTCATTGTTGATATTTTTATCACCTACCTATTTTCTATTTAGCAGTTTGCAGTTAATTTGGCACAGTAACTCCCTCTCTGTGATTGTTGTATCTGTTGATCCCCATCCCCCTTTTTCTCTCTCTGTTCCCATCCTTACTGAAATGTCTGTTTAGCCTTCAGTCTCCATCTAGCAAATAACATCACCTGCCCAATAATCTATGAAATCCATGCCAACCTGGAGGTGGCTAGTAAGCAGCTGAATGCTGCCCTAATGAGAGCAACGAAAGCAGTAATACAGGTTGAGCGTCCTGAATCCGGCAACCTTGGGACCGAGGCCGAGCCGGCTTTCGCGTTTTTCCGGACTTCGGAACGTGTTTCTGATGTCCGAAGTCCGGAAATATCGCAACCTGGGCTCGGGTGTTTCCGGACTTCGGACATCAGAAACATGTTCCGAGTCCGGAAATGCCTGGGCCGCTTCGCGTAGCGCTGATGCGTTTCTCCGCCCCTCCCCTTCTATTAAAGGGGAAGGACGCTGCGAGCTCTGCAGAGCATCCGATGGCCCACGCTAGTCCACCAGGGCGGCGTGGTGCCATGGCCGCAGCCTGGTGGAAACACTTAAGAACATAAGAACATAAGAAATAGGAGCAGGAGTAGGCCAATTGGCCCCTCGAGCGTGCTCCACCATTCAATAAGATCATGGCTGATCTGATCCTAACCTCAAATCTTCTATCACTCTCCATCTCACCCAAACCCATGTGATCTCCCGGGAGAGGCAAAAAACCAGATAAAAAACCCAATGGACAATTTGGGAGAAAAAATCTGGGAAATTCCTCTCCGACCCATCTAGGTGATCGAAACTCGTCTAGGAGATCACTCTGTCCCTATATTTTCTACAGTACTTACCTTCTGTAAAGGCGATCTCCACCCCAGCCAGGAACAGGAATAAAACCATCTCCTGAAATTTAGCACAGAATTAGAACACAAGAAGTAGGAGCAGAACCAGGCTACACGGTCCCTGGGCCCGCTCCACTACCCACAGGGCCATGACCATTCCGAACCTAGACCCATGTCCAATTTCCTGCCCGCTCCCCGTAACCCTTAATTCCCTTTACTTCTAGGAAACTATCTAATTCTGTTTTAAATTTATTTAATGATGGAGCTTCCACAGCTTTCTGGGGCAGCAAATCCCACAAACCTACCACCCTCTGAGTGAAGAAGTTTCTCCTCATCTCAGTTTTGAAAGAGCAGCCCCTTATTCTAAGATTATGCCCCCTAGTTTTAGTTTCACCCATCATTGGGAACATCCTCACCGCATCCACCCGATCAAGCCCCTTCACAATCTTATATGTTTCAATAAGATCGCCTCTCATTCTTCTGAACTCCAATGAGTAGAGTCCCAATCTACTCAACCTCTCCTCATATGACCACCCCCTCATCCCCGGGATTAACCGAGTGAACCTTCTTTGTACTGACTTGAGAGCAAGTATGCCTTTTCTTAAGTATGGACACCAAAACTGTATGCAGTATTCCAGGTGCTGTCTCACCAAAACCTTGTACAACTGCAGCAATACCTCCCTGATTTTATATTCTATCCCCCTAGCAATAAAAGCCAACATTCCATTGGCCTTCTTGATCACTTGCTGCACCTGCATACTAACTTTTTGAGTTTCGTGCACCAGGACCCCCAGATCCCTTTGTACTACAGTACTTTCCAGTTTCTTGCCATTAAGATAATAACTTGCTCTATGATTTTTCCTGCCAAAGTGCATAACCTTACACTTTCCAGTATTGTATTCCATCTGCCAAATCTCTGCCCACTTACTTAGCGTGAGAGTGCCAGTCAGTTCCTTCAGTAACCTCTAGATGGCACCTTCACTTGTTTGTTTCCTTGTTAATTGTTTCTAGTTTCCTGTGTTAATTCTTAATTGACTGTTATTGGGCTTATGAGTTTCACCTGTGATTTGTAGTATATAAGTTCTGTGGTTTTTTTTTCTTTTTAAGGCTAGTCAAGACTGAGCACCTAGTCAAGACAGAGAACCTTATCAAGACTAACTCCCTTGTCAGGACTGAGCCCAGAGAGAGAAAACCACAGAACTTAAATACCAACAAAACCAGGTGAAACCAATGAACAGATAAAAGGCAGTTAACTAATAAACACAAGAGACTAGAAACAATTAACAAAAGGAAACAAACAAGTGAAGGTGCCATCTAGAGGTTACTGAAGGAACTGACCGGCACCCTCACACTTAGCCTGTCTATGTCCCTTTGCAGGTTATTTATGTCCTCCTCACTCACTACTTTCCCTCCCATCTTGGTATCATCTGCAAACTTTGATATGTTACACTCAGTCCCCTCCTCCAAATCGTTAATATAGATTGTAAAGAGTTGGGGACCCAGCACTGACCCCTGCGGAACACCACTAGTTACTGATTGCCAGTCTGAGAATGAACCATTTATCCCAACTCTCTGCTTTCTGTTAGAGAGCCAATCCTCCACCCACGCCAGAATATTACCCCCAATCCCGTGATTTTTTATCTTGAGCAATAATCTTTTGTGTGGCACCTTGTCAAATGCCTTTTGGAAGTCTAAATACACTACGTCCACTGGTTCCCCTTTATCCACCCTGTATGTTACTTCCTCAAAGAACTCAAGCAAATTTGTCAAACATGACTTCCCCTTCATGAAACCATGCTGAGTTTGTCCTATTAAATTATGTTTATCCAAATGTCCCGTTACTGTCTCCTTAATAATGGACTCTAACATTTTACCAACCACAGATGTTAGGCTAACAGGTCTATAGTTTCCAGCCTTCTGCCTACTACCCTTTTTAAATAAGGGTGTTACATTAGCAGTTTTCCAATCTGCCGGGACCTTTGCTGAGTCCAGGGAGTTTTGGAAAATTATTACCAATGCATCCACAATCCCTAACGCCACTTCCCTCAAGACCCTAGGATGTAAGCCATCAGGTCCAGGGGATTTATCTGCCTTGAGTCCCATTATTTTACCAAGTACCACTTCCTTAGTGATTTTAATCGTATTTAGCTCCTCCCCCCCTATAGCCCCCTGTTTGTCCAGTGTTGGGATATTCTTAGTATCCTCTACCGTAAAGACTGATACAAAATATTTGTTCAACGTTTTTGCCATCTCCATGTTTCCCACCATTAATTTCCCAGTCTCATCCTCTAAGGGACCAACATTTACTTTAGCCACCCTTTTTCTTTTTATATAACTATAGAAACTTTTGCTATCTGTTTTTATATTTTTTGCTAATTTACTTTCATAATCTATCTTCCCTTTCTTTATCAATCTTTTAGTTATTTTTTGCTGTCTTTTAAAGATTTCCAATCTTCTATCCTCCCACTAGATTTGGCTACCTTATATGCCCTTGTTTTTAGTCGGATACTATCTTTAATTACTTTACTTAGCCACAGATGGCTATCTTTTCTTTTACACCCTTTTTTCCTCAGTGGAATATATATTTTTTGGAAGTTGTAAAATAACTCCTTAAATGTACACCACTGATCATGTACCGTCTTACCCTTTAATCTATTTTCCCAGTCCACTCTAATCAATTCCACTCTCATACCTTCATAGTCTCCTTTATTCAAGCTCAGCACGCTTGTTTGAGATCCAACCTTCTCACCCTCTAATTGAATATGGAATTCAACCATGTTATGGTCACTCATTCCAAGGGATCCTTTACTAGGACATTTTTAATTAATCCTGTCTCATTACACAGGACCAAATCTAAGGTTGCTTGCCCCCTGGTCGGTTCAGTTACATACTGCTCAAGAAACCCATCCCTAATACACTCAATGAACTCATCCTCAAGGCTGCTCTGCCCAATTTGATTTGTCCAGTTAATATGATAGTTAAAATCCCCCATAATTATAGCTGTTCCCTTATTACAAGCCTCAGCTATTTCCTGATTAATACTCTGTCCAACAGAGCTGCAACTGTTCGGAGGCCTATAGACTACGCCCACTAGTGTTTTTTTCCCCTTATTATTCCTTATCTCCACCCAAACTGTTTCACTATCCTGCTCCTTTGACCCAATATCATTTCTCTGTATTATAGTGATTCCTTCCTTTATTAACATAGCCACCCCACCTCCCCTCCCTTCTTGCCTGTCCTTCTTGATTCCTGTGCAGATTAAGGAGGATAAAACACAACACTAAAGTTTTATTGCATCACTCGCATTTTTCATAGGATTTTTAAAAAAGACAACAAAAGTTAATGGCTTTTTGAAGTACAGGTTGAGCATCCAAAATCCTGAGTTCCGGATTCCGGAACATTTTACGGATTCCGGATTACCCTGCCACCAATCGTCATGGAGTCTGGATTCCGGGGAACATTCCGGATTCCAGAACTCCGGATTTTGGACACTCAACCTGGATCAATGAAGAAGGATCCTGGCAAAGCACTGCTCCGATACACATCACTAGTCTGATTCACTCAAAGTACAGACTCGAGTTACTACATTAAAATATGACTCAAGGAAATAAAGGCCAGGAATTTCTCAGAGCTGCTCCCTTTTTGCATTGTAACAGCTGGAAGTGCAAAGGAAACCCCTTTTACGCCTGTAAGTGGGGTTATCGCTGCACATCTGGCGAAGGTCTGGCAGTGGAGTGAGAACAGCTCTGAGGAAATTACTGACCAACAACAGAGTCATATGGCTGGATTTTCATTCAGAAGTCGGGAAGGAGGCGGGACTACAACTTTCGGGTTGTAGTCCTGCCTCCATCGAGATGCGGCCAATCCACACGATTTTCACTTGATTGACCAATTAAGGGCCACCCGGCAACATGTAACGTCACAGACTGAAATTTCATCTGTCAAGACTTGTTGACAGATGAAATATCAGTGTTTCACAGCTGCTTGAAGCTGTCAAACACTGACAGTCTTACTTCTAACTTGAGTCCTTCTATGCAGACTCAGTTAGAAATCTCGCCGACATTAAAAGCTACAGGCTGTCACTTTTGACAGATCGCAGCTATTCTGCTTTCTGTGCCGGCTGAATGATGGACTCCCGAAGCCTCGAGGAAGGAAGGCTGTAAAGGTAAGTACAGGTAATTTAAACTTCTTTGCACACTTTAGACACACCAAACACACTTACCTTTGCACTCATGCACCCATCACTCACCTGAACACCGACATCTCAACGCCTCCAAGTCCTTCAACCCAACTCCTCTAACCTGGCGTGGTTTGGAGCCGGCGGGAATCCCACACGACAACCTTCAAAATAGGGATTAGACTAAAAACTGCCTGTTAACTACCTGTTAACAGGCAGTTAATTGGCACTAATCCCTTCCCGCCTCGGGTCGGTGGGTCCCAGTGTGGGGTGGGTATCTGCCTCCTTTGAAACTTACATGGAGGCGGGTTTTGGGCGGGATGGTGTCGGGACCCCCGAATTCGGGATTTTAGCCCCCGCACGCCTAAAAGCCCGCCTCATGGCACACTGAAAATCGACCCCATAGAGTCATAACGGCACAGAAGGAGGCCATTCGGCCCATCAAGTCCGTGCCGGCTCTCTACAGAGCAATCCAGTCAGTCCCATTCCCCCGCTCTATCCCTGTAGCCCTGCAAGTTTATTTCCCTCAAGTGCCTATCCAGTCTCCCCTTGAAAACATTGAGTGTCTTCGTTTCCACCACTTCCGTCGGCAGCGAGTTCCAGGTCCTCACCAATCGCTGCATAAAAAAGTTTTTCCTCACATCCCCCTGTATCTCTTGCCCAAAACCTTAAATCTGTGTCCCCTAGTCCTTGTACCATCAACTAGTGGAAACAGCCTTTCCCCATCAGACTGAAATCCATCAACTCCTCAAAGCCACCACTGAGAAGCCGTGGGATCTTTTCTGCAGGGAACGAGAGCAAGATCCCTCAATGATTTTGGCATCAGATCGACAGACTGACAGGGCAGAGCCAGTGCAGGAACATACCAACACTGCAGTCCTCGGGATACAGTGCAGAGGCAGACTCAGAGAAAGCAAACTACTTCAAAGACTCACTGTCCACACCAAACCAAATCAGGAGCATCGGATGGAATTCCACAATAGCTGGGAAAAGGAAGTGGATCATTACATATATACACAACCAAAATTGTTCCAAACTGGGAGCACAGCCCCAGCAAGTAACGGAGGACATAATGCAGCAAAGAGCAATGTAACTGCCTTACCCCAGCCAATTACTGCTGCTGAACTCCATTGAGGCTAAGGTGCATGACAGCCCCAGCGAGAATGACATCATCAAACATATGCTCATGTAAGATTCGAAATTTTCCATTATATAATCACACGAGACAACAGGATTAATAACACAGCTTTGTTGACCAAAAGAAGCTTGTACAGATAAAACCTTTGATAAAAGGGCACACAAAATGGCCGCCGGACCTCGTGATCAGTTTCTTGGACCATTTGATTTCTGTTACTGCAAGCCAGACAGGCTTGTGGATTGAGAACAGTAAGCCCGCGAAAGCCAGTATCGGGAAACCGAAACTCAGGGAAATGGGCATACATATTCAATTGGATTCTAAGTACAAGACAGTTTCAGGCAAACAGGATGGGGCCCATCAAGATATGGGCGGACAATGCATGAACACTTAAACCCATTTAATGTACAAAGGAAAAACCGTTTAACAGCCATCAAGGGAAATCTCCAGACCGATCAATATGCGAACCGAGTTACGGTGACAAAGTAAAAGACATTATCGGCCAGGAAGGCCAGTTAAAGCTATCACCGGCTCCCGTTACAAGACAAAGCGCCCCTGCAGAGATTTCTGCCTGCCAAAATTATTACAAAGACTGGACTATGATCTGGCGGGAGATAAGGCTGGCCCAAAAGGGTATAACTATGGATTTTGAAAAAGTCCATCAGCGCCTCTTCTACCTCGGTAGCTTCGGAATTCGATCAGGACGTTTCGGACGGACATTTCGGAAAGGACAACGTGGTCGGTGTTCAGCCAGACAAGGCTCGGCCACGACGAGAAGACGACGAGGGTGGCCCGGGTACCGTTGTCGGGAGATCATCGACGACCCAGGCCGAAGAAGAAGACACCCTCGGGAAAACCGACGATCCAGGCCGGAGGGAAAGGACATTCCGGGCCTAGCACTTCCGTGCCTCAACATCCCATTCTCGAGGTGTTTTCCTGTTCCATGAATCCAAATCCACAACAGACTTAGTGGATTTCAGCCATGACGAGCGCTCACCGAGGCTGTGTCCACTGCCTCATCGCCTGAGAGAGAGAGAGAAAAACAAGCTGCGCCAGAAGTTTCCAAATCCACGTGACGACGGAAAGCTGTGCCAAAAAGGCTGCGAACCCCTCCTTTTCGCGAGTTTGAAAGTGGTGAGCATGATCCCGAGTTCCTCAAGTTGAAACTTAGTTTAGGTATAAGGGGAGGGACAGGGTAAGGGTAATCGTAATGTGTTTCCCCTTTTTCGATGTGCCGTGTGTTTCCCATTTCCATGGAATCAAGTTTATAGATATGTGCATGCTTGTAGTCGCTTTGATTTGTGCTTATGATATGTATTTTGTAATGCTGCAAACTGTTTAATAATAAAAGCATCCATTTCGTGCTATTCAACCTGGTCTATTGAGTCTTTCTCTGCACTACAGTTCCCTGCACCTAAGTCCAAGGTCTAGAACCGTAGGGAAGAGTGGGTCGAACCACTCAAGGGTAATTATTGCACGAAGCCTGGTAGGAGACCAGAACGAGCAAGAGAAACTCCCGACAGAAATGGCGACTGCGGCAGGACCTTGGCAGCAGGAATGTAGCGTGTTAGATCAAGGTTTAAATAAACGAAATATGATGAATGAGAGGATAGCGGATTATGTTTTTGGGAAGGTAAACCTTACAAAACAATGGATATCTGACCTATTAAGGGATAAGCGCCCGCTAGACGCAGCCATCAAGTGGACAGAAGGCAAAGAGCACAAAAGATCTGTAGAAAAGGCGGTCTGGCTGATGTGTTACAAGAAGCAAGTCCAGCTTTTGGACCAGGTCGTTGTGGCACAGACAGCCCAGATCAAAGGGCTGCTTACAGAAGTAGAGGAAAAGGTTGCGGGAGGTCAGAAGCTGATTCAATCGCTTAACGCACTGAATCAGGAACGCCAATCCGCAACCCACCGCCATGAGACCCGGATAGAGTATTTGGAATGTCAGGTCATTGAGGCCAAGGCCAGTGAAGGTAGAATGAGAGAGAGATGTTTCCGCCTAGCCAAGCAGGTAGCGACACAGGAGGAAAGTATCTTGGGGGCTAGGGCAGCTTATAAGATGGCCATGCAGGATAGGTCTGAGAACACCGACCATAGCGCTTGCCACCGGGAGCTAGAGGACCTGAGAATGGCCCTAGCCAAGGCAAACGGATTGGTGTGTCTCATAAACCCGCCAGCGAGCCAGCTACTGTTAGCCAAGGAATCCAAAAGACCGATTCCACAAGAGACAGTTAGGGTACCAACCCCCGAGCCCTCAGCACCTCCTGCCTATGATGAGTCTTGGACTCCGGGGAAGGAAACGGAGGAGTCAGACACAGGGGTTCTTGAGGCAGAGCAACCCCAGGTAGCAGAGTCAGGACCGGCACCGGTGTGTCCCACGCGTCACCGGAGGCTCGGTCCGGACCAAGCGAATGGCGATGATGGACCCCTTGTGAATCAGATCATAATGCCCCATAGCGCACGACAGCTAAGGGAAATGATCAGTGACATCCCAAAACTCTCTGAGTCAGGAGATCCCTCAGTGCATTTTCGGGACGTGGAGCAAACCGCAGCAGTTAATGACTGCGACGGGGCCGAAATGTCCAAAATGCTGCTGTTCTCCCTGGACAGCTCACTCCTCCAATGTCTCCCTGACGAGAGCAAGAGAGGGCGAAAAACGTACGAGGAGATACGGAATGAGATCCTGGAGATTATAGGGGAGGGTGATGGAAGTCCGTTCCTCCGATTGGAAAGGATGATACAGCTAGCGGGAGAACCCCCACGGGTTTTCGCCGGAAGGTTGTGGCCAGTGTACCGGCGCAGCTGCCCGGGAGGACCGGACCGGGACGCGCGAGATGATGACCAAAGGGCTCATTGGCTCCGGTGTCTGGTCGCCAATTGCTTGCCGTCGGTGAGGGAGCAGGCCAAAGCATGGTTTGACCCCACTAACCCCCGCTCCACGGAGGAAATAGTACTTGATCAGCTCATGATAGGTTACAGGAACAACAAGAGTAGGAGTGTGCCTTCCTCAAAGGGAAAGGTGCATGAGGCGAGGCCTGCAGCTCCTGCTAAAAAGGAATGGCATCAGGAGGGGAATCGCGCCCCCCAAGCCAAGAGCAGTTGTTACGGGTGTGGAAAGGAGGGTCATTGGCGCCGGGACTGTAGAAATCCGTGGAAGGATAATAGAGGGAAATTTCCCGCAGTCCAAGCCCAAGCCCAGACCGCTGCCCCAGCACCAGCCCAAAACCAAACCATAGCTCCTGCCCCAGCACCAACCCCAAGCCAAACCGTAGCCCCTGCCCCAGCACCAGGAGCTGGTGCAGTTGTGGATCCCGCCGCGATTGAGTCGATTTTACAGACAATGCGGTCCCTAATGACCTCGCAGGGGAAGGTGGCAGTTGTCAACAACCCTGTTGCTCCCCCAGCCCCAACCGCAGCGCCCCAATGACTGAAGCCCACGCAGCCCGTCTACCTGTGTCCGCTCCGTTATGACGCGTGGAGAAGACCCGTTGTGGAGATGGAGGTGGAGAAGGAAAAGGGTAGTTACCTGTTGGATACGGGAGCATCATGCACCGTGATCCACACAGCTAAGCCTTTTGCCTCACCTCTATCTACCCAGGCTCCATTCTCAGTAGCGGGTTTCACAGGCAGAGAACAGGCTAGCGCGTACTCCATCCCGCTCTCCATTCATTTGGGAGCACTCCACACCACATGGACGTGCATCCTATTGAAGTGGAATGAGGGGGGTGGGAAAGGCATCCTCGGGGCTGACTTCTTGGCGGAACACGGGATCCTCGTGGACCTTAGAAATCACTGTCTCTGGGGAGCAGAGAATGGATTAGGTAAGGTAGTTGTGATCCCAGGGAAGGGAGAAAAAGGGACCCTGTGCACCATGAAGCCGTCAGGGGGTTACGACCTCAAGCTTCTGGTCGCGGACGTCCCAACGGACTTGCAAGCGTTTGTGTCGGACAATCTGACCGCGTTTGCCACCCACAAGCACGACTGTGGGAGGGTCACCGGGTTTGAGGTCAGCGTAGACGGGGACCCCATGATCCGGCCCCAAAAGCAGTATAACTTCCCCAAGGAGGCAGAACCCGACATGGAGACAGCAATATCTTCCTTGGTGCAGCAGGGCGTATTGAGACAAATAGCCACTCACGTGAACTCCCCATTATGGCCGGTAAAGAAGCCGGACAATTCATGGAGGGCCACGGTGGACTATAGAGTCCTCAACATTAACATCCCAGCCTGCGCGCCCACGGTAGCAGCAGTTGCCGACCTAATAGGGAGTATTCCAGCCTCCGCGACCACGTTCACAGTGTTGGATATCTCGAACGGTTTTTGGTCCATTCCGTTGCGGCGGGAGGATCAGTACAAGTTTGCCTTTACTTTTAAAGGGCAACAGTACACTTGGAACTGCTTGCCGCAGGGTTTTCACAACAGCCCCAGCATTTTCCATCAATGCATGGCGGGAAGTTTAAAAGAATTTAGCCAGCCCAATCAGATAGTGCAGTATGTGGACGACTTACTCCTGTTCACGGACTCAAGGGAGGAGCACGGCCCACTATTAGCCGAATTATTGGAGCTGCTGGAAAGGAAGGGTTTTAAAGTAAACCCAAAGAAAGCACAGATCGGCCAGCAGGAGGTGAAATTCCTGGGTCTGGCCATCCGCGCCGGGGAAAGGGCCATAGATAAGGCTAGACAGGAATCGGTGCAAGATCTACCGATCCCTAACACAGTAACGGGTGTAAGGTCCTTTTTGGGGTTGACCGGGTACTGCAGGGATTTCATCGAGGACTATGCAGCCACAGCAGCCCCGCTACTCTGACTCTTACACAAGGGAGTCGAGTGGTCTTGGGATGAGGGGTGTCAGGCAGCATTCGAGAAGTTGAAAAGGGATCTGCAGACTGCGCCAGCCTTAGGGGCCATAGATGGGGGAGAGGAGTTCTTCCTGGAAGTAGCCGCTAGTGGGGACAGCCTGAGCGCCGTGCTGCTCCAGGAGCGACACGGCAAGCTGAGACCAGTGGTCTATTCCTCCAGGGTACTCACGGATGTGGAGAAGAGTTTTTCCAATTGCGAACGGCATCTCCTGGCCACGCATTGGGCTGTGAACAGATCAGTGATCTTCACAGGAACCTCTCCCATCACCCTCCTCACCCATCACACCCCCACAAAGATGCTTCTGGATGGAAGGATTAAGGATGGGACTGTAAGCAGCGCCCGGATTGCGCGCTGGACCCTCCTCCTTTCCCAGATGGATCTCAAAGTTAAAGGTCTCTGCGAGCCGAAGCTCGCAGCCAACATGGTATATCCCGGAACAGCCCATCGGTGTTCCGTCGAAGGGGTATGGGAGGTTAACATAGGTTTACGGGCCGGGATACACCCCACAGGCCGCGAGATCTATGTAGACGGTTCCAGCACGGTATCTGCTGGCGAACGACTCACAGGTGTGGAGTTTATGACCCTGCGTCAAACATTGCCTTGGCAATTAAGCTCCCCAGCACGATGAGCGCACAGCAAGCTGAACTGTCCGCGGTGGCGTACGTGGTCACCCACCCCGAAATCTTCCCGACCCCATACACTATTTGCTCGGACAGCATGTTCATGTGCAATTCGTGTACGGAATACCTCGCCATCTGGTCCCGCCGCGGATATACCTCCGCGGACGGACGGCCTTTAACAGTTAAGCCCTTGCTGGAAAAGATCCTGGCAGCTGTGGGGGAGGAAGGGGAGGTGTTCATCCATAAGGTGAAGGCTCATTCCACCACAGAACCCCGCAGTCAGGGCAACCAGCAGGCGGATGCGCTAGCCAGGGAGGGTGCCCGCAACGGCATTCTCTGGGACCCCTATGGACCCGGACCCGTGGCGGCGATCCAAGGCGGGGAGGGGACTCCAGGGAACACAGGGGTGACACCGCCCCTAGACCTAAAAACCGTCCAAACCCTGGAGCCCGCCCTCAAAACGGTCCTAAAAGCCATTGATGAGGGCAAGCAGGTAGAGGGTCTGTACAGTACGGCAGCCCTCTTAGTCAAGGAAGGCATGCTGTTCCGAGAGGAGCAGTGGGTTGTGCCGCAGCAGCACCGGAGGGAATTCCTTCAACTGGCCCACGAGGGTCCAGGGGCAGGACACCCCAGGCCTGAGGTTACTTGGCAACGGGTAGAGCAGGCGGGATGGTGGCCGGGACTTAGAGATGATGTCCGCGAGTTCTGTGCGAGCTGTCTTGTGTGCGCTGCAAACAACCCAGACCCCCAGAAAAGGAAGGTGCCCATGGGACACATCAGGAGGGTAGAGGGACCATGGCAGTCGATTCAGGTCGACTACATAGGGCCCCTGCCCGCCGCCCAGGGCAGGTATAAGTATTGCCTTGTTCTGGTGGACGTGTTCACCAAATGGGTAGAAGCTTTCCCGTGCAGAACAGCTACGGCACTGGGTACTGCCAAGATCTTGATCCGGGAAGTGTTCTCGCGGTGGGGACTCCCCCGTTTTGTTGAGTCCGATCAAGGGAGTCAGTTCACCGGTCAAGTGATGCAGAACACCCTCATGCTCTTGGGCATTGAAGGGAAGTGGCACGTAGCTTACAATCCCCAGTCGTCCGGGATTGTTGAGCGCATGAACCGGACCCTCAAGGAAAAGCTGAGGAAAGAGACAATGGGCTCGCCCCAGAAATGGGCGGAGGTCCTGCCTTTAGTCCTCATGGGGATCCGAGCCAGCCAGTCCAAAAGCACGGGATACTCCCCGCACGAATTAATGACTGGGAGGATCATGCGAACACCCACCCATGTACTAGCCCCGGTGCTCACTGAGGGCCAACTCCAAGAGGTGAAACGAGACAAGTTTGTCCAGACCCTTTTGGAGCGCCTGAAACAGATTTATGGGCAGGCGCTGGGAACATAGGGAGACAGCATCAGGGCAATCGACTGTTGCTGGAACCTCGTAAGCAACAAGAGTGGGAAGTCGGAGACCAGGTCATGGTTAGGAACTGTGCCCGGGTGGGGAGTTTTGAACCACTGTACATGGGGCCTTACAGCATTGTAGACAAGGCCAGCCCCATGGTTTATGCAGTGAAGGTGCCCCGACGTACAAAATGGTTTCACATTAACCAGTGCAAACTGTTTAAGGCGGGTGCACAAGGGCCAACAACAGTGGCCAGGTCTGAGAATGAAAATCCCCAGCCTGCGACAGAGTCACAGACCACACAGGCTGGAACAGTGGCCTGCGTGAAGGGAGGAGTCATCCCATTGGAGTGGGAGGTCTCCCCCCTGATTTGGGATTCGGACGGGGAGGAGGCCGAACAGCTCGACCCCGCCCTTGACCCGATCACGGAGGAGGATGAGTCAGAGGGCGAAGATTCCACCCTCAATTCAAGCTCAGGGGAGGTAGGGATTGGGGGAGGAGACTCACAACCTGTAGGGACAGGTGAGGTAGAGTCGGATACCACAAATCCCGGCCCCGGGGGGGCGGAGCCAGAGGGAAGGGAGCCGGAGCCGGCAGCTGTGGTGGGACCACAGGCTGTGACGGTGAAAGTCCCAACCCCCGGTCCATCAGCCCTGGGAGCCTCACCCAAGGCAGCCCCCCGTAGGTCGACTCGAAAGCCCCAGCCCAGAAAGCAATGGACCAACTCTCCCTATCTTCCCCAACCTCGATACAGAGCAACCCGAGAGAGGCACGATTCCCATTCAGCAGAGACAGGCTGCGGGGGATCAAAGCCAAAGGTCAGTGCAGCCCCGCCACAGGAAGTGGCGCACTGCAGCCCTCACAGGAATTAGGTAGGCCGCCCGAAGGAAGGCGGCGCTGTATATAGGTTTAGGTGATGATGTTCAAGTATAAGTCATTTTAATGTCAGTTTAGGATGGGAAAAGTTTGCAATGACGGAATGTTTATAGAATAGTTTTCAAAGTCTGCCCAGTATGTATGGTTGTTTGGAAGCAGGGTCAAGGGACCCGCGCGTCCGTTTAATTAAGCCAGCACCTGTCGGGAGCCTGGCTACATCATCTTGTCGATTACAGGAACCAGGGATACAATGGAAAGGATTCTCGTAGGGATCGCGGTGATCGGGTGCGGGCTGGCCTACCGGGGCCGCACCAAGGACGTCATCGTGTTCGGGTGTTCCGGGGACACAGCCCCCATCGCGACGGATGGGACGGGGAAGCGAGAGGTTGAGGAAACCGCCACCTACTTCCACCAAGGGAGATGGCCAGGATGGCTGGGGACAAATTCTACGGAATACTCCAGCAATTTCGGTTTCGCCTACCAAGAGACTTCATTAATGTGCCCTCGGGTGAGGATCCTTGCACCCAGAGTCAGCGTTACCGTGGGAAAGAAGATCTGTTTGGTGTGTAATGGGAACGTACCACTAAGTCGATGGTGGTGGTTATGAAAGCTGGGAAAGGACATGAAAAACTCTACTATCGAGTGGGAGCGACTGGGTAACAATACCCATCGGACAATTACGGGGACTCACGGACAGTTACGTGTGTGTTGGGACAAATGGTGGGAACCAGATGAAGGAATATATGTCTGTATGTGGGGTTCGAAACGCGTCTGCCCCAAGGGCGTATCCATCTTTTTCCAGAGGCAGTGGCAGGACGAAGGAAAGGGGATGAGATGGGATGTCAGCACTCGGGCATGCGGAGCCCCATACTCCCCGATTCCGGTAAACGCCACTGAACTCATCACCCGCCCACGCAAGCCCCTGCCTACAATCCCGGTAGCACTAGCCCAGAAGGAAGGGTGCCCCACCACCACAAAGGGACCCGGGAACGGGTTAGTATTGGTACCCACCGGTCAGGTGCTGTACCAAGGGATACACTACGCGGTGGCCTCAGTGATTTTAAACCTCACTGAGGTACGATTGCCGGAGTGGTGTCCCAGAGAGACGGAACAGTTGTACCAGGTACTGTTAACCCGAATGTTCAGACAATTTTACGAGTTTGACTTTGCCGATATCGACAAGGCCAAGTTATACACCACACCACAGGAAGTTTTGGATCGGGTAGGGAGGCAAAGAAGGGGTACTGTAAATGACATTTTCACTGCTTTTAACACCGGAACATCTGTTGTCAACGCTCTAGACAACGTGGAGCTGCAGACACAGATCAATGGTTTAAAAACCCAGTTGAGGAACATACTGACAAGCGAAAATAAGGTAGTGGGTTCTGAGCTGCATGAAGACCAAGCCATGACACTACACTTAAAGGAAATAATTGCCGAGCTGGAGAAGCACGCTAGGACAGTAAATGCGCTCATTAAGGAGGATCGGAATGCGTCCGATCAGGCTGCGCAGAACGAGGCTTGTGTGCTATACAGGGCGTGGTTACTGGGCGAGGGCCGCAGTAATCTGGAGGATTTAAAACAAGGTTTAGTCCCGTCCTGGATCAGCAACAAGCACTTGCAAGCGCTCCACCCTTTCGAGAACGCATTAAGTCCGTGCCAGCCCAGACTAGCCGCAGAGGCGTACCCAGTTTCAGTGGACTGCGGACGCTCGAATCACACTATCATGGGAATCGTAATAAGGATGCTGGTGTTGTATCCCGCAGCTAGGCCCGCCCCGGTATACAGGGTGGAGAACATTGGAGTCATTCAGGGGGGTGCGCACATTCGTTACGCAGTGGTCCCGCCTTATGTCATCAGATGGGAGCGTACGATGACAGGCACCGACCTCTCGGGGTGTCGTAGCCGGGGAGCACACATCATCCTGTGCCCCCAGCATTTGAATGCCTTTTTGAAACCACAGTGCGGGTTCAGAGCCGCTAGCGCGAAGCCGATAAATTGCACCATGGAGGCAATGGCAAAGGACCATGTGCCCCCGCAGGTGGCATACATCGGAGGTGGGACATACTGTGTCACCACTGCAGCGCCTCACTACCGCCATGGACAGCACGAGGGGTGCCCGGTCAGTGACAGCAGTTTCTGTTTCAAACCCAGGGCTGAAGTTCAAGTGGCACAACAAGGGATTGTCCCCATTCCTGCACCCTCCACCGTTCATCTCACTGTAAAAGAGAATTTCACGGACTTGCAGCGATTCGTCGCGCATTTTGGTTATGTCATTCCCCCTCTCCCCGAACACCTCACCAAGATTTTAAAAGCCATTATAGTTTCACAGAAGCGTTTCTACACACTGCAGCAGAAGACAATAGAGATAGGGAAAGACATATTGGACATAGTCACCCCACCATGGTGGGACCTGTTCACCAATATAGAAATCCCGGCCTGGATTAGAATAGCATCCCACATCCTAGTAGTGTGTCAGGTTTTAATTGTAATATTTTTATTGTTCGTGCATTGCAAGAGAGGCAAACGCCTCCAGAGGCACGAGAACACAGGAGAATGGAGAGAACGCTATGTACGAGTGGGGGAGGAGGACACCCCTGTGTAAGCAGCTAGCGTTAAAAGTTATAAGCGTCCCTCCATTTTTAGATTTTCAGATACTGCAGGGTTTAAGTGTGTGAATATTGTAATGTTATAGCCGTTTGGTAAAGTTTGTTTTTTTGATTAATAAAAGGTGTATACAGGTGGCGCAAGGAGCATTGGGCCCTTCACATCTGAAAGATTTAGTGTGTTATAGTTTAAGGTAATACTGCCTATGATTGTCCAATTGTACACAAGGTAATTTTCTGAAATGGGAACTGCATGTGTCATGGGGGTCATGGATAGTTAATTACCGGGAATGTTTGGACGTGAGGAATCGGGAAAAAAATTTGCTCACCAAGGATTATTGATACTGTAAGCCAGCTATCAGTATCACAGGGGGGACTGTAAGATTCGAAATTTTCCATTATATAATCACACGAGACAACAGGATTAATAACACAGCTTTATTGACCAAAAGAAGCTTGTACAGATAAAACCTTTGATAAAAGGGCACACAAAATGGCCGCTGGACCTCGTGATCAGTTTCTTGGACCATTTGATTTCTGTTACTGCAAGCCAGACAGGCTTGTGGATTGAGAACAGTAAGCCCGCGAAAGCCAGTATCGGGAAACCGAAACTCAGGGAAATGGGCATACATATTCAATTGGATTCTAAGTACAAGACAGTTTCAGGCAAACAGGATGGGGCCCATCAAGATATGGGCGGACAATGCATGAACACTTAAACCCATTTAATGTACAAAGGAAAAACCGTTTAACAGCCATCAAGGGAAATCTCCAGACCGATCAATATGCGAACCGAGTTACGGTGACAAAGTAAAAGACATTATCGGCCAGGAAGGCCAGTTAAAGCTATCACCGGCTCCCGTTACAAGACAAAGCGCCCCTGCAGAGATTTCTGCCCGCCAAAATTATTACAAAGACTGGACTATGATCTGGCGGGAGATAAGGCTGGCCCAAAAGGGTATAACTATGGATTTTGAAAAAGTCCATCAGCGCCTCTTCTACCTCGGTAGCTTCGGAATTCGATCAGGACATTTCAGACGGACATTTCGGAAAGGACAACGTGGTCGGTGTTCAGCCAGACAAGGCTCGGCCACGACGAGAAGACGACGAGGGTGGCCCGGGTACCGTTGTCGGGAGATCATCGACGACCCAGGCCGAAGAAGAAGACACCCTCGGGAAAACCGACGATCCAGGCCGGAGGGAAAGGACATTCCGGGCCTAGCACTTCCGTGCCTCAACATCCCATTCTCGAGGTGTTTTCCTGTTCCATGAATCCAAATCCACAACAGACTTAGTGGATTTCAGCCATGACGAGCGCTCACCGAGGCTGTGTCCACTGCCTCATCGCCTGAGAGAAAAACAAGCTGCGCCAGAAGTTTCCAAATCCACGTGACGACGGAAAGCTGTGCCAAAAAGGCTGCGAACCCCTCCTTTTCGCGAGTTTGAAAGTGGTGAGCATGATGCCGAGTTCCTCAAGTCGAAACTTAGTTTAGGTATAAGGGGAGGGAGAGGGTAAGGGTAATCGTAATGTGTTTCCCCTTTTTCGATGTGCCGTGTGTTTCCCATTTCCATGGAATCAAGTTTATAGATATGTGCATGCTTGTAGTCGCTTTGATTTGTGCTTATATGTATTATGTAATGCTGCAAACTGTTTAATAATAAAAGCATCCATTTCGTGCTATTCAACCTGGTATATTGAGTCTTTCTCTGCACTACAGTTCCCTGCACCTAAGTCCAAGGTCTAGAACCGTAGGGAAGAGTGGGTCGAACCACTCAAGGGTAATTATTGCACGAAGCCTGGTAGGAGACCAGAACGAGCAAGAGAAACCCCCTACACTCAGCAAAGCACCTTATAAGATAATAGCCATGACTGTGAGGTCTTCGCTAAGTTGTTAGTGCTGGGCTACTTTCCACGATGCTGGAAATGAGCTGTGGTCACAAAGATCCACAAAGGGCAAAGGCTCTACTGATCCCAGCAATTACTGGTTGAGCTATCTGGGAAAGCTTCTGAAGAGAGTGATTGGATATCACTTCCAACATTACCTCAAGGGTACTGACTTCTTCAACTCAGGCCAAGAAAGGTTCAGAAAAGGAAGAAGCACCAGTGACAACTTGCTATGGCAATCGGAGCACATCCTCTGCATCTTTAACAAGAAACAGCACACATTGGCATTGTTCCTTTTGGCTTTTCACTAGGTTTGGCACAATGGCTTATAATACGGAGCACGGTGGCATAGTGGTTAGCACTGTTGCCTCACAGCGCCAGGGACCCGGGTTCGAATCCGCCCTCGGGCGACTGTCTGTGTGGAGTTTGCACATTCTCTCCGTGTTTGCGTGGGTTTCCTCCGGGTGCTCCGGTTTCCTCCCACAGTCCAAAGATGTGCAAGTTAGGTTGATTGGCTATGATAAATTGACCCTTAGTGTTAGGGGGATTAAATACGTGGGGTTACGGGGATAGGGTGGGATATGTGTTGGTATAGGGGTTACGGGGATCGGGTGGGATATGTGTCGGTGCAGGCTCGATGGGCCGAAATGGCCTCTATCTGCACTGTGGGGTTTCTGTGATTCTGTGATTCTGTGAATACACCATCTCCCAGTGTGACAGCCCCAATGATTCAATGGCTATCAAATTTCCTGGCACAGAGCATAATGGACCTCAGAGTTGGCACAGCAATCTGAATCAAGATTTGCCCAATTGCAGGAGCTCCTCAGGGCTTAGTTCTCAGCTCATTTCTCTTGTTCATTTATGTTGATGATGATATTCTAACACCTGAACAAAGGGCTGGGGCTTGCTCACAGTTTGCTGATGGCAATGCACTTTGGACATTCTTCAAGTGCTCGGAAGGGTCATCAGAAAAACTCCAGAGATGCCTGGGGATATGGAGGAATATGTGCACCAAAGGTAAATTCTTCTGAACCCCAGAAAATCACAAGGGATACTATTCTCCAAAATGGAAGCAAGTTCAATGAAGAGGATGTGAGGATTGAGCTGCTGTCAAAACCAATCAAGACCAGCAGACAGCAGAAATTCTTGGGTGTAACTTTCCAGAAGAATATGGCTTAGACATGTTACATTGATGGCATCACTGCTCGCTGCGAGTCCTTTGTGGAAAGAAACATGGAGTCAGCCCTAATACATTCCTCAGACTGTACAAAGCCTATATCCATCCAATCCTGGAACATGGCCATCCAGCCTGGTGCAGAGTGAGTCAGCCTCAGCATAAGTGACTACAAACAATCATAATAAAGGCAGCATATTGCCTCCCAGGAGTTATCTACTCAATCAATCTGCACAACATCTGTGGACTCCAAACAATGGATGAATTGCTCCTGAAAGGCACCTGTACAAGGCAAGGACTAATGCATCATCAACACTGCTGAGAGAGGAAGAAAGACTGAACCCACCCTGCTACATTTGAAACACTGCATTGTCTGTGGGCTGCAGTCGGTGACAGGCACACAGAGAAGATTACGGCGCAGAGAGGCCCTGAATCCGCCCAACGATCAGAATGGACAGCTACAAATTGCAGAATATCCAATATAAAAATAAAGTGAGAAAGGTAATAAACTCTAGCCTAGGCCATTCTTAGCAAGCTCCCAAGGTCACTGGCTAGTTTAGCCATTAGTCTAATAAAGGGTACACACTTGAAACATTTGCTGTATATCTTCAGTATTTACTGCTTTTATTTTAGATTTCCGGCACTTGCAGCTTTTCTGTTTTATTTTGCATGGTACACCAATAGTTGAAAACTTTATTATTCCTCTTTTTTAAATAGACTGGGGCTATATCTCCTGTTTCTTTGAGGATGGGAATAGTTCCCATTAAAAAGCTAAAATGTCCTTTTTTAAAAGTAGCATGTCTCTTATGATGCTGCTCATGACGAGTCAGAGGATATGCTGTTTTATGTTATGTAACGTACAATATAGTATGGGGGCCACTGACAGACAGTGATTTAATAAGTCATAATGCATTTTTATTGCAAACTAATAGAGGGTATTAATGATATTTTCAGACTCAAATTCTATGATTATAAAAATATTTGCAATTAAATTATAAATCAGTAGCCCTGATTATAATAAAGTTAGTTTAACTATGCAGCTAATTTTAAGCCTTAGAACAACAATTTACATTTATATACGACCGTTCACATAAACGTCCTAAGGTGCTTCACAAATAGGCATGAGGGAAATGGACACTGTGCCAGGAAGAGAGAGATTAGGGGGGGTGACTGAAAACGCGGTCAGTGGTTTTGAGGCAGTTTTTAAAGGTGGAGACAGAAGTGGGGAGGCAGAGAGATATAGGGAGCGAGTTCATGACAGTAGAAGCAGCAAAGGCTCTGCCACCAATTGTGGGGCAAAAGGAGGGAAAGATGTACAGAAGGCCAGAATCAACAACAACAATTTGCATTTATATAGTGCCTTTAACATAGAAAAATATCGCAAGGTGCTTCATAGAGGTGTGGAGAAAAAATGGGTATCAAACCAAAGAAGTAGATTTTAGAAGGTTGACCAAAGCTTGGTCATAGAGGTGAGTTTTAAAGGAAGAGAAGGAGGTGGAGCGGCACGGGGGTTTAGGTGGGAATTCCAGAGACCAGAGCATCGATGGCTGAAGGCACGGCCATCAATGATGGGGCGAAGGGAGAGGAGAATGCACAAGATCAGAGGAACGGAGAGTTCAAGAGCGGTTATAGGGTTGGAGAATATTTCAGCAAACAGGTGCGGCGAGGTGATGGAGAGATTTATAAATGAAGGCAAGGATTTGAATTGAATGTGATGGGGGCCCAGAGCCTGTATGGGTCAAGACTATGAACAGTTTAGTTCAACCTTGGAGAAGGGCTGGGGTTCGGGACAGAGTCAGTGGCAAGGTAATGAAATTTGTGGTAGGGACTAAAGACAATGGCTTTGGTATTGCTGACATTGAACTGGCAGAAATTTTGACTCATCCAGGACGTAATGTCAGGCAAGCAGTCCACCACAGTGAAAAAGTCGGAGGACGAGGAGGGATAATGGACATGGTTGTCACAAACGATGTAATTCACAACTTTGGTCAGGGCTGTTTTGGTGCTGTGACAAAGGACTGAAGGATTTTGAACAGTGAGGTTTGGAAGAGACAGGGTTGGACTTTTGAGGACCATAGGGAGAAATGGTAGGTTGGACATATGGTGATAGTTGGGAGTGGACAGATTGGTCAAGGGTAGACTTTTGAGGATGAGGTGAGGACAACAGGTTTGAAGGGTAGAGGGACTGTGTCAGCTAATGTGGGAGTTGAGTAGGGAGATCGTGGGAGCAGGAGTAGTGTCTTATTAACAAGATGAACCTGGAGAGGGAAGGGAGGAGATGGGGGAAAACTGCAAAAAAACAAGGATTCTGGGCTAGAGTATGTGGAAGACTGATGGCAGATTGGGGGTTGGGGGGAGGAAACAGCAGAGGCATTGATGTTCTCTATCTTGGAAATGAAGAAATCCATGAGTTCCTTGAATTTGGGGTTTATGGTGTGGGTAGAATGGGACAGGGGAGAGAAGTTTAAGGATGTGGTGGTTATGGAGAAAAGGATCTTGGGGTTGTCCTTGCTCTCCAGAATTATCCCAGAGTAAAGGTGCTTTTGATTGAGAAAAATAATTGGGAAGATGTTCCAGGTTGCATCGAAGTAGGAATTAGGTTGTAGGAACCTCAAGCAACTATAGGAGGGAGTTAAGGTCCACTAGCATTAGAAGGCTGATCATAAGGTTTAGAAGCAGGAGTTATGAAGTGAGATAAGAACATATGGGGAGGGGCTTTGCAGGATGTGGGAGCACTGGGATAGAATATCAGACTGTCATAGGAGTGGGAGCGAGGTGTCAGAGTATGGCAGCAATGGAGGAGTGGGAAGAGCGACATAGGGTGTGACAGCACTGCGATGGGTGTGGCAGTATGATGGGAATATTGGGGAGGGTCTCATAGAGTGCTGCTTACCAAAGCATAGTAATAAGATACACAAATCACTAAAAATAGTGACACAGGTTAATAAGGCCATAAAAAAGTAAACAAATCACTGGGGTTCATTTCTAGAGGGATAGAATTGAAAAGCAGAGAAGTGACGCCAAAATTGTATAGAACCTTGGTTAGACCACGCTTGGAGAACTGTGCACAGTTCTGATGTCCATATTATAAAAAGGATGTAGAGGCAATGGGAAAGGTGCAAGAAAGATTTAGTAGGATGATACCAGAACTGAGAGTTAACCTATCAGGAAAGATTGAACTGGCTGGGGCTCTTTTCTCTAGAAAAGGTGACCTGATCGAGGTTTTTAAGATTACGAAAGGGTTTGATAGGGTAAACGTAGAGAATATGGCCTAGAAATTCAGTGGGCTGCGCCACCAGTTAGCGCCCAAAGAGGGCACTTAGTGGTTTTAGCGCCACTGGCCACGCCTCACGCGAAATTTAGCGGGACGCTAATGGCGGCGTTAGCCTGTAGCGCTGCACCGCCACCGATGACGTCATCGGTGTGCGCAACGCCCCGCTACCGCCCCGATATTGGGTCGCGCCCCCCGCTGTAACGCCGGTCGCAATCTGCGACCGGTTCAGGGGGAGCCGACCTGCGGCGGTGGTGGCGCTAATTAAAGGGGAGGTGCGGGGCGGCCAGTTTTTTTGCTGGCCGCCCGCCAGCACCTCCTCGCGCTGCCGTCCCCGGACTCCTGAGCCCCCCCCCCCGGCCAGTGCTGGCTTTGTCCCAAGAGCCTGGCACCTCTCCTTGGTGCCGGGCTCTTTTGCCGGCACTCGCGATCTCTGATCGCGCTGGTGCAGGCCCCTCCCCTTTAAGAAGGGGAAGAAGGCCTGCAGTACCGCAGCGCGCCGTGCCATAGCGTGTGGTGCTGCGGCACGTTGCGCTGCGATATTCAGTTTCAGCGCCCCAAGAGGGACGCGGGGCGCCTTGAACAGCGCCCCGCTTCCATTTGGGGTGCTGAAATGGAATATCGCGCTGGCGCAATCGGCTCCTTCCGGGGCGGAACTTCCGGTGCCCAGGCGAGCTTGGCGCCCCAAACGGGGTGCCACCGAATTTCTAGGCCTATGTTTCCACTTGTGGAGGAGACCAGAACTAGGGATCATAAATATAAGATAGTCACTAATAAATCCTATAGGGAATTCAGGTGAAACTTCTTTACCCAGAAAGTGTTAGATGAAGAAGGGTGGGAGGAGGCTCGTGTGGAGCATAAATACTGGCATGGACCTGTGGGGCCGAATAGCCTGTGCTGTGCTATGTAAGAGTTTTCTCGGAGGAGGGTGGTTGGCAGTGGGGGGGGGGGGGGGGGGCGGTGGAGAAGGCATAGATGCTCTGCATGGTGAGGTGGGATTGGCAATAGTCAGCAGAAGGGAGTAGGGAGGGGGTAACTGTGCGGGTGGCCAGGGCAGAGACGGGAGCCAATCAGCAGATAGGAGACTCCAGCCCTGTTTGCGGGGGGGGGGGGGGGGGTGGCGGTGGGGGGAATGGAATTTTTTTTTTAGGGTTTCCTCTGTGGAGATTTGATGCATCAATAATATTTTTAATACAGCAAAGTATTAATTTTAAATATTAATGCAGGTTTTCCCAGGGAACTACTGGGGGAACCCTTTTAAGTAAATACCGCTCTTCCTGGACTATGAGCTCCAACAGTTAGCCTTGAAGCTGGCTTGTGGCCCCATCAGGGCAGGGAGAGAGATCCAGCTGTGGCATGGACTAGGGTGCAGCAGCGTAAGGGCTGTCCAGTCACGGTGATGGTGGCGGTGGATTTTCTTCAAAGGGTTTCCCAGCATTGACTTGAAGAACTCAATTAAAGATAAGTTTAATAAGCATGGCAGACAAATCGGGCAGAAACAGTATGACAGGAGGAAATAATGAAGTGTTATTCGCCAGGAAGTGTGTAAATTCACAAACATTTATGTCTACGATGCTACTAACAACAACTAATCCAGAAATGTTAATACTTCTGCAACACCACATCATTACAATCCAAATGCAAACCTATTACCACCAAAACTAAAAGGTCTAAGAATCATATTACCAGTTTTTCCCCAAAAAATCATTTGGTTGCACGTTTCTTTACTGTAAATGTAGTTCAGCACCGTCACCATCAATACCATCAGGTTCAAGCTCACTATCTTACCACAGACTACTTCAGCTTCCAATATGTACCACTCCAGCCGTGTTTCAGGACTGTCAAGCAGCAAATTCGAAACAAAATAACAGCTACCATACCTTCTGCATTTTGTAAGTTTAATTGATGTTATTGAGTTTTGTACATCTCGAGTCATTTTCAGCAGTCCCTATTGAATACATCATGGCAGCTATAACAGCGTCTAATAACAAGGCCTCTATTGTATTCCGAAAGCTAAAACTGCAACATAGTTGCTCTATATTACAGTAAAAGACCTTACATTATGCAGCCCCCCTTTAAACTGGCAGCACTTTAGCATGTGCTCACACACAAGAAAGAAGAGTTTCAAATAAAACAATGGCCCGGCTGTGCAGTGGATTTCTCGGGTGAAAACCTCTTTTGTCAGCAACAGCTTACTATAAAATTTAAAACACAGACCTGGGGATCCCAAGTCTCCCAGAATGTCTGGGAATCACCCGGTTTGAAGTATGTTTCTTTGCTTTCTGACAATGTTGTTTTTGCAACAGATTTCTGTCCATACCAGTCGCTAGAGAATTTTTTTTTTTAACATAAAACAAAGAATCACTAAAATCTTCGGCTCCACCCTTGGCACAACGACTTACGCCAGTTTTTGAGCTTTTAAATTTCTTTTGTCAGTTGAGCATCACATGCACTGGCACTGTGACAACGCTGCTCTGTTTTTAATAAATGAACTACTGTAAGTGTACCACGAACGAGGCTTGCCGACTGTTGCAAGTCAATCTTACCTCGTAATTATAAAATTTCCTAAAATTCTTACCACAATACCAGCAAGTACTTGATCCATTTCAATCGGTTATATAGCAATATATAAAGTGTACACAAACCTTCCATGTGAATAGACGTACATTAAAAGGCATGGTCTTGTTCTCTTCATATTCATGTCACTGTCACGTCACAAGCGCCCATCCTGACCTGCTATCTGTCACTAAGTAATGCACTAGGAGCTCACAAGGAGAAACTTTGCTTTAAATGAAAACATTCACATTTTTCTTAAAAATTACTAAGTTGTGTGCACTATAATATAAATAATTATGCCTTGGATCATTGGTTACAAGTCTGCAATAAAAGCAGCAATAAAACCTTCAGGTTCAGCTGGCCTCAGAAAGCACTCCAGCTTTCATCTTGTGGTTTATGGCATCCTCTGAACTTGTTGAGAGTTTTACTTTGTTTATATCAATACGTAACTAAATGCATACACGTGTATGCACAAGTGGATTTCCCAGTAGAGAAGTGTTCCAATCTCTCTTCTATTACTTTTTTCCCCTCTTCTCAGGGTGTTGTCTCTTGCTGGGTAACATTTCCATGGGCATCGGCGGCCTCGAGTAGCTCATCCAAGTGGTCAGCCACGTTAAAATAATTGTCAGGCTCCCGGCGATATTCCCGCCAGTGCCAGGAAGCTCACCTCTGGGAGGGTGGGATATGGCTGCTGCAGGACTTGGGATCCTGCAACAGTGAAGCAGAGACTGTTACCTTCGGGCCAGCTGAATAGGGGATCCACTTCTTTAAAAATGTCAAAATTCATGAGGTTTGGGACCATAATTGATCACCCTTCCTCCAGCATTGCTGCGACAGTAATGAGAGTAGATATGTCATATGACATCATTCCATCATTACCACATCATTTAAATACGCCTTCCCCTATTTGGGCAGACATATTCAATGCAAACTGTCACTTCCAGTGGAATGCCCATAAGTGGGGGCCACTGGTGGGGAGCTGGCAGACTGGCTCCCTCGCTGATTTCACACCCTGGATTGCCCTGGTGCTGCTCGGGCAGTACCGGGGAAGACAGTCCAGGCCAAGGAGTTTAGAAGCCAGCTGCAGCCAGAATGTTAGAATCATAGGGCTAGAAATGCATCTACTAACCGCTACTCCGTAGCGCCATGAAATGGCAAAAAAATGGTGGCCGCCGCTCCTTCGCCAGCTGGTGGTGGGTCCCGTGGCGGCCGCCATTTTCCTTCCTTCCTTTGCACTGCCGGTAACTGGCAGCGCCTGGGGGAAAAAAATGGCAGCGTGTTGACGTCAATCGGCATTCAATGCCGACTTAACATCACCACTCCGAACTTCGACCCTAGCACTGAATTCAGCGCTGGGTCCTAACCACAGCAGGTAAACCTGGCATGCAAGCAGGCTGACAGTGGCGATATCAGCACCTCTTAAAGGGGCACACACATCTTTCAGGTAAGATTGGATTTAAGCTTTTGGTCTGGTTTTTTTGTTGATTTTATTGATGTTTTTTAAGTGCGTAAGGAGTGCTGCCGAATGCTTACAAGGCCTCTGAGAAGACAGAAAATGCTGCAAATACTCAGCAGGTCAGGCAACATCCGTGGAGAGAGAAAGAGTTCACGTCTCAGGTCGAGATGCTGCCTGACCACAGAGGCCCCACAGCGGCGGCGGCGGACCTGTGAGGAGCGGCGGCGGTGGTGATATAAAGAGCGAGGCGGCGGAGCAGGTAGGCCCCACAGCGGCGGCGGCGGACCTGTGAGGAGCGGCGGCGGTGATAGAAAGAGCGAGGCGGCGGAGCAGGTAGGCCCCACAGCGGCGGCAGCGGACCTGTGAGGAGCGGCGGCAGTGGTGATATAAAGAGCGAGGCGGCGGAGCAGGTAGGCCCCACAGCGGCGGCGGCGGACCTGTGAGGAGCGGCGGCGGTGATATAAAGAGCGAGGCGCCGGAGAAGGTAGGCCCCACAGCGGCGGCAGCGGACCTGTGAGGAGCGGTGGCGGTGATATAAAGAGCGAGGCAGCGGAGCAGGTAGGTTTACCAATCTCAGAGCTCCGAGAGAGGGAGAGAGAGAAGTAAAAAGTAATCGAAGTGTGACGTCACCAGAAAGCAGGTAAGTGATTGGTTGGTGAGTATTTTTCTCTTTCTCCTTTTTTCCAAACTTAAATTTTGTGGTTTATAGTTTATAGGGTCTCTGTGGTGTAGCGGGGACTGGTGGTAAACAAGGGCCGTTCAGTATATCATTTCATTGTAGTGTAATTGGTGGGATTGATTTGATTTAATTTAATTTGAATTAATTAAAGGGTAAGTCATGGCAGGAGAGTTCTGTGCTGTGGTATGCTCCTCCTGCACTATGCGGGAAATCAGGGACATTTCCTGTGTCCCTGACGACCATGTGTGCGGGAAGTGTATCCATCTGCAGCTACTGACAGACCGCATTGCGGCGCTGGAGCTGCGAGTGGTTACATACTGGAGCATTCGCGATGCTGAGGACGTCGTGGATAACATGTTTAGGGAGTTGGTCACACAGCAGGTAAAAGCTGCACAGGCAGGAAGAGAATGGGTGACTGCCAGGCAGAGTAGTAGGCGCAGGCAAGCAGTGCAGGGGTCCCCTGTGACCATCCCCCTCTCAAACAAATATTGTTGGGGAGGATGGCTTATCAGGGGAAGGCAGCAGAAGGCAACTTCCTGGCACTGTGGGTGGTTCTGCTGCACAGGATGGGAAGAAAAAGAGTGGGAGAGCTATAGTAATAGGGGATTCTATTGTAAGGGGAATAGATAGGCGTTTCTGCGGCCGCAAACGTGACTCCAGGATGGTATGTTGCCTCCCTGGTGCAAGGGTCAAGGATGTCTCAGAACGGCTGCAGAACATTTTGGAAGGGGAGGGTGAACAGCCAGTTGTCATGGTGCATATAGGTACCAACGATATAGGTAAAAAACGGGATGAGGTCCTAAAAGCTGAATATAGGGAGTTAGGAGGTAAATTAAAAAATAGGACCTCAAAGGTAGTAATCTCAGGATTGCTACCAGTGCCACATGCTAGTCAGAGTAGAAATAGAAGGATATTTCAGATGAATACATGGCTAGAGGAATGGTGCAAGGGGGAGGGATTCAAATTCCTGGGACATTGGAACCGGTTCTGGGGGAGGTGGGACCAGTACAAACCAGACGGTTTGCACCTGGGCAGGACCGGGACCGATGTCCTAGGGGGAGTGTTTGCTAGTGCTCTGGGGGAGGGTTTAAACTAAAATGGCAGGGGGTTGGGAACCTGAGCAGGGAGACAGAGGAAAGGGAAACAAGGATAGAAGCAAAAGACAGGAAGGAGAAAAACAAAGGTGGCAGTCAGAGAAATCAAGGGTTTAAATCAAACATGGCCACAGTAAACAATAATTCTAAAATGTGTAAGAGTGTTAAAAAAACAAGCCTCAAGGCTTTGTGTCTTAATGCGAGGAGCATTCGTGAATGAATTAGCTGCGCAAATAGAGGTAAATGGATATGATATGATTGGGATTACGGAAACATGGCTCCAGGGTGACTCAACATCAGGGGTATTCAATATTCAGGAATGATAGGCAAAAAGGAAAAGGAGGTGGGGTAGCATTGCTGGTTAAAGAGGGGATTAACACAATTGAAAGGAAGGATATTAGCTCTGATGAAGTGGAATCTGTATGGGTAGAACTGAGAAATACCAAGGGGCAGAAAACGTTAGTGAGAGTGGTATACAGACCTCCAAACAGTAATGCGGAGGTTGGGGATGGCATTAAATGGGAAATTAGAGATGAGTGCAATAAGGGCACAGCAGTTATCATGGGTGACTTTAAGCTACATATAGATTGGGCTAACCAAATTAGTAACAATACTATGGAGGAGGAATTCCTGGAGTGTATACGGGATGGTTTCCTGGACCAATATGTCGAGGAACCAACTAGAGATCAGGCCATCTTAGGCTGGGTATTATGTAATGAGAAAGGATTAATTAGCAACTTTGTTGTGCGAGGCTCCTTGGGTCAGAGCGATCATAATATGATAGAATTCTTCATTAAGATGGAGAGTGAAGTAGTTGACTCAGAGAAGGGTCCTGAATTTAAATAAAGGAAACTACGATGGTATGAGGCGCGAGTTGGGTAGGATTGATTGGGGAATGTTACTCAAAAGGTTGACGGTGGATAGGCAATGGCAAACATTCAAAGATCGCATGGATGAACTACAGAATTTGTTCATCCCTGTTTGGCATAAAAATAAAACAAAAAAGGTGACTCAACCGTGGCTAACAAGGGAAATTAGGGATAGCATAAGATCCAAGCAGAGGACATATAAATTGGCCAGAAAAAGCAGTAAATCTGAGGATTGGGAGCAGATTAGGATTCAGCAAAGGAGGACAAAGGGATTAATTAAGAGGGGGAAAATAGAGTATGAGAGTAAGCTTGCAGGGAACATAAAAACTGACTGTAAAAGCTTTTATAGATATGTGAAGAGAAAAAGATTGCTGAAGTCAAGCATAGGTCTCTTGCAGTCAGAATCAGGGGAATTTATAATTGGGAACAAAGAAATGGCCGACCAATTAAATACATACTTTGGTTCTGTCTTCACAAAGGAGGACACAAATAACCTCCCAGAGATGTCGGGGAACATAGGGTCTGATGAGAGGGAGGAACTGAAAGAAATCAGTATTTGTAGGGAAATGGTGTTAGGGAAATTGACGGGATTGAAGGCCGATAAATCCTCAGGGCCTGATAATCTACATCCTAGGGTACTTAAGGAAGTGGCCCTAGAAATAGTAGATGCATTGCTGGTCATCTTCCAAAATTCGATAGACTCTGGAACAGTTCCCATGGATTGGAGGGTAGCTAATGTTACCCCATTATTCAAAAAAGGTGGTAGAGAGAAAACGGGGAATTACAGACCGGTAAGCCTGACATTGGTAGTGGGGAAAATGCTAGAGTCCATTATAAAAGATGTAATAGCAGAGCACTTGGAAAACAGTGACAGGATCGGACAAAGTCAACATGGATTTACAAAAGGTAAATCGTGCTTGACTAATCTACTGGAATTTTTTGAGAATGTAACTGGTAGAATAGATAAGGGAGAACCAGTGGATGTAGTGTATTTGGACTTTCAGAAGGCTTTCAATAAGGTCCCGCATAAGAGATTAGCATGTAAAGTTAAGGCACATGGGATTGGGGGTAAGGTACTGACTTGGATAGAGATCTAGATGAGGGAACTAGATGTAATATCTCCAAGTTTGCAGACGACACAAAGCTGGGTGGGCGTGTGTGCTGTGAGGAGGATGCCGAGAAACTCCAGTATGATTTGGACAGGTTGGGTGATTGGGCAGAAGCATGGCAGATGCAGTATAATGTGGATAAATGCGAGGTTATCCACTTTGGTGGCAAAAACAGGAAGGCAGATTATTATCTGAACGGCAATAGATTGGGAGAAAGGGAAGTGCAACGAGACCTGGTTGTCCTTGTGCACCAGTCGCTGAAGGTAAGCATGCAGGTGCAGCAGGCGGTTAAGAAGGCAAATGGTATGTTGGCCTTCGTAGCGAGAGGGTTTGAGTACAGGAACAAGGATGTCTTGCTGCAGTTGTACAGGGCCTTGGTGAGACCACACCTTGAGTATTGTGTGCAGTTTTGGTCGCCTTATCTGAGGAAGGATGTTCTTGCCATGGAGGGAGTGCAGCGAAGATTCACCAGACTGATACCTGGGATGGCAGGAATGACGTATGAGGAGAGATTGGGTTGATTGGGCTTATACTCGCTGGAGTTTAGAAGAATGAGAGGGGATCTCATTGAAACTTATAAAATTCTAACAGGACTAGACAGACTAGATGCAGGAAGGATGTTCCCGATGGCCGGGGAGTCCAGAACCAGGGGTCACAGTCTAAGGATAAGGGGTAAGCCATTTAGGACAGAGATGAGGAGGAATTTCTTCACCCAGAGAGTGGTGAACCTGTGGAATTCTCTACCACAGAAGGCAGTGGAGGCCAATTCATTAAATATATTCAGGAAGGAGTTAGATATATTTCTTAAGGCTAAAGGGATCAAGGGATATGGGGAGAAGGCAGGGACAGGGTACTGAATTTGGATGATCAGCCATGATCTCATTGAATGGCAGAGCAGGCTCGAGGGGCCGAATGGCCTACTCCTGCTCCTATCTTCTATGTTTCTATGACCAGCTGAGTAATTCCAGCATTTTATGCTGTCATTTCAGATTTACAGCATCCACTCGCAGAGGGAAGAGGAAGACACAGAAGAGGAGGAAGCAGAAGGAAGGATGCAACCCAGACAGCCCCTTTGTGGCTGGGATATCCGGGATGGAATCATTCATCTTCGATCCCAGTGACCATAACCCCAATTCCCCTTTCCACATTTGTCCCACACCTTACTTTCCTTCTATTACTGACCATCACAGCATCCTCTTGGCCACAATGCTGAAATAAAAGCCACCACAAAGCAAACCTTCCAATCCAACTTTATACATCTATCCATTCAATGTGACATCAAGAAATCAATTTGTCACCATTATGCATTCTCTCTGTGACTGCCTTGTGTGTGCCTTTGCCTATCTTACTGATGTCACGCAGTGCTACCCCAGTGGCTGCAGCATGGCTGGTGGAAGGCTGCTGACTTTCAGTGGGGGACACTTCAAATGGCCTTGCTGGTCAACCTTGAGGAGCTGGTGGCTAGGAGTGTGAAGTCGACTGATGGTGTTTCTTCTTCTTCACTCTCCTCTCCCTCTTCTTGTCGACCCACTGGCTGGGCAGACTTCATTTCTTGGGTGTGTGAAATGAGGAAGGCACAAGGGTGCTGAGGGGAGGGTGGGAAAGCAAGAGGTGCATGCGAGAAAGAGGATAACGTGTGAGGATACCAGCATCTTGTGGTGGGGAGTAGCGCATTGAGCAGTGTGTGAGGCTAGTGATGCAGTTGAAGATGCATTCGCTGACCTTGACCAGTGGTCTGAGGTCATGAAGCTTCTTTGGGCACCGGAGCCAGGGCATGGGGGGCGACATTGCTGGCAGTGACGGCCTAGATGATGTGGTCCCACATTGATCTTTCTGGAGGGGCTCCAGGCCCCTGTGGGTAGAGGACCTCAAAGCTGGAGTGCTGTGTGCGAAACCCTGGGTGCCCCTTCCCTGGCTTGCTGAGCTATTTGTGTTAGTGTGGAGGCAGTTTTACCATTTTTTTAGGCGTGGAAGACAATTCAGCTTTAAGAGCTGAATACTGCCATTTGGGAATTAATTTTTTTTGAAAGGCAGCAAGGGCTGAAAAATGAATTTTTCACTTGATTTTAATTTTTATCAGTTTTGAATGCATTGCCCCTTTAAATCAAAGCCCCTTTAATTGCCCACAATGCCTTGCGATCTCCACAGCCTCGCTCCCAGAGGTTGTAAGAAGCAGCAATGCTGACTGTGGACAGGAACTTCAGGTCAGAGACCTCCATTAACACCACCAGAAAGGCGTTGCACGGTAAGTTAGCGCTGTGCTCCACATCGCCAACCTCCAGGGCCAATTTTTCCAATGGTAGCGCTGCGTTGATGGCCAGTTTCAGTGGTGACATCGGCAATTCTGTTGGCACACACAAATTTTTCCCCATAGAATCATAGGGGCTTACAGCACAGAAGGAGGCCATTCGGCCCATCATGCCTGTGCTGGCTCTTTGAAAGAGCAGTCGCGCTTAATCCCACATCCCTGCTTTTTGTCCATAACCCTGTAAGTTTCTCATCCTCAAGTACTTGTCCAGCTCTCTTTTAAAATCATTTATGGAATCAGCTTCCACCACCTTTTCAGGTAGAGCGTTCCAGATCCCGACAACTCTTTGAGTCCAAAAAATTCTCCTCATCTTCCCTCTAGATCTTTTGCCAATGATTTTAAATCTATGACCTCTGGTTATTAACTTACTCACCAGAGGTAATAATTTTTCTCTATTTACTCTATCAAAACTTCTCATCATCTTGAATACCTCTATTAGGTCACCTCTTAAGCTTCTCTGTTCCAAGGAGAAAAGTTCTAACTTTTCCAAATTCTCCTCATAACTGAAGTCCCTTATCCCTGGTAACATCCTGGTAAATCTTCTCTGTACCCTTTCTAAGGCTTTTACATCTTTCCTGCAGTGCGGTGCCAGAATTGTCCACAATACTCCGGCTGAGGCCTAACCGGTGATTTATAAAGGTTAGAATGATCCCTTTGATTTTATATTCTATTCCTCTATTTATAAACCCAAGTAACCCATATGATTTTTAACCACCTTATCAACTTGCCCTGCCACCTTGTACCACGTTTAACTTGATAGAAAGTTTTCAAGTTTCAGTTGGTTGTCTGCAAAGCTTGAGGGAGGAGCCAACCTACCTTCAAAAAGCAAAGTCCGTATAATTTATTCCGTTTTATGTACAACTGCCAACTATTTCAGATTGTGGTCAACAGTTATTCAGATCAAGGAAGTCCCTGTAAATGTTTTCAGAGATATTGAAGGAGCTGAAACTCTTCGAATCTTTGAGTCAATTTCAAATTCTCAACAGAACAGTTTATGCCAGTATCAGCACCTACCATGGTAAGAAATGCTAGAAAAAAAACATTGCGGGGGTGAAATTCAATTAGGCTCAAAAACGGACGCAGGGATCGCAATGCGCGATCTGCCCACACCCGTTGAAAGGAGTTCAGGCAGCATGTAAAATTCATGCTGCCTGCTACTTTGCATGATTGCAGCGCACAGCCCAATGCTGCACATGCTGCTGACTGGCTGCGCACTCGGCAGGAAGCCAAAGGTCATGATGTTGCCAATGGCAGCCAACATAAAAGGTAATCCAAAAGTCTTATATAGGCATATAAATAGTAAACGGGTAGTAAGAGGAGGGGTGGGGCTGATTAGGGACCAAAAAGGAGACATATGCATGGAGGCAGAGGGCATGGCTGAGATACTAAACGAGTACTTTGCATCTGTCTTCACCAAGGAAGAGGAAGCTGCCATAGACATAGTGAAGGAAGAGGTAATGGAGATACTTGATAGGATAAAAATTGATAAAGAGGACGTATTAGAAAGGCTGGCTGTACTTAAAGTAGATAAATCACCAGGAGCGGATAGGCTGCATCCTAGGATGCTGAGGAAATCGCGGAGGTACTGGCCACAATAGATACGGGGGTGGTGCCAGAGGACTGGAGAATTGCAAATGTTACACCATTGTTCAAAAAAGGGTGTAAATGTAAACCCAGCAACTACAGGCCAGTCAGTTTGACCTCAGTAGTGGGGAAGCTTTTAGAAACAGTAATCAGGGACAAAATTAACAGTCACTTGAATAGGTGTGGATTAATTAAGGAAAGCCAGCATGAATTTGTTAAAGGCAAATTGTGTTTAACTAACTTGATTGAGTTCTTTGATAAGGTAACAGAGAGGGCTGATGAGGGTAATGCGGTTGACGTGGTGTACATGAATTTCCAAAAGGCGTTCGACAAAGTGCCACATAATAGGCTTGCCAGCAAAGTTGAAGCCCACAGAATAAAAGGGACAGTGGCAGCATGGATACGGAATTGGTTAAGTGATAGGAAACAGAAAGTAGTGGTGAACGGTTGTTTTTTGGACAGGAGGAAGGTATAGAGTGGTGTTCCCCAGGGGTTGGTTCTAGGACCACTGCTTTTCTTGATATATATTAATGACTTGGACTTGGGTGTACAGGGCACAATTTCAAAATTTGCAGATGACACAAAACTTGGAAGTATAGTGAACAGTGAGGAGGAGAGTGATAGGCTTCAGGAAGACATAGACAAGCTGGGGAAATGGGCAGACACGTGGCAGATGAAATTTAACACACAAAAGGGTGAAGTGATACATTTTGGTAGAAAGAATGAGGAGAGGACATATAAACTAATTGGTACAATCCTGAAGGGGGTGCATGAACAGAGAGACCTGGGTGTATGTGTGCACAAATCGTTGAAGGTGGCAGGGCAGGTTGAGAAAGCAGTTGCAAAGGCTTACAGGATCCTGGGCTTCATAAATAGAGGTATAGGGGAAAAAATTCAGTATTGCCCATTTTGGAGCGCTAATATCGGCCGGACACAAAGTTTAGCGCCCGGCGCTAATTATCGCCTCCGACTGCAAAATTCGCCTCTATCGCCCCTGGAGGTGATTTAAGCGCTAAATCAGGCGCTACACACCTCTCTTAAGGCGCAAACGTCTGGGAGTGAGATGCTACCTCAGAACGCTTCCGAAGTTCAGGCGATGCCAATTACCATGGAAGCCAGACAGACTGGCACTGTCCAGTTCTTAAAGGGGTGGGGCCATCTTGCTAGCCAGCCACACCCTGCTCATTGCAGTCTTGAATCTTGGCCTGGAGAGACCTCAAAAGCAATTGTGTTGAAAGCACTAATGGATAGGCCCAGGGAAAGAGCTCGGTGCTTGGGAACCTCAAAAGTGGTTCTGAGGGCCAAAACTCCTTAGGACAGCGTTAAAACCAAAAATTTTGCCGACAAGAAAAGGCAGGAAGCACCCAACTTTAAACAGCGATCCCCCAGCCCCCTCCCGACTTCAAAACATTCCCCTCTACCTGTCGTTCCTAGCGGCAGGCACTAAGGCAGGGGGCGCGACTCAATATCCAGTCTGGGGTGTCTTCTGCAAATTTTGAAATTGTGCCCTGTATGCCCAAGTCATTAATATATATCAAGAAAAGTAGTGGTCCTAGAACTGACCCCTGGGGAACACCACTATATACCTTCCTCCAGTCCGAAAAACAACCGTTCACCACTACTTTCTGTTTCCTGTCACTCAGCCAATTCCGTATCCATGCTGCCACTGTCCCTTTTATTCCATGGGCTTCAACTTTGCTGGCAAGCCTATTATGTGGCACTTTGTCGAACGCCTTTTGGAAATCCATGTACACCACATCAACCGCATTACACTCATCAGCCCTCTCTGTTACCTTATCAAAGAAGTGACCCCATGATCTGCGGGCGCAGGAGACTGGTCAATTTTGCGAGCAACGCTAAAAACACTGTGCTCGGGCGCTATGGTCCTAGTGCCCCATTTGCGCCCCCCAGAGGCACTAACGGGAGGCGCTAACCAACCAAATTTTTCCCCCATAGAGTACAAAAGTGTGGAAATTATGATGAACTTCTATAAAACACTGGTTCGGCCCCAACTGGAGTACTGTGTCCAATTCTGGACACCACAGTTTAGGAAGGATATGAAGGCCTTAGAGAAGGTGCAGAAAAGATTTACGAGAATGATTCCAGGGATGAGAGACTTCAGTAACATTGATAGACTGGAAAAGCTGGGGGTTTTCTCCTTGGAGCAGAGAAGATTGAGAGGAGATTTGATAGAGGTGTTCAAAGTCATGAGCAGTCTGGACAGAGTAGACAGAGAGAAACTGTTCCCATTTGCAAAGGGGTCAAGAACCAGTGGACACAGATTTAAGGTGATTGGCAACAGAACCAAAGGCAACGTAAGAAAAAACTTTTTTACGCAGCGAGTGGTTAGAATCTGGAATGCACTGCCTGAAAGGGTGGAGGAGGCAGATTCAATCGCGGCTTTCAAAGGGGAGTTGCATAAGTATCCGAAGGAAAGAAATTTGCAGGGCTACGGGGAAAGGGCGGGGGAGTAGGACTAGCTGAGAGCCACCACGGGCTCAATGGGCTGAATGGCCTTCTTCCGTGCTGCAACCATTCTATGATTCTATGATTTTAACCGGCAGGAGACAGGCTCGCCTGCATCACCTCACCCTTGGAGGAGACGGCGCAGGCCATTCTTGGCAGGGGCATGGCTGAGCCCGTTGCCAGTGGCGGGGCTGAAAGAATACAAGATGCCCATATCCTCATACGTTATCCTCCTTCTCACATTCCACATCTATATTATCCCACAATCTCTTCTGATTTACAAGCTGCACATGGTATAAGCATGCACCTCTTGCTTTACCCCCCTCCCCTCACCACAACCCTACCCTTGTGCCTTTCTCATTTCAGACACTCAAGAAATCTAGCCTTCTCAGCCAGTGGTCAACAAGAAGAGGGAGAGGAGAGTGAAAAGAAAAAACACTGTCACTCAAGTTCACCATCAGCTCCTCAAGGTCATCCTGTAAGGCCATCTGCTGTCTCCCCCACTGAAAGTCTGCAGCCTTTCACCTGCCATGCTGCAGCCACTGGGGTAGCATGGCGTAGGAGCACTAGGATAGGCAAAGGCACGCAAGAAACCATCTAAGGGAATGCACAAGGGTAATTAGTTGATTTGTTGATGTAATATTGGATGCATATGTGGATAAAGTTGGATTGGGAAGTTTGCTTTGTGGTGGCTTTTATTTCAGCAGTGTGGCCAAGAGGACACTGTGGTGGTCAGTAACAGAGGGAAGGTAAGGTGTGGGACTAATGCTGAAAGGGGAATTGGGTTGTGTTCCCTGGTACCGCAGGTGGATGATTCAATCCCAGATATCCCTGCCAGAAAAGGGCTGTCTGGGTTGCCTCCTTTCTTTCACTTCCTCCTCCTCTTCCGGATCCTCCTCTTCCGCTTCTGCTTCTTCCTCTTCCTCCTCCTCCTTCCTCCGCGAGCAGCTTGTCCCCTTTGCTCCATCTCCATAGCATGCTGCAGCCCAAGGGGGACTGCAATTAGAGCACACAGGTCTGGGAGCAAGTGGTGTTCTCAGAGGCCTTCCTTTAAGGACCAAAGCCTTGTAAACATCCAGCAGCACCAACTGCACATAAATGTCTTACACCAAGTCACTATTCAAATAAACTGTACAGGAAACAGTACAAAAGCAAAAAGCAACTTACCTCAAAGTTGCGTATGTCCCTTTAAGTAGCGCTGGTGGGGGATCCCTCATGCAGCTGTTCAGCTGTGTGTGCTTTGGAGAGGGCATGCAGTTGAGCGGCAACATCCTAAATAGCAGGTTGTGCATCAAATCAGTGATGCAAGCTCATTGACGTCATGATCTGCCTCATTACCATTCTTCTGGCAAACGCAGGCAATGACCTGCCCAAAATGGCAGCTGCTGCGGCCCGCGCCAGAAGTGGGCGGAAGCAAGGCGCCTGCCATTTTTTTGCCGAAACTGTCCTTAACAGCCGGCGATAAGGAGCCGAATTTCACAGCCTGCTTATATAAAAGTATATTACATAAGAATATCTTAGTATTAGATGTTGATTTTTTTAATTGTTTTTGTGGCAAGGACCTAGATAGAGGGATTCCTACTGTAAATATATGTATGCTATCACTGTTAGTTATTCACTTCATGTTTTTAAAAATAAACTTGCACAATTATTTAAATTTGAAATTGGGATGCTCTATTGTTTGTCAAAGATAGAAGAGAGATCATAATCAGGTTTAGGAGAATTCCAGTAGCTAAAGTAATTAATGGAAAGGTTCTTCTGTTCGTTATCCTGGAGCACTTTACTGAAAGCTTACTTAGATATCAAAGTTAATGAAGATACTCTCAAAGGTATAAAGAGTTGAGACTCCCTGTCTAAACCCACCTGAAGTACAGAGGTTGAAAGAATTCCAGGTAAGGGTAGAAAAGATTCAAAAACATTTCAGGAACCATTTGGTCTGCTTTCCCACAGACCAGTGGGCATGCTGAGCGAGTGCCAATGCTTGTAATATGGCAGGAATGTGCTGTCTCTCAGGATAGCAGCACATGCGGCCTTCCTGCTGGCCCCACATGTGGCAGAAAGGAGCCAGAGCCGGGTTGGCCATGCAACAGCTCAAGTGGTGCAGCCTGCAGCAGGTCCAACCCAGCCGGCAGAACATGGAGGCCACCTCAGTCCCAAGCAGCTCCTATTAGAATGCAACAGCCACCCAGCTCAATCACGTCTTGTCACTCAGGTAGCAACAATTAAGTGCAAGAGTGCATATCAATCTGTGTAGAGTCTGGAACTAGGGGGCATAGTCTCAGGGTAAGGGGTCAGCCACTTAAGACGGAGATGAGGAGGAATTTCTTCACTCAAAGTGGTGAATCTTTGGAATTATCTGTTCCAAAGGGCTGTGGATGCTGAATCGTAGAGTAGATTCAAGGCTGAGATAAATGTTTGGACTCTAGGGGAATCAAGGCATATGGCGATCGGGCAGGAAAGTGGAGTTGAGGTCGAAGGTCAGCCATGATCTTATTGAATGGCAGAGCAGGCTCGAGAGGCCATATGTCCTACTGCTGCTCCTAATTCTTATGTTCTTATCTCCTTGGATCTAATTTTGTAACTTTTCTTTCCCGATCAAAAAAATGTGAGCATAGTGGGAGCCTTAAAATGAAGGTATTGTGACTGCGGCAAAGGAAGTGGCCATTCACCTGCATGTTCCTGTGCAGATGATCACAGAAATCCTGGGCATTGATAGATTGGTAGCCCTTGTGACTCATGTATGCCCCATTATTTTGTGATGTGCACATAGGAAACATGCATACAATTTATTGCGGAAAATAAAAGCTCATGGTGTAGGGGGTAACATATTGGCATGGATAGAAGATTGGCTAGCTAACAGGAAACAGAGAGTAGGCATAAATGGGTCATTTTCTGATTGGCAAGATGTAACGAGTGGTGTGCCACAGGGATCAGTGCTGGGGCCTCAACTTTTTACAATTTATATAAATGACTTGGATGAAGGTCTGGTTGCTAAATTTGCTGATGACACAAAGACAGGTAGGAAAGTAAATTGTGAAGAGGGCATAAGGAGGCTAGAAAGGGATATAGATAGGTTAAGTGAGTGGGCAAAGATCTGGCAAATGGAGTATAATGTGGGAAAATGTGAAGTTGTCCATTTTGGCAGGAAGAATAAAAAAAACATATTGTCTAAATGGTGAGAGATTGCAGAGCTCTGAGATGCAGAGGGGTCTGGGTGTCCTACTGCATGAATCGCAAAAGGTTAATATGCAGGTACAGCAAGTAATTAGGAAAGCTAATAGAATGTTATTGTTTATTGCGAGGGGAATTGAATACAAAAGTAGGGAGGTTATGCTTCAGTTATACAGGGCATTGGTGAGACCACATCTGGAGTAGTGTATACAGTATTGGTCTCCTTATTTGAGAAAGGATGTAAATGCACTGGAAGCAGTTCAGAGAAGGTTTACTAGACTAATACCTGGAATGGGCGGTTTGTCTTATGAGGAAAGGTTGGACAGGCTAGGCTTGTATCCGCTGGAGTTTAGAAGAGTAAGAGGTGACTTGATTGTTCTGGACCAATGGACTTTTTACATGCAGTGAACATTTTATGTGTGCAGATAGCACCCTCTGGTGGTGGTTATTGTGTTAACAGTTTGTATGCTGGAAAGGTCATCTGATCTTTCTTCCTGTGTGAGGTCATTTGACCTTTGTTCCTTTCTTCCTGTGTAACACCGGAAGTAGAATTCCAGGAAGAACCTGGCAGTAATGGAGGATTCCATAAGGGTTTTACAATCCAATGTAATCTGATTTCATATGTTAGGCCAAGCGCAATATCTGTGAGTATCTTTGTTCCTTAGCATAATAGCAATGTTGTCAGAGTAATATTTTGATAATACTATGTTTATAAAAGGTTAATATTTGATAGTTATAGAAGTTAGTCCAAATGTTAGTTAGTTATACAATTAGTCTATTCTACTGTTGTAAATATGTTTATATCTTATGTAATATCAAATGTATAGTACTCAGTTTATGTACAAAACATACTTTGTCTTTGTTTACAGGTTCACAAATTTGTTCAAGTAAAGCTTCAAAACAGCAACCGGCTTCAGAAGAATTATTTTTGAATAAGTGTTTAACTTGCTGGATAACTAGATAGGAGCACGTCTAGCGCGGCCAGTACAGTGAAAAGATAGCAATACGGCTAGCTGTGAAAAGATATCAGTGAAAAGATATCAGTGAAAAGATAGCAATACGGCTAGCTGTGAAGAGCGGAGCAGGAGGAACCCAGAGTAAGCCTTAACCTCGTAGAGCACATCTACCTCACATCAACATGTCAGAAGATAATAACGAAAATGCTTTGCAGCAAGTAGAAGTCCTTAAACAGGGAGACGAAACTGTAGAACATGACAATCGGTCTATAAGCTGCGGTTACTACAGATCGCAAGTTGGTTCACGGTCATCGGGTGGTTCTAGAGTAAGCATAGCCATCGCCAAAGCACGGGCTAAGCTAGTAGCAGCTCAAGCCAGAGCTGCGCATGCGGACAGTGAAATAGAAATAAAAGTAAGACAGGCCCGTCTCCAAGCTGAACCCCAAGCAGAACAGGCCTGACTCCAAGCAGAACAGGCCCGACTCCAAGCTGAATTCCAAGCGGAACAGGCCCATCACCAAGTGGAACGCCAGGCTGAACAGGCCCGTCTCCAAGCCACATTAGACGCTCTGCAGCAACAAAAAGAGATAGATGCTGCATTAGCCGAGACACAAGTATTCGAGGCAACTTTGGAGGGAGCTGATCCCGAGACAGCTTACAAACCTTTAATTCCCGTTTCGTGGAAGAGTCCACGACAGCGCACCATAGATTACGTGAGCGACCATGCCGACATACAGTTTACAGGAGAAAGGGATGGAGGCCCGCACATCTCTACAGACGCAAACACTTCGTATAACATGCCACAAGTTGCCAACCAACGTCAAAGCAGACGGCGTGCCTCAAGCCGCAGAGTCTCCCCCGGCAGAACGGAAGTCATGGTGCAAAGGAATAGGACGCCGAACAGAGAAAGTCAGAGGCAAATCCCCTCTCGGTTCCTTGAGACCCCCAACAGAGCCCCCAGCCAAGGCAACCCTGGCACAGGTCCCAGCACCTACGACCTCGCCAAATACCTTGCACGCACCCAGCTGGTGGCTTCGGGGTTAATCAAGTTTGATGACAGGCCGGAGAATTATCGGGCTTGGAAGTCCTGCTTCCACGATGCCATATCGAGCTTAGACCTGTCGGCAGGAGAAGAGCTCGGCCTCCTTATCAAATGGCTCGGCCCAGAGTCCGCCGGACAGGCCTGCAGGATAAAAGCGGCCAATGTGGGACAGCTGCCAGAGGGGTTGAAGAAGGCTTGGGTGAGGCTGGAAGAAAGCTACGGCTCGCCCGAAGCCATTGAAAGGGCTCTCTTTGACAGGTTGGAGAACTTTCCGAGGTTGACGAGTAAGGAACCCCAGAAGCTCCGCGACCTTGGAGATCTGCTGTCGGAACTCGAAGCCGCAAAGCAGGACGGCTACCTACCCGGTCTATCGTACTTAGACACTTCCAGAGGGGTAAGTCCCATCATTGAGAAGCTTCCATTCAACCTGCAGGAGAAGTGGATAACGTTTGGATCAAAGTTCAAGCTAAAGCACAACGTGGCGTTCCCACCATTCTCTGCGTTCGTTAAATTCATCCGTAAAGAAGCCAAAGCCAGGACCGACCCCAGCTTCAACTTCTTCTCCTCCCACCCAGCACTTGCCAGAAGAGACAAGTTCGACAGACATGGAAAGACACCAATATCTGTCCACAAAATGCAAGTGTCCTCAATTGAGCACACAAAGATTCAGAAGAAACCTGAGGATATGAGCAAACAATGCCCTATCCACAACAAGCCCCATCCTTTAAAGAAGTGCAGAGGCTTCAGGGAGATGTCCCTGGAAGATCGGAAACAATATCTTAAAGAGAACTCTATATGTTTCAGGTGCTGCTCGTCCACGAGCCATCTCGCCAAGAACTGCAAGGTGGATGCAAAATGCACTGAATGTGAAAGTGATCGGCACGTTTCAGCACTACACCCAGGCCCAGCTCCTTGGAAGTCAGAGGCGCCTCCTCCCGCATCAGAGCACGGCGGGGAGAGAGAGGGAACTGCTGGTCCGGAGATTACATCCAGGTGCACCGAGGTGTGTGGAGAAGGAGTGAGCGCAAGAGCATGCTCCAAGATATGCCTCGTTAATGGGTACCCTGTAGGACGTCGCACACTAGAGAACAAGCCATCTCAGGTGAGCACACTCAAGACTTCCATCTTGGAGAATGGTCGTCCAAGCTACCTTACCCCATGCAGTAGTCAGATCCGCGTGGTGTTTGACTCCAGTGCACCATATCAGGGAGTCTCTCTCAACGACGTACTCCTCACAGGGCCCGATCTTAACAACAGCCTCTTGGGAGTGCTCATGAGATTCAGGAAAGAGCCCGTCGCCATCACTGCCGATATCCAGCACATGTTTCATTGCTTCGTGGTGAGAGAAGACCACAGAGACTTCCTCCGCTTCCTGTGGTATCCGGACAATGACCCCAATAGAGACATTGTGGACTACAGAATGCGTGTCCATGTCTTTGGGAATAGCCCATCCCTTGCTGTCGCCATATACAGACTAAGGAGGGCTGCCAAGGAAGAAGACGACGACTTTGGCAGTGATGTGAGAGGGTTCATCGAACGAGAGTTCTATGTCGACGACGCACTGAAGTCGTTCCCGACCGAAGCAGAGGCCATCAGTACCCTCGGACGAGCCCAGGAACTACTTGCACTATCCAACCTCAGGCTGCATAAGATAGCCTCTAACAGACCAGCAGTGATGGAGGCATTCCCCCCTGAAGATCGTGCTAAGGACGTCAAGGATCTAGACCTCTTCACTGATGACCTCCCCCTACAGCGTAGCCTAGGGGTGTCGTGGAACATAGCAACAGACACGTTCACGTTCCAAGTCCTAGACGCCAAGAAACCCTTCACACGTAGAGGAGTGCTCGCTACAGTCAACAGCCTATACGACCCTCTCGGCTTCTTAGCCCCTGTCACCATACAAGGCAGGCTGCTCCTCAGGGAACTCTCCACACGCGCTGAAGAGTGGGATTCACCTCTCCCTGAAGAGATGGAAGCAGAGTGGGACAGATGGAGAGACTCACTCCAAGACTTACAGGAGATCCGAATACCTCGCTGCTATTCATCTTTCTCTCCCTTAAATGCCCAATTCAAAGAGCTTTGTGTCTTTGCAGACGCATCCGCTAAGGCCATTGCAAGTGTGGCTTATCTGAAGGTCACCACTCAAGAAGGACAAAGCAAAATCGGCTTCGTCTTTGATGGAGGCAAGTTGGTGCCCCAGCCAGACCTCACCATACCCAGATTCGCACTGTGCGTAGCTGAACGCAACCTACCCCCTCACAGCAGTCTAATGAAGCTGCATCCAATCGTCGACACCGACGGACCGTCTCTGAGGTGGTTCTTCTTTTGTCGCCAGAGGACTCCAGTGACAAGTAGAGTTCGGACTATGTGGCGTCGTTAACGACCCCAGACGGGGAGTGTTCTGGACCAATGGACTTTTTACATGCAGTGAACATTTTATGTGTGCAGATAGCACCCTCTGGTGGTGCTTATTGTGTTAACAGTTTGTATGCTGGAAAGGTCATCTGATCTTTCTTCCTGTGTGAGGTCATTTGACCTTTGTTCCTTTCTTCCTGTGTAACACCGGAAGTAGAATTCCAGGAAGAACCTGGCAGTAATGGAGGATTCCATAAGGGTTTTACAATCCAATGTAATCTGATTTCATATGTTAGGCCAAGCACAATGTCTGTGAGTATCTTTGTTCCTTAGCATAATAGCAACGTTGTCAGAGTAATATTTTGATAATACTATGTTTATAAAAGGTTAATATTTGATAGTTATAGAAGTTAGTCCAAATGTTAGTTAGTTATACAATTAGTCTATTCTACTGTTGTAAATATGTTTATATCTTATGTAATATCAAATGTATAGTACTCAGTTTATGTACAAAACATACTTTGTCTTTGTTTACAGTTTCACAAATTTGTTCAAGTAAAGCTTCAAAACAGCAACCGGCTTCAGAAGAATTATTTTTGAATAAGTGTTTAACTTGCTGGATAACTAGATAGGAGCACGTCTAGCGCGGCCAGTACATTGATTGAAACATATAAGATCGTGAGGGATCTTGACAGGGTGAATGTGGAGAGGATGTTTCCTCTTGTGGGAGAATCTAGAACTAGGGGTCGCTGTTTAAAAATAAGGGGTCGCCCATTTAAGACAGAGATGAGGAGAAATTTTTTCTCACAGAGGGTCGTGAGTCTTTGGAACTCTTCCTCAGAGGGTGGTGGAAGCTGAGTCTTCGAATATTTTTAAGGCAGCGGTAGATAGCTTCTTGATAAGCAAGGGGGTGAAAGGTTATCAGGGGTAGGCGGGAATGTGGAGTAATCAGATCAGCAATGATCTCACTGAATGGCAGAGCAGGCTTGAGGGGCCGAGTGGCCTACTCCTGCTCCTAATTCGTATGTTCGTATCTATATATATAAAATAGCTCTTCTGTCTGTCTGTCTGTCTGTATGTATGTATGCTATACACTCAAAAGTTATAGAGCGTACCTACACATGTGTTATATCAAAAGAAAGCTTATGATTCCGGAATGGTCATAAGCGTATTTACTTTTCGGTCAGACAAATATTGTTCAGACGGTATCCAAAAAACCTTCAAAATTCTGCTCATTATCCGCTCATTAGCATTGAGTGACGTGAAGGTTGACCAATCGTACAGTTGAGCGACGTGACGATTGCCCAATCGCTGCGTCACGGGGGCGGGTTCATTGCGTGTGCGGGCGGGCCATCCTAGAGTTGAGTGACGTGACGATTGACCAATCCTACAGTTCAGTGACCTGACAGTTGACCAATCGGTGCGTGTGTGGGTGGGCCTAATCCTTCTGAGCTGAGGTGAGTGGCCGCCATCTTGATTCCTAAGTTGATTTTTTCCCCAACTTTCTGTACACAATTAAATAGTTTTTTAAAAAAGTAAATTAATTTCTAAAGACTTTTTGTAAGCTGATTAATTTTCCTATCTTTCACCCTCTTTTTTTGGTGCCCGGGGACTCGGGCTTTCCCCCCCCTCTACTAGGCCGCAGGCCCAGCCGCAATCGGCGGTCTAAAGCCCGCTCAAGCCCCATCCCGGGGCTCGGGAGGGCGGAGGGTTTTCTATAAACGAAGTGACTGCTGCCAACGACTGGAAGCTGCGGTGAGTGACTGGTGCAAACGACTAGAAGCTGATATCGATGTTTCTACTTCTCCCCCATACCCACAGAGCCCGCTCCGTTGAGCGGCGGCGTCTCTCTCTCTCTCTCTTCCCGCGCGGCGCGCAGGCCCAGCCACAATCGGCGGTCTTGAAGCCGGCTCGGGCGGGGGGGCGATGCTCGGGAGGACGGGGGGGGGGGCGGTGCTCGGGAGGGCGGGGCTCGGGAGGGTGGGAAGGGGGGGGAAGGGTTACCCAGGCAACCGGGCCCGGCCCTCTCTCACAGCCTCAAGCCCAGTCCTGGCTCCATTTGCGGCCGCGGGCCGGGGACTCGCCCTCTCTCTCTCCTTCCCTCTGTCTCTCTCTCCCCCCTCCCCCTCCCTCTCCCCCCTCCCCCCTCTCCTCCCCCCCCCTCCCCCTCCCCTCTCCCCCTCTCTCTCCCCCCTCCTCTCTCCCCCTCTCTCTCCCCCCTGCCTCACCCTCTCTCTCTCCCCCCTCCCTCCCTCCCTACCCCACTCTCTGCCCCCTCCCTCCCCCTCTCTCTCACCCCTCCCTCGCCCTCTCTCTCCCCCCTCCCTCCCCCTCTCTCTCTCCCCCCGTCTCTCTCTCCCCAGTCTCTCTCTCTCTCTCTTCTCCCCCAGTCTCTCTCTCTCTCTCTCCCCGTCTCTCTCTCTCTCTCCCCCCCCAGTCTCTCTCTCTCTCCCCCAGTCTCTCTCTCTCTCCCAGTCTCTCTCTCTCCCCCCAGTCTCTCTCTCTCCCCCAGTCTCTCTCTCTCTCCCCCAGTCTCTCTCTCTCTCCCCCAGTCTCTCTCTCTCCCCCCAGTCTCTCTCTCTCTCTTCCCCAGTCTCTCTCTCTCTCTTCCCCCCAGTCGCTCTCTCTCTTCCCCCCAGTCGCTCTCTCTCTTCCCCCAGTTGCTCTCTCTCTTCCCCCCAGTCGCTCTCTCTCTTCCCCCCCGTCGCTCTCTCTCTTCCCCCAGTCTCTCTCTCTCTCTCCCCCAGTCTCTCTCTCTCTCACACTCCCAGTCTCTCACACTCCCCCAGTCTCTCTCTCTCCCCCAGTCTCTCTCTCATTCTCTCACATTCCCAGTCTCTCTCTCTCCCCAGTCTCTCTCTCTCCCCCAGTCTCTCTCTCTCCCCCAGTCTCTCTCTGCCCCCCAGTCTCTCTCTGCCCCCGTCTCTCTCTGCCCCCCATCTTTCTCTTCTCCCCCCAATCTCTCTCTCTTTCTCTTCTCCCCCCAGTCTCTCTCTCTTTCTCTTCTCCCCCCAGTCTGTCAACTGCGCGGCCCTCTAAACTGCCCTGGCAACGCCGGGCCCCCCCAGCTAATATATGTATGTTAATTCAATATGGTAGTGTAGTGACTAGCAACCCATAATTTGTGAGCTCAAACCCCAGGTTGTGAAAAAGAATTGTTGTAAAGCTTCAACTGGTTCACCAATGTCCTTTAGGGATGAACATCTTTTACTCACCCGTTAGATAATAGTGTGACTACTGCTCAACCAAATGTCTCCTTTTTTATTACTGTCACCAACAGGGACAAAACAAAAAAAATGCTGGAAATGCAGGTCTATCAACGCCTGAAAGAACAAAAACATACCAATGTCTCGGATCAGGCCTTTCATCACCAGAGCAGCCACCTGACTGCACTTTCACTGGCCCAGCCAGGTTTTCAAATTGCAACCAGTTGCCAACTGACAAATTAATTGACGATGCAGTGGGCGGCTTTAAAGAAAGAAAGACTTGCATTTATATAGCGCCTTTCACGACCACCGGATGTCTCAAAGCGCTTTACAGCCAATGAAGTACTTTTGAAGTGTAGTCACTGTTGTAATGTAGGAAAAGCAGCAGCCAATTTGCGCATAGCAAGCTCCCACAAACAGCAATGTGATAATGACCAGATAATGTTTTTTGTTATGACGATTGAGGGATAAATATTGGCCAGAACACCGGGGATAACTCCCCTACTCTTCTTTGAAATAGTGCCATGGGATCTTTTACGTCCACCTGAGAGGGCTGATGGAGCCTCGGTTTAACATCTCATCCGAAAGACGGCACCTCAGACAGTGCAGCACTCCCTCAGCACTGCACTGGAGTGTCAGCCTAGCTTTATGTGCTCAAGTCCCTGGAGTGGAACTTCAACCCACAACCTTCTGACTCAGAGACGAGTGTACTACCCACTGAGCCACAGCTGACACTACTTTAGTTAATATTGCCTGTCAATGAAATGGCAGTAATGCAGATTGGGTTATTTTCACCTTTTCTGCGCTCAAGTGCTCACAAGATGGCTAAAACAATAACTAAATGCAATGCAAACGTGCGTCGACATTACCTTGATGACACAGCATAGGCTTGACTTGCAGAGTACACCCACCTCACGCCACAATGGTTTTATTACTTTTCGTACTTTATCCCTAGGTCAGCAGAGAGTGGGAGGTGATTCAATTAACGCAACTAAGAAAAAATTATGTTTTCTGGGTATTTTTGTGCTGTCCACAGGGAGATGTGTATTAACAATAATGAAATTGTTGAAAACAAAATGTAACGGTATCTGGCTAGAGCGGGAGGTGAATTAACGGTTCATCGCATTCAACCCACGCCAATTCTTCCAATTTTGTTCCTAGTGATTAATATTTTTAATTTAAGTCTTTAGTTGTCCTCAGGAATGAATGGTACAGAAATTGAGTTTCAATTGCAGGAAACAACTTAGTTTTCCCTGAGAAGCATCTAGTTAAAGTAAACCATTTATGTCAAACCAAACAACAACAACAACAAGCTGCATTTATACAGCATCTTTAACATAGTAAAACATCCCAAGGCGCTTCACAGGAGCACTGTCAGAAAATTTAAGAAGTGAGGGAGAAACGTGGCAAGTACAGACTTGTCACTTTATAGATAAGTCTGAGGAGGTGCATTTTGGTAGGAAGAATAAGGAGGCCACATACTGCTTAGATAATAAGAGTCTGAATGGGGTGGAGAAGCAAATGGATCTAGGGGTACAGATACACAAATCACTAAGGGCTCGAATTTCCAAGTCCCGTGGAGGCGGGTTTGGAGGCGGGAGTGGGGGGAAAATTGCAGAATCGGGCGGCATGAACCCTTCCTGCCCCCAACCCACCTCCATGCCCATTTCCCAGGAGGCAGGTACCCGACCTGTGCTGGGAGCCGCCTCCCCGAGGCGGGAAGGGGATTAGTGCCAATTAACTGCCTGTTAACAGGTAGTTAACAGGCAGTTTTTGGCCTAATCCCTATTTTTAGCCCTGAAGTGTGGGCCGCCCGACGGCTCCAAACCACGCCAAGTTAGCGAGGCGGACCGTCGGGCTGAAGGGCTTGGAGGGGTCGAGATGTCCAGTGTTCAGGTGAGTGATGGGTGCATGAGTGCAGAGGTTAAGTGTGTTTGGTTTGTGTAAAGTGTTTAAATAAGTTTTACTTACCTTTACTTACTAATGCAGGCTTCCTTCCTTCAGGTCTCGGGAGTCCCTCATCTCACCAGCACAGAAAGCAGAATGGCCGTGAGCTGTCAAAAGTTGCAGCATTCTGCTTTCTGTTCTGGAGAGATTTCTAACTGAGTCTGTGGAGAAGGACATAAGTTAGAAGTCAGATTGTCAGTGTTTGACAGCTTCAAAGAGCTGTCAAACGCTGATATTTCATCTGTCAAAAGCTCTTGACAGATGAAATGTCAATCCCTGACGTCACCTGTAACTGGGTGTCCCTTAATTGGCCTGCTGAGCCCGCTGGGCGGGCTTAACAAGGTCAATCAAGGGAAAATCGCGTGGGTTGGCCACAAATCGATGGAGGCAGGACTACAACCCAAAAAGTGGGAGTCCTGCCTCCATCACGTCCCCATTGACAAAATCCAGCCCTAAAAGTAGTAATAAGGTCATAAAAATAGCAAACCAAACACTGGGGTTCATTTCTAGAGGGACAGAATTGAAAAGCAGAGAAGTTGTGCTAAACTTGTATAGAACCTTGGTTAGACCACACTTGGAGTACTGTGCACAGTTCTGGTCTCCATATTATAAAAAGCATATCGGAACCGAGGATTACTTGCTTCCACACTAAAAATGAGTTCGCAGGTGACTGATAAGTCCAATGCGGGACCTACTGTCTCTGTCACAGGTGGGGCAGACGGGTGTTGAAGAGGCGGGTGGGTGGGGTGCTTGGGTTGACGTGCGCTCCTTCCGCTGTTTGCGCTTGGCTTCCGCTTGCTCCTGGCAAAGAGACTCGAGCTGTTCGGCGCCTTCCCGGATGCTTCTCTTCCACTTTGTGCGGTCTTGGGCCAGGGAGTCCCAGGTGTCAGTGGGGATGTTGCACTTTTTCAAGAAGGCTTTGAGGGTGTCCTTGAAGCGTTTCCTCTGCCCACCTGGGGCTCTCTTGCCATGTCAGAGCTCCAAGTAGAGCGCTTGTTTTGGGAGTCTCGTATCGGGCATGCAGACGATGTGGTCCGTCCATCGGAGCTGATCAAGCGTGGTCAAAGCTTCGATGCTGGGGATGTTGGCCTGAGCGAGAACACTGACGTTGGTGCGCCTATCCTGCCAATGGATTTGCAGGATCTTGCGGAGGCAGCGTTGGTGGTACCTCTCCAGTGCTTTGAGGTGCCTGCTGTACATGGTCCATGTCTCTGAAGCATACAGGAGGGCGGGTATCACCACTGCTTTGTAGACCCTGAGTTTGGTGCTGGGTTTGAGGTCCTGGTCTTCAAACACTCTCTTCCTCAGGCATAGAAAGGCAATGGAAAAGGTGCAAAAAATATTCACGAGGAAGATACCAGAACTGAGAGGATATACTTATTAGGAAAGGCTGAACAGGCTGGGGCTTTTTTCTCTAGAAAAGAGAAGGCTGACGGGTGACCTGATAACGGTCTTTAAAATAATGAAAGGGTTTGATTGGGTAGACGTAGAGAAAATGTTTCCACTTGTGGAGGAGTCCAAAGCTAGAGGTCATGAATAAAAGATAGTCATTAATAAATCCAACAGGAAATTTAGGAGAAACTTCTTTACCCAGAGAGTGGTAAGAATGTGGAACGTGTTACCACAAGGAGTAGTTGAGGCTACTAGCAAAGATGCATTTAAGGGGAAGCTAGATAAGCACAAGGGAGAAAGGAATAGAAGTATATGCTGATTGGGTTAGATGAAGTAGGGTGGAAGAAGGCTTGTGAGGAGCATAAACACTGGCGTAGACCAGGTGGGCTGAATGGCCTAATTCTGTACTGTACACTCGATGTTAAATTTGACACCGTGCCACATAAGGAGATATTAGGACAGGTGAAGAGGTAGGTTTTAAGGAGTGTCTAAAAGGAGGAGAGAGAGGTAGAGATTTGGAGAGGTTTAAGGGCAGAAATTGCAGAGCTTAAGGCCTTGGCAGCTGAAGGCATGGCCAGTAATGGAGAGACGAAGGAAATCAGAGATGCACAAGAGGCCAGAATTGGAGGACCGAAGAGTTCTCGGAGGGTTGTAGGGCTGGAGGAGGTTGCATAGATAGGGAGGGGCAAGGCCATGGAGGGATTTGAACTCAAGGATGAGAATTTTAAATTTGAGATATTGCTGGACCGGGAGCCAATGTAGGGCAGCAAGCAGAGGGATGATGGGTGAACAGGACTTGGTGTGAGTCAGGTTATGGGCAACAGAGCTTTGGATGAGTTGAAGTTTACGGAGGATGGAAGTTCAGGGGCTGGTCAAGAGATCATTGGAATAGTCGAGTTTGGAGGTAACAAAAGCATGGTTTAACATTTTACCAAATTTAAAGGAGAATATAAGTGTCAACGAGCCATTGGGTTTTTCTGTGCACGGTACAGATTGTGAATATTCCCTTTCCAGAACCTGGCGCAAACACTGAGAGAGGATGTTTTACAGCAGTGTGCTCTTCTGTTAATTCAAATGTGCTAAAAAGTTTTCATTTCAACACAGAGAAGCTAAATAGGCAGTCAAGTGACATTGTTGTCTCGACACACTGCTCCACAAAGTGAAGTCTGCAATCACAATACCTCACATGGTGAGTTCACAAGCTGTCAGGAAAAGGCGCTGAAAGGAAATTCACTGGACGATTATTTGGCATGAATCAGCTCCACGTACCATATAGATCTGCAGCTGTGGTGTAAAGGGGGCTTTAGAGAGATATAAAGGAATGATAATTCCAGAAATCTTGAGGCACAACTGTATTCTCCTGCCATGACCTGTGATTTCCTTTCCTCAAAAGATTTTCATTATTCTTCTCAATATTATAAAAGCAAATTCAAGTACAGAATGTGGTAGCTTATGAAAGGAATGACTTAATAATCCTAAGGGAGAATTACTGGCCTAGAAATTCGGTGGGGTTAGCGCCCAATTAGAGGCGTTAGAGGGTCTTGCGCCGGAATTATAGCTGGTAACGAAATTGCGTTGGGCCCTACCATCGGCGTTAGCCGGTAGCGCTGCGCCGGCACTGATGACGTCATCGGTGTGCGCAGCGTCCTGGTTACCATGGTAACCCGGCCCCAAGCCCAAATTCAGTTGCGGCCGCCTCGCCCGTGGCAGCCGCAACCAACGATTGTTGAAAGGGATGTTACACACCTTTGCGCCGGCGCATAAAGGTGGAGCGGCGGCCGGCCGCTTTCCCGGCGGCCGCCTGCCCGCACCTCCCTCCCCGGACTCCTCCACCACCCCCCCGCGGCACTGATGTGTGTGGCCCGCGAGCCCGGCTCTTCCCCGAGGTGCCGGGCTCATTTGTCGGGCGAATCGACCGGCCAGCGGTCGGCTGCAGGCAGCTCCTCCTTAACAGAAGGAGGAGGCCTGCAGTACCCCAGCCTGCCGCACCGCCTCGGGTGCCGCAGCGGGGGATTAGTGCCTCAAAACTGCACTGAACGCCCATAGTGAGGCGCAAAAACCCTCCATTAGCGCCCGCCGCCGTCTGGGCCCGGGGCAACCGAATTTTCGTCGGGCGCAGCGGCATTAACGCCGGCGCAAAATTTCGGGCGCTAAAGCCCTGGCGGACCCACAACCGAATTTCTAGGCCACTGTTTTTTTGAAGCACAAGAAGTACAAAGACTGTATGTGTCTGCCTCCGGACTCTTTACTTTCACTGCTGTATTGTTTGCAAAGAGCTATAAATCGCCAATACTTGTGACAGTTTTCCTTAACTTAACACTGTTACAGCCACAATACACTTAGATTCCAATTGCTTTTCTCTCCCTCAGATCTGTAATATTCCTATGTGAAGTGCATTTGGCCAGCTTCGATCCAGTTCCTAGTGCTCATAAGTCCACAACACAAAACTGCACAGAATCCCTGTCAACTGGCACGAAATAGGAAATGGAAAAAGTTACATTTGCCACAGCAAGGTGGCTACTCAGGTTGATATTAAGGCACATTGTTGAGGTAGTATGGAGAAAGCTTTACTCTATACTGTCAGCTTGACTCAGTGGTTGTACGCTTGCCTCTGAGTTAGAAGGTTGTGAGTTCAAGTCCATATCCAGGATTTGATCACAGAATCTAGGCTGACACTTTTGTGCTGTACTGAGGAAATACTGCAGTTGGAGGTACTCGCTTTCAAATGAGACGTTAAACAAAGGCTCCATCTGCCTGCTCAGGTGCCACCATCCAGCTAGAAGGACGCACGGTCTTCCGCGCCGACAGAACTGCAGACTCCGGTAAGAGCAAGGGAGGCGGTTTGTGCATTTACACTAACAATGCCTGGTGCACTAACACGGTCATAATCGATAGATCCTGTTCGGCTGATTTGGAATTCCTCATGGTAAGGTGCGGACCCTTCTACCTGCCTCGGGAATTCACGGCTGTTATCATCACTGCGGTCTACATCCCACCACACGCTAATGCCAAACTAGCACTGAAGGACCTCTACAGGGCCATCAGCGAACAACAAACTGCGTACCAAGACGGAGCTTTTATCGTCGCGGGGGACTTCAATCACATAAACCTAAAATCTGTGCTCCCGAAATTCCACCAGAATGTTTCCTGCCCCACAAGAGGGGAGAACACACTGGATCAAGTCTACACGAGCACTGTAGATGCTTATAAGGCCATTCCCTGCCCCCACCTTGGGAAGTCTGACCACCTCTCCCTGTTTCTAGCCCCGGCATACAAACCGCTCATCAAAAGAGTGAAAACATCAGTGAGATCAGTGAAAGTATGGCCAGAGGGGGCAGTCTCGGAGCTTCAGGATTGCTTCGAACGCACTGATTGGAGCATGTTTGCCCATAATGACATCGAGGAATACGCATCCACAGTGCTATTCTACATCAACAGTTGCGTCGAGGTCGTCACGACCCATAAAAATATCAGGACATACCCCAACCAGAAACCCTGGATGAACGGAGAGGTCCGCTCGCTGTTGAAAGCACGCGACGCAGCATTTAAATCTGGCAACGCGGCAGCTTACAGTGCAGCTAGGACCAACCTAAAAAAGGGTATCAGGACTGCCAAAAGGAAACAGACACTGCGGATTGAGGATCATTTCCACAACAACTCGGACCCCCGGCGCATGTGGCAAGGCATTCAGTCGATCACTGACTACAAGAGTAAAAACACCAGCCCCCCGGTTAGCGATGCCTCCCTTCCGGAGGAGCTTAACAACTTCTACGCTCGCTTTGACAGGGACAACAGGGAGCCGGCTATCAAAGCCTTGCCACCCCTGGAAGACCAGGTGCTCACTCTGTCGACCTCCGACGTAAGGGGTGTTCTACACGGAGTGAACACACGTAAGGCTGCTGGACCTGATAGCATCCCTGGACGGGTACTCAAGGAATGTGCTGATCAGCTGGCTGATGTCTTCACCGCCATCTTCAATCTGTCATTGGCCCAGGCAGTAGTCCCTACATGCTTCAAGACCGCTACCATTATTCCTGTGCCAAAGCAAACGGCTGTGACGTGTCTGAATGACTATCGACCTGTCGCACTCACACCCATCATAATGAAGTGTTTCGAGAGACTGGTCCTGGCTCACATCAAAGCCAGTGTTCCCGCCTCTCTTGACCAACACCAGTTTGCCTATCGTGCAAACAGATCAACGGAGGATGCAATCACAACTGCTCTACAATCTGCACTGAATCACTTAGACGGTAAAGAGACCTACATCAGAATGCTATTCATAGACTACAGCTCAGCATTCAACACTATCGTCCCCAACAAGCTGGCCACCAAACTCCACACTCTTGGCCTGAACACTTCCCTCTGCAACTGGACCCTGGACTTCCTAACAAACAGACCCCAGTCTGTCAAATTAGGTAGCCACACCTCCCCCCCTGACCCTGAACACGGGGGCCCCACAAGGTTGTGTGCTGAGCCCCCTCCTCTACTCCCTCTTCACCCATGACTGTGTGGCTGTTCATGGTTCCAACACCATCATCAAGTTTGCAGATGATACCACGGTGGTAGGCCAGATCACCAACAACGATGAGTCAGCCTACAGGGAGGAGGTCCAGCATCTCGTTAAGTGGTGCGCCGATAACAACCTGGCCCTTAACATCAAGAAAACCAAGGAAATCATTGTGGACTTCAGGAAGTCTAAAGGCGGAAGTCACACCCCCATCCACATCCATGGGGCTGTGGTGGAAAGGGTGGACAGCTTTAAGTTCCTCGGAGTCCACATCACGGAAGACCTCTCCTGGTCCCTCAATACCTCCTCTCTGGTGAAGAAGGCCCAGCAGCGCCTATATTTCCTAAGGCGGCTGAAGGGATGTAACCTGTCACCCCTGATCCTCTCTAACTTTTACCGCTGCACAATAGAGAGCATCCTGACGAACTGTATCACTGTATGGTATGGCAGCTGTAGCCCCTATGACCGGAAAGCCCTGCAGCGGGTAGTCAAAACTGCCCAACGCATTACCGGCACCCGGCTACCGACCATAGAGCACATATACCAGAAACGCTGTTTACGGAGGTCACTGACCATCATCAAAGACCCTACCCACCCCAGCCACAGTCTGTTCGCCCCCCTGCCATCTGGGAGACGCTACAGATGCATTCGCACCCGAACGACCAGATTTAGGAACAGCTTCTTTCCCAGGGCTGTCATCCTACTGAACTCCACAAATAAACTCTAAAGCCTGCACATCTGCCAATGCACTTTATTATGTTTATGTTAATGTATTACAAGCCAAATGAATGTTGAATGTTTAAATGTCTTAATCTAAATGTACACTCTCGGGAGCCGCAAGCCTACATTTCGTTGTACTGCACTTGTGCACTAACGACAATAAAGTTGATTATGATTATGATTATTATGATTATATGAACAATCCCATGGCACTACAGGAAACTCTTTGGTATCCGGCACCTACGGGACCAGGATGGTGCCAGTTGATTAAAAGTTCCGGATAACAGAGATGTATACTGCCAAGGTATGAGAGCCCCGTTACACGACCACAGGTGCAGGAGCCCCGGTTACATGGCCACAGGTGCAGGAACCCCGGTTACACGACCACAGGTGCAGGAGCCCCGGTTACATGGCCACAGGTGCTGGAACCCCGGTTACACGGCCACAGGTGCAGGAACCCCAGTTACATGACCACAGGTGCAGGAACCCCAGTTACATGACCACAGGTGCAGGAACCCCAGTTACATGACCACAGGTGCAGGAACCCCAGTTACACGGCCACAGGTGCAGGAGTCCTGGTTACACGGTCATAGATCCAGGAGTCCCGGTTACACGGCCACAGGTGCAGGAGCCCTGGTTATATGGCCACAGGTGCAGGAACCCCGGTTACACGGCCACAGATCCAGGAGTCCTTGTTACACGGCCACAGGTGCAGGAATCCCGGTTGCACAGCCACAGATCCAGGAGTCCCGGTTACATGGCCACAGGTGCAGGAGTCCTGGTTACACGGCCATAGATCCAGGAGTCCCGGTTACACGGCCACAGGTGCAGGAGCCCTGGTTACATGGCCACAGGTGCAGGAACCCCGGTTACACAGCCACAGGTGCAGGAGCCCCGGTTACATGGCCACAGGCGCAGGAACCCCGGTTACACAGCCACAGGTGCAGGAGCCCCGGTTACATGGCCACAGGTGCAGGAACCCCAGTTACGCGGCCACAGGTGCAGGAGCCCTGGTTACATGGCCACAGGTGCAGGAACCCCGGTTATACAGCCACAGGTGCAGGAGCCCCGGTTACATGGCCACAGGCGCAGGAACCCCGGTTACACAGCCACAGGTCCAGGAACCCAGGTTACATGGCCACAGGTGCAGGAACCCCGGTTACATGGCCACAGGTGCAGGAACCCCGGTTACACAGCCACAGATCCAGGAGTCCTTGTTACACGGCCACAGGTGCAGGAATCCCGGTTGCACAGCCACAGATCCAGGAGTCCCGGTTACATGGCCACAGGTGCAGGAACCCTAGTTACACGGACACTAATATACAGTAAAACTTACCTGAACCTACTCCTGAATTTTGCCGGTTAATAGAGAATTTCGGATATTTAGGTGCCGTTTAAACGAGAGTTTCCTGTATTTGAAGAGATGGGGAATTCATCTGGTATTCTAGCCAACCTTTATCCTTCAACCAACACCATCAAAACACATTAGCTGGTCGTTTATCTCATTGCTGCTTATGGAACCTTGCTACGTGGAAACTGACTGCTATCTTTGCTTATCTTCTTCTTCTTAGGCAGTCCCTCGGAACTGAGGATGACTTGCTTCCACACTAAAAATGAGTTCTCAAGTGACTGATGAGTCCAATGCGGGATCTACAGTCTCTGTCACTGTTGGGGTTGTCCATGAGGGTCCTGACGTTCCAGGTCCCGAACTTCATTTTAAAGGGTGGAAGATGCCTGTGCGTGAATTCTTTTAACGTGGGATGGCCGTTGCACACCAGCTACCACACGGGCTTGACAGAGCAAGGTCTTGGTCCAATGGCAAGGGGATCCAAGACGATTGGAGACCAGGCTCTGCTACATTGGCCTAGCACACACACACACACACACACAAACAAACATACTCCTACTGTCCTCCTCCCTCCTTCCCACAGGTCCTCTCTGCCTGGGTATCATAGGCTATAACCCTGTAGTAACAAATAGCTGTAGAGTGTGAAGCAGAGCCAGCAAGACTTGAATTCTACTGCGACCTGTGCCCAACTATGACTTATATTCATATGATAGCAAAATACTGCAGATGCTGGAAATCCGAAATAACAACAGAAAATGCTGGAAAAACTCAGCAGGCCAAGCAACATCCGTGGAGAGAAATTAGAGTTGACGTTTCGGGTCAAAACCCTTTATCAAAACTAAAGAGGCACAGGGAATGAAATAGATTAAGAGGCTGGGCTGGGGGAGAACAAAAAAGAAGAGACATTAAGAAGTATTCAAAACGAGACGAGATGGTGATAGGACTAGTGGAGACAAAAGCCAGCTCAGATTAGGTGTGAAATGCGCTGGCTGAATGGGAGACAGCTGCCATGTGGGAGAGAGAAAAAAAAGGAAAGGGGGGCGGGGAGGGAAAAACCAAAACAAAGGTGTGGATAAAACATATAAGTAAAAATGTCATCGGGGCCGAGGTTATGATCTGAAATTGTTGAACTCGATATTGAGTCCGGAAGGCTGTAAAGTGCCTAATCGGAAGATGAGGTGCTGTTCCTCGAGTGCTGTTCCTATGACTTACATTCTCTCCCCTAGGTGAGAGCCCTGTGCTAGCATGTTCTCCCAGCAGCTACTTTTAATGTCAGAGAGCTCATGCGGCAGCATCCCCTCTCTCACACATACAAAACTTAACTGTATCTTCCTAAATAGCCCAGCAGAGCGAACAAACTGCTTGAGCACTTTTAAACCCAGCTTCACCTCAGACTGGATTTATATTACACATGGTGTGAGAGTGCTTGCTGAGTTATACTGCCACTTTGCCTCGAAGCACACCTGAAGCTTATTTACCTCAGTGTGAAAACGGCAGTATAACAGTTGCTTAATATATCGCAGGAAAGTGCATTCACATAATAGCAAAGCTTCTTGCCTCAACTGCCATTTTTCTTGCAGCATATAACAAAATGCACTACATCAGACCAAAACAACACTGCAGAGTTCCTCCATAATTCAGTATTTTTTAATAAAAAGCTCCCCTCTCCTCCCCACCCCCACCCCCTGATAACTGTTACAAATAGTTGCAGCCACAATACACCATGAAGAGGTGGGGCATGTGTTTGCTCACAGATGCCTTCACCATTCTCACCCTTGCCATTTGGCAGAAGTGCCGAGCAGATGCTCGTTGCTTGAGAAATGAGAAGAAGAAAGTTGGATTCTAGTCTTCAATATCTGGACTGGACACTTCACAGACAGCACTTGGAGCTCTGGAAGGTAAACTGATATTACAGGCCTCAGCAAGGCTCAGTGGTAGAACTCTCATTCCACTCAGACATTTATGGATTCAAATAACACTGCAGGACCTGAGCACATATTCTCAGCTGGCACTTTAGCCCATTACGGAGGGAGTGCTGCACTGTTGGAGGTGCCATTTTTCAGATGAAACATTAAACTGAGGCCCCATATGTCTGTTCAGGTGCACACAAACAATCCCATGGCACTATTCAAAGAAAAGCAAGGGAATTCACCCAGTGTCCTAGCCAACATAGAAACATAGAAGAAGGAGCAGGAGTAGGCCATTCGGCCCCTCGAGCCTGTTCCGCCATTTAATGAGATCATGGCTGATCATCCAAATTCAGTACCCTATTCCTACTTTCTCCCCATAGCCTTAAGAAATATATCTAACTCCTTCTTGAATATATTTAATGAATTGGCCTCCACTGCCTTCTGTGGTAGAGAATTCCACAGGTTCACCACTCTCTGGATGAAGAAATTCCTCCTCATCTCAGTCTTAAATGGCTTACCCCTTATCCTTAGACTGTGACCCTTGGTTCTGGACTCCCCCGCCATCGGGAACATCCTTCCTGCATCTAGTCTGTCTAGTCCTGTTAGGATTTTATAAGTTTCAATGAGATCCCCTCTCATTCTTCTAAACTCTAAGCCTAATCAGCCCAATCTCTCTTCATACGTCATTCCTGCTATCCCAGGTATCAGTCTGGTGAATCTTCGCTGCATGCCCTCCATGGCAAGAACATCCTTCCTCAGATAAGGCGACCAAAACTGCACACAATACTCAAGGTGTGGTCTCACCAAGGCCCTGTACAACTGCAGCAAGACATCCTTGCTCCTGTACTTTGCTTATATAACAGTCACTACACTTTGGAAGTAATTAATTGGCTGTGAAGTGCTTTGGGAAGTCCCGAGGTTGTGAAAAGTGCTATATAAATGCAAGTTCTTTACTGGCACTTTGACATTTAGTTCTTCTGTAGTTTGCTTTGCAGGAGAATGGCGTCTGCGAATCGGCTCCCAAGCTATGATTCTGCCTTCAGGAAAAGGGAGCCAGTTTTAGCAATGTAGATGCAGGGAAGCACTAAGTGTAGAAATGCTTTATGATTAACCCATGCTGGGTCTGATCTGGAAGCACTTGGGCCTAGAAATTCAGTTGCGTTTGCGCCCAATTAGGGGCGAAAGAGTGGGTTGCGCCGGAAGTTGCGTCGCGCCCGAAATTAGGTGGGCCCTAACATCGGCGTTAGCCGGTAGCGCTGCGCCAGCACCGATGACGTCATCGGTGCGCGCAGTGCCCCGGTACCGCCCGAAACCACGCTGATCCCCATCTTCAGTAGCGGCCGCCTCTTCCGTGGCGGGCGCTAACAACATCGGGAGACCGGGTCCTTACTGCAGCCTTAGCGGCGCAAGTTAAGGTGGAGGTGCGGGGCGGCCGCTTTTTCGGCGGCCGCCTGCCCGCACCTCCTTCCCCGGCCTCCTCCACCGCCTCCCCCCCCCCCCGCGGCATTGCCGGCTGGTTTCCGTGGAGCCCGGCACTTCTCCGTTGTGCCGGGCTCTTTTGCCGGCACTTGCAATCGGGGCTCCGGCCGTTGCAGGCACCTCCCCCTTAAGAGAAGGGGGAGGCCTGCAGTACAGCAGCCTGCCGCACCGCATCGGGTGGCGCAGCGGGACCGGGAGCGCTGAAATTCACTTTCAGCGCCCCAAGCGGGGCGGACACACCCTGTACCAGCGCCCGGTTCCGCTTTGGGGCGCTGAAAGTGAATATGGGGCGGGCACAACTGGCTCCGCGGCGGGCGCAAAATCTTCGGCGCAAACGTGCTGGCGGGGCTATACCCAATTTCTAGGCCTTGATGTTGACACTAGTGCCCAAAGTGGAAAGTGTTTCATTCTCCATCACTCAGTTTATATTAAAAAAACACCCAAGGGGAATTTTTTTAATGGACTTTAACTGGCATTCTATGAACTGTGAAGCAACCATTCCAAAAGGAAAACTGCTAAAGCTGAAAATCATAAGTTAAAACAGAAGTAACAGAAAATGCTGGAACATTCTGAAACATTAGTATTTATCTTCTCTTCAGCTATTGATTGAACTGCTGGATATTTCTAGGCCACCTACCTACCATATATGAAAAGAGCTTTATAATCCATGAGCATATTCCCAGGATTTGCAAGATCTGGAGCAACGTGAACATAGACAAGGATTCTACAAAATGGACTTGCCCTAACCATCAGCCTAAGGTGTTAATATTGATGGTATTATTAACAGAGAGCTTCCACATGTCCTCAGTTTTTAGGAACTTACAGAATATTGGTTTCATAGTGTACATGTTAAAGATTAGAACTACTTACCTAAAAGCAAGTGTAATTCAATAGCAATCAAAGAGTTAAATAAGGTGGGAAAAAAGTATTCTTGCTTTTCTTCAGGTCGGCAATATTCCAAGAATAAGAAATTGCTGAATGTCTGTTAACTCCTGATAAAAATAATTTCTGCATAAACATTTGTGAATGGAAACATTCAGCTCTTTCATATAAGTGTCTTCCTGTACCATACAGCTACAGTTCACCTGGGTGACGTTGTTAATAAAGACGTGTTTGTTATAGCAGTAGCTTAGGTAATCAGCAGTAAACCATTTCCCTCAAAGAACCAATTCTCCCAGGATACCAGAGCTGAATTAGAGTTGTGTTTGTGAATATAATTGGCTCTTTGGAATAAACTTTAATATTACAGCCACGTAGTGGGAAGAGAATGAAGGGACTGAAACCCTTTTTCCTACCCTTTCCTATGTTTATGTAAACTCACACATACACATCTACACGATTTGGAACACAAGATGGGGCAATCCTACCAGCAAGTATCTTCATGAATCTAGTTAATACTATTCCTCTATTAATCACCAGGAGGCATGCTTGAGTGATGTGAAAAAAGATGATTCTGTGCCTAGTTTTTCATCCCTCCCTCCAGCAATCCAGAAGTGTTTGTCAAACTCACCTACAGAGTAAGCCAGTCTCTAAATGTCAGTCAAGATCAGATTCAAACTCAGGTCTCCCAGCTGAGACTCCAATCCCAGCATCGTGCCTACTGAGCTACATCTAATAGTTTGTTACATGTACACCTACCCGTGGGTCCACTGTCGACGATACCAATGAGTAATGGCAGAATGCTGGCACTAATCACCAGTGCTAGCCATACAGTTCATCACAGATGTTCCAGAACTGTACAGAGAAAAAATATCACTCAAAAACAAATACAGGGAAGTGTTTTAAATAACTCACAATCATGTTAATGGAAATATTAAGGATAGCACCATATACTAGTGAGTTATTTTATTAACAGTGTAAAGTAGGATTTAGCAACGTCAGATGGATATATTTAAATTATCTTCTAGCATACTTTCATCCAACATGAAAATGCCAGTGAATGGAAACATTCAGCTCTTTCATGTAAGTGTCTTATAAGTGCAGCAATGGGCACTTACACCAGCATCATCAAAGCATCACCAAATTTAAATATATTTTTAATAATCTAATGAGAATTGCAATGTCTATGATACACTGGCCAGACTTTTTTCTGGTGATATTTCTGCCTGTGGTGGAGAGCCCACCATGGGGGGACAGTGGCGGGGTCAGGGTGTTTGGTTGGGGGGGGGGGGACGAAGGTATCTGCTACTGCAAACTCTGGCTCCTGTAGCAGCTTAACAACAACAAAAGCAACAACTTGCATTTATATAACACCTTTAACGTACGTCCAATGCACTTCACAGGAACATTACCAAACAAAATTGACACTGAGCCACGTAAGGAGCTATTAGGACGGATGACCAAAAGAGGTAGGTTTACGGAGCGTCTTAAAGGAGGAGAGAGAGGAAGAGAAGTGGAGAGGTTTAGGGAGGGCATTCCAGAGCTTAGGGCCTTGGCAGCTGAAGGCACTGCTGCCAATGGTTGAGCGATTATAATCAGGGATGTGCAAGAGGCCAGAATTAGAGGAGCACAGATATCTCGGAGGGTTGTGGGCTGGAGGAGATTACAGAGATAGGGAAGGGCAAGGCCATGGAGGGATTTGAAAACAAGAATAAGAAATTTTGAAATCGAGGCGTTGCTGGACCGGGAGCTAATGTAGGTCAGCAAGCACAGGGGTGATGGGTGAACAGGAATTGGTGCGAGTTAGGACACGGGCAGCAGAGTTTTGAATGAACTTAAATCTGTGGAGGGTGGAAGACGGGAGCCCGGCCAGGAGAGCGTTGGAATTGTCAAGTCTAGAGATAACAAAGGCACAGAGGAGGGTTTCAGCAGCAGATAAGCTGAGGCAGGGGCAGAGACGGGCGATGTTACAGAGGTGGAAGTAGGTGGTCTTGGTGATGGAGCGGATATAAGTTCGGAAGCTCATCTCAGGGTCAAATAAGACACCAAAATTGTGAATGATCTGGTTCAACCTCAGACACGGGCCAGGGAGAGGGATGGAGATGGTAGCTACGAATGTTGTTGGTGGCAAGGACCATAGACAATGGCTTCAGTCTTCCCAATATTTAGTTGGAGGAAATTTTTATTCATCCAGTACTGGATGTCGGACAAGCAGTGTGACAAATCAGAGACAGTGGAGGGGTCGAGAGAGGCAGCTTAAAGGGGCTTCCTCCCGGCTGAAAAGAGCTACTGCCTCTACAGTGTCTAACATGAAGTGCAGGTAGGGGAAAGTAAAGCAAACAGTCTGTGATTCATTTGCTTTCCATCATTCAATTTTAAAGTCTCCACCCACCCTAGCAATGCTGCACACCACTTGTATACAAGCGTTCATTATGTCCAGCATTACTGGGATGGTGATGATGGAAAATGTGATGTCATTACCACCTTATTTGTTACATCCGCGCCTTTCTGGGTGGGTGCGTCCAGCACCTGGAGGTAATACAAGCCAGTAAACTGGCAGAGATCCAGTAGTCAGATGACCATCCAATTTTCTGCTCCTGCCCGAATTACACTAAAAAACCAGAGTAACATTATTGGAACATGCTCCTTCACTAATTCCAACTTGGCTTTCACTTCACCTCATGTGCACCAACAACAAAAAAATTAAACTAATCTGGTGTCACAAGCTGGCCTGCTTGCTTTACAAATAAAAAGCAAATAGCTGTAAATGCTGTTAATCTGAAACAAAAACAGAAAACGCTAAAAATACACAGCAGGTCATTCATCATTTGTAGAGACAACAGACAAGTTGACTTTTTGGGTTGAGGCATTCCTCAGAACCCCTGCTAGCTTAAAATGCAAATGCACCACGCAGAGTGGGACAGTCATTCAGACTAACAATAAGTGCTATGATAAGTTAGATGGGATCAGTTGGTACAGCAGTTGTGGTGCTACTACTGTAAAACCAGAAAAAGGGAAGAAAGTGCAAAGAGTGGGATGCGGTGCCACACTGAAGAGCATTTACTCCCACTATCTGTCTGTAGTGCAAGAAAATCCTGCCCTGTAGCTAATGGCAAAAGAAGCTTGCTCATCATTAAATAATACTTGCAACGTGCATCATATTAACAATCTTAACCTGTGATTTTTGTTTCTCTTTCTTGGTATTCAGGCTCCAGTAAATTACAAATTAATGCTGCGCCTGAGCTCCTCCAAGTGGCTAACATAAGTACTGGCTAACGTAGGCAACGGCTAACGTAGGCACCGGCTAACGTAGGCACCGGCTAACGTAGGCACCGGCTAACGTAGGCACCGGCTAACGTAGGCACCAGCTAACGTATGCACCGGCTAACACAGGCACTGGCTAACGTAGGCACCGGCTAACGTAGGTACCGGCTAACATAGGTACCGGCTAACGTAGGCACCGGCTAACGTATGCACCGGCTAACACAGGCACTGGCTAACGTAGGCACCGGCTAACGTAGGTACCGGCTAACGTAGGCACCGGCTAACATAGGTACCGGCTAACATAGGCACAGGCTAACGTAGGCACCGGCTAACATAGGCACCGGCTAAGGTATGCACCAGCTAACATAGGCACTGGCTAACGTAGGCACCGGCTAACGTAGGCACCGGCTAACGTAGGCACCGGCTAACGTAGGCACCGGCTAACATAGGCACAGGCTAACGTAGGCACCGGCTAACGTAGGCACCGGCTAACATAGGCACAGGCTAACGTAGGCACCGGCTAACGTAGGCACCGGCTAACATAGGTACCGGCTAACGTAGGCACCGGCTAACGTAGGCACCGACTAACATAGGTACCGGCTAACGTAGGCACCGGCTAACGTAGGCACCGACTAACATAGGCACAGGCTAACGTAGGCACCGGCTAACATAGGCACCGGCTAAGGTATGCACCAGCTAACATAGGCACTGGCTAACGTAGGCACTGGCTAAGGTAGGCACTGGCTAACATAGGCACCGGCTAACGTAGGCACCGACTAACGTAGGCACCGGCTAACATAGGTACCGGCTAACGTAGGCACAGGCTAACGTAGGCACTGGCTAAGGTATGCACCAGCTAACATAGGCACCGGCTAACGTAGGCACTGGCTAAGGTAGGCACCGGCTAACGTAGGCACCAGCTAATGGAGGCACCGGTTAACGTAGACACAGACTAACGTATGCACCGGCTAACATAGGCACTGGCTAACGTAGGCACAGGCTAACGTATGCACTGACTAACATAGGCACTGGCTAAGGTAGGCACCGGCTAATGTAGGTACCGGCTAACGTAGGCACAGGCTAACATAAGTACCGGTTAAAGTAGGCACAGACTAACGTATGCACTGGCTAACATAGGCACCGGCTAACGTAAGCACAGGCTAACGTATGCACCGGCTAACATAGGCACCGGCTAACATATGCACCGGCTAACATAGGCACCGGCTAACGTAGGCACCGGCTAACGTATGCACCGACTAAAGTGGGCACCGGCTAACATAGGCACAGGTTAACGTATGCACCGACTAACATAGGCACCGGCTAAGGTAGGTACCGGCTAACATAGGCACCGGCTAACATAGGCACTGGCTAACGTATGCACCGACTAAAGTGGGCACTGGCTAACGTAGGCACAGGCTAACGTATGCACCGACTAACATAGGCACCGGCTAAGGTAGGTACCGGCTAACATAGGCACCGGCTAGCGTAGGCACCGGCTAGCGTAGGCACCGGCTAATGTAGCTACCAGCTAACGTAGGTACCGGCTAATGTAGGTACCGGCTAACATAGGCACCGGCTAACATAGGCACCGGCTAACATAGATACCAACTAACATAGGTAACGGCTAGCATAGGCACCGGCTAACGTAGGCACTGGCTAACGTAGGCACCGGCTAGCGTAGGCACTGGCTAACGTAGGTACCAGCTAACGTAGGTACCGGCTGACGTAGGCACCAGCTAACATAAGCACCAGCTAATGTAGGCACCGGCTAACATAGGCACCGGCTAACATAGATACCGACTAACATAGGTAACGGCTAGCATAGGCACCGGCTAACGTAGGCACTGGCTAACGTAGGCACCGGCTAGCGTAGGCACTGGCTAACGTAGGCACCGGCTAACGTAGCTACCGGCTAACATAGGTACTGGCTAATGTAGGCACTGGCTAACGTAGCTACCGGCTAAAATAGGCACCGGTTAACGTAGCTACCGGCTAACATAGGCACCGGCTAACATAGGCATTGGCTAATGTAGGTACCGGCTAAAGTAGGTACCGGCTAAAGTAGGCACCGGCTAACGTAGGCACCGGCTAATGTAGGTAACGGCTAACATAGGCACCGGCTAATGTAGGTACTGGCTAACGTAGGCTCCAGCTAACGCAGATACCGGCTAAAATAGGCACCGGCTAACGTAGGTACCGGCTAACATAGGCACCAGCTAAAGTAGGTACCGGCTAACATAGGTACTGGCTAACGTAGGTACAGGCTAAAGTAGGCACCGGCAAACGCAGATACCGGCTAACATAGGCACCGGCTAACGTAGGCACCAGCTAACGTAGGCACCGGCTAACATAGGCACTGGCTAATGTAGGTACCGACTAACGTAGGTACCGGCTAAAGTAGGCACCGGCTAAAGTAGGTACCAGCTAACGTAGGTACCAGCTAACGTAGGCACCGGCTAATGTAGGCACTGGCTAACATAAGTACTGGCTAACGTAGGTACCGGCTAACGTGGCACCAGCTAACGTAGGCACCGGCTAACGAAGGCACCGGCTAACATAGGTATAGGCTGACGTAGGCACCGGCTGACATAGGTACCGACTAATGTAGGCACCGGCTAACGTAGGCACCGGCTAACGTAGGTACCAGCTAACGTAGGTACCGGCTAACGTAGGCACCGGCTAACATAGGCACCGGCTAACGTAGGTACCGGCTAACGTAGGCACCGGCTAATGTAGGTACCGGTTAACGTAGGCACCGGCTAACATAGGTACCGGCCAACATAGGTACCGGCTAACGTAGGCACCAGCTAACGCAGGCACCGGCTAACATAGGCACCGGCTAACATAGGCACCGGCTAACATAGGCACCGGCTAATGTAGATTAGATATTGGCTAAAATAGAGAGTGACTAACGTAGATGCTGGCAAATATATGTGTGGGGTAACGTAGGTATTAACTAAAATATACCAGCCATCAAAGGTACTGTCACGCCCTTCACAGATCACAGGTTAAGCGAGTATTTTTTACTAAGCAAAGTGTAAAAGATATTATAACTCCATCACGTTCTTTCTAGACACCTATGAATACAGTGGTGCAAACATTGCCTGGGGGCTCCGCCAGTCTCCTAGAAACATAGAAGATAGGAGCAGGAGTAGGCCATTCGGCCCCTCGAGCCTGCTCCGCCATTCAATACGATCATGGCTGATCATCCAAATTCAGTACCCTGTCCCTGCTTTCTCCCCATACCCCTTGATCCCTTTAGCCTTAAGAAATATATCCAATTCCTTCTTGAATATATTTAATGAACTGGCCTCTACTGCCTTCTGTGGTAGAGAATTCCACAGGTTCACCACTCTCTGGGTGAAGAAATTCCTCGTCATTTCTGTCCTAAATGGCTTACCCCTTATCCTTAGATTGTGACCCCTGGTTCTGGACTCCCCGACCATTGGGAACATCCTTCCTGCATCTAGTCTGTCCAGTCCTGTTCAGAATTTTATCAGTTTCAATGAGATCCCCTCTCATTCTTCTAAACTCCAGCGAGTAGAAGCCCAATCGACCCAATCTCTCCTCATACGTCATTCCTGCCATCCCAGGTATCAGCCTGGTGAATCTTCGCTGAACTCCCTCCATGGCAAGAACATCCTTCCTCAGATAAGGCAACCAAAACTGCACAGAATACTCAAGATGTGGTCTCACCAAGGCCCTGTACAACTGCAGCAAGACATCCTTGTTCCTGTACTCAAACCCTCTCGCTACGAGGGCCAACATACCATTTGCCTTCTTAACCGCCTGCTGCACCTGCATGCTTACCTTCAGCGACTGGTGCACAAGGACACCCAGGTCTCGTTGCACTTCCCCTTCTCCCAATCTATTGCCATTCAGATAATAATCTGCCTTCCTGTTTTTGACACCAAAGTGAATAACCTCACATTTATCCACGTTATATTGCATCTGCCATGCTTCTGCCCAATCACCAACCTGTCCAAATCATCCTGGAGTTTCTCGGCATCCTCCTCACAGCACACACGCCCACCCAGCTTTGTGTTGTCTGCAAACTTGGAGATATTACATCTAGTTCCCTTGTCTAGATCATTAATATATATTGTGAATAGCTGGGATCCAAGGACCGATCCCTGTGGTACCCCACTAGTCTCTGCCTGCCACTCGGAAAAAGACCCGTTTATTCCAACTCTTTGCTTTCTGTCTGCCAACCAGTTCTCTATCCAAGTCAATACCTTGCCCCCAATCCCATGTGCCTTAACTTTACACGCTAATCTCTTATGCGGGACCTTATCGAAAGCCTTTTGAAAGTCCAAATACACCACATCCACTGGTTCTCCCTTATCTATTTTACCAGTTACATCCTCAAAAAATTCCAGTAGATTAGTCAAGCACGATTTACCTTTTGTAAATCCATGTTGACTTTGTCCAATCCTGTCATTGTTTTCCAAGTGCTCTGCTGTTACATCTTTTATAATGGACTCCTGCTATAACTCTGGTAAGGGACAGGCAGATCCCCCCCTTCCCCAGAAACCACGGGGGCGGGGGGGAATTTTTACTTCCCGATGTGCTGGGAGTGGGGTGGGTGGGGAGTTCCAGTAGGGTGCGGGAAAGCCAGGAGTCTTCTGACAGTAACAGGTTCCCCGCCTGGAGGTCAGCCTGATTGATAATCTTGGCTTCCAGTCGAGCGGGGAACACTATGGAGGAGGCCGGAGGACCAGGTAGGTCCAATCCCCGAATCTGGGGGGAGAGGGTGGTCCGATCCCAAGGGGTGTCCGATCCCAGACCCCGGGGAGGGGGCGGGGGTCCGATCCCAAGGGGGCCCTGATCCCGTTGGGGGAGTCCGATCCCAAGGGGAGTCCGATCCCAAGCGGGGTCCAATCCCGGATCCCATTGGGGGAGTCCGATCCCAGAGGGTGGAGTTTGTATGGGGGAGGCTTGGCGGGGGGATCAGGAGGAAGCACTCCTGTCCCTCCTGGTTCACCAAGAATGCTCCCCGAGGCGGCCCTTGCCTCGCTGCAGCTGCCGGGTTTCCCCAGGCCTGAGATACCCGGCCGGCCACAGTAAAACCTGCAAAGCAGGTTAAATCCGAGGCTTCCAGCCTCATTAGTATATTTTAAATGGCAACCCGCCTCCTGGGAGTGGGTTGGCTGCCCGCCCCTTTTCCCGCCTCAGTAAAACCCAGAAGTCAGCGGGTTGGAGCCGGCTTCCCGACACGCTTCAATTTTTTACCCTTTTAACCCCCCACCCGCTCACCCAAGTTTTCTAGGAGTTTCCAACTTGTCTTGTAGAGGCAGAAACTCCGTCTATTCCTTACAAGGAAAATGTTATGGGGGGCGGGTGGGTGTGGCGCCAGAGGTAGGGACTTCCTATCCAAGAGTTCCTGCTCCAGTGGCTCGGGCAGGACCAGCCTCCACATGGCTGCCGAGGGAAACATGGGCTGGGATTGGGGGGGAGCGGTGGCGGGGGGGGGTGGTGGGGGCGGTGGGTGGCTGAGCAAGAGTTTCCCGCAACATGGAGCAGGCGGGTACCAGAGATACCCCCATAGTGGCATTCGCACCCGCCTGCCCCATGTTAATTATGTGCCTTCCTACTGACTCCTTAAACCCCAATAGTCAGCCCTGGAGGGCACTGATGTGTATGATCCCAGTGATCTTACAATCCCTAAAATTGTGTCCCGAAAACTTTTAATCCCAGCAGCTGTAAACTCTTCGTGTGCACAGTTTCTGTCTGGGCAGAAAAACATTCTTCCTCTTTACAGCATCAATGATGGCATTCAGCTTTGATGAGCCCTGAGCTGCGGTAAGGGAGAGCTGTTTGAACTATAGTATCAGGGGTGCAGACTGGGCATTAAATCATGTTTGTCAAGTGCTTGAGGCAAAACTGTTAGCCACAAAAATGTAAAACATGCAATTAAAAATGCTAATAGTAAATTGGCCATTGTTCCCGTTCCTGTGTACTATTCTGTATGTATGTGCGCCCGCTGCAAGCACTCACGTGTATTTGCAGGGTGAGAATAACGCTCCTCTGTGATAGTCCTAAATCAAATAGTTCAGAAGCACTAACTTTAAGCTTCTATGTGTAGATTAGCTAGTAGGGCAAGGAACTATAAGGTGTTATTCCAACATCAAACGTCACTGTCCTGGCCACAGGTGGCCTGTGTGTTCAATTGATCCACACAGGCTAGCAATGACATGTAAAGAAAACAAGAATTTGCATTTAAATAGACCTTTTACATCTGCAGGACATCTCAGAGCACGTCACAGCCAATGAACTAATTTTACAGCGTAGTCGCTGTGGCTTTTTAGGGAAGCATGGCAGCCAATTTGTACACAGCAAGATTCCACAAACAGCAAACCCGATAAATGAAATAACAACAGAAAATGCTGGAAAAACTCAGCAGGTCAGGCAACATCCGTGGAGAGAAATTTGAGTTGACGTTTTGGGTCAAAACCCTTTTTCAAAACTGGAAAGAAAATAAGCTATCAAACCCGATAAATGGCCTGTTAGTCTGTTTTGGTGGTGTTGGTTGCAGGAAGAATGTTGACCAGGGCTCTTCTTCAAATAGTGCAATGAGATCATTTACATGGAAGCTCCAGAGCGATTTGGACAGACTGGGCGATTGGGCGGATAAATGGCAGATGCACTATAATGTGGACAAGTGCGAAGTTATCCACCTTGGGTGTAGGAACGGGAGGGCAAATTATTATTTAAATGGCAATAGATTGGGAGAGGGGGAAGTACAGAGAGACCTGGGTGTTCTTGTACACCAGTCACTGAAGGCGAGCATGCAGGTGCAACAGGCGGTCAAGAAGGCAAACGGTATGCTGGCCTTCATAGCAAAAGGGTTAGAATACAGGAACAGGGATACCTTGCTGCAGCTGTACAGGGCACTGGTGAGACCACACCTCGAGTACTGTGTACAGTTTTGGTCGCCTCATCTGAGGAAGGATGTTCTTGCCATGGAGGGGGTGCAGCGGCGATTCACCAGGCTGATACCAGGAATGGCGGGAATGACCTATGAGGAGAGACTATGTAGTTTAGGGATGTACACACTGGAGTTTAGAAGATTGAGAGGGGACCTCATAGAAGTGTATAAAATTCTGACAGGTCTAGACAGACTGGATGCAGAAGGAATGTTTCCCTTGGCGGGTGAGAACAGAACTAGAGGACATAATTTAAGGATAAGGGCTAAACCATTTAGGACAGAGATGAGGGGGAATTTCTTCACTCAGAGAGTGGTGAACCTGTGGAACTCATTGCCACAGAGGGCAGTGTACGCCAGCTCATTAAATATATTTAAGAGGGAATTAGATATATTTCTACGGGTAAAAGGGGTTAAGGGTTACGGAGAGAAGGCGGGGACGGGATACTGAATTAAAGGATCAGCCATGATCTCATCGAATGGCGGAGCAGGCACGAAGGGCCGAATGGCCTACTCCTGCTCCTATCTTCTATGTATCTATGTATCTATGTATGCACAAGGCTTCAGTTTACTATCTCTCTTGAAAGGCAGTTTACTATCTCTCCTGAGATTGAACCAAGAACCTAATGACTCAGCTACCAGCTGAGCCAAAGTGACATATGAACTGACCTTCCACACTTCAGTGAAGGTCTACAACCCCTAAAAGACTGTACATGTGCAGTTGCTTTTGTGTTGTCACCAATGATCTGGAATCCACCTTGAAATACAAATGCCCTACTAGCTAATCTACACATTGAAGCCTAATGTTACTGATTTAGGATTATCACGGTGGAGCACCGGAAGGCCCAAGCAGCAGGCTGGGACTCCGATCCGTCAGGCCCCGGCCAATTCTGGCAGTTTCCAAAGGTCCTTGTTTAGGTGGAACTTCTTTCTGCCCCAAACAAGGTCACCCGTATCAGCGGCGCCGTGGAGGAGATTCACCGCCAGGACGTTCCTTGGCGACGGCCTGGGCTCTGCCGACAGGCCAGTATGCCGAGTGAGAAGATGCATATCAGCTTGCTGGCTGGCAGAAGTAGAACCCACTAGAAGCCAATATATACAGAAACATGTCCATTTGAAGTGGTTCTACACAATATAAACAAGCTAAAAGCAAACACTGAAACCTACCCTTCCATCCAGCAGTCCTACTTAGTTGGTAGGGGAGCACTGCCCAGCCAACAACATTACCACAGAAGTTCTCAACAGTTTTTCTGGTTGAGCTACCTGTTTAAGAGTGTAGGCATTCACCCTTCCCCAGGCAGCTTTCCTCCCTCCCACTCTTAAAAAAGCACGAATAAGTACTGCTGACTAGGGGAGGCAGCATAAGATGTAAGTGTGATGTAAGTGTTTTGTGGTCAATTGTCCAACACTCCAGTTTTGGAAGCACAGATCTGCCACTTCTTCAGTAAAGTAGGATTTGCTCATAACACTGCCTCTAGGAACCACAGAAAAAGTAGGAGCAAGCAGTGTATCAAGGAAAAGTCATCCTTCTCCAGGTTTTGAATTTTTAAAGATGTTCTCCCTCCTGGCTTGAAGGTGCTGTGATCAATGAACCTTACAGTCTCTAGGAACAAATCGCATTCTTGTTGCAATAAAGGCCCTTTTACTACAACTGTGCAATATTAGTGATAACTTTAACACGTTTATATAAAACTATTTTAAGGAAAATGCTACCCCATTTAAACTATGTGCATGTGTTACTAATATTGCACAGTATGATCTACCCCCTTATTGGTTTCAGAATGGAATCCTTCCATTAAGAGGCAGCTCCCAGGACCCAACAGGAACTCTCCGCTGGTGGCTCCAATCACTGCTCTTCTCTCACCTATAGTTTCCTCAGGGCCAAAGATCTGTGGGTCTAACATACGGGTGTAAGTGCCATGGTGTGCATACTGAGAACCTTGGCCACTGACCCCGCCTAACTCTCTGGGGCGGGGAGGTTCTCTCAAGAATACCAATGGCAGGTGCTCATGCCACTATGGATGCACCTCGGACACTCGCCATAAGAGTGGCAGGAAATGTGGCAATGACCAGCCACCTGCCTCCCCGCCAGCACCACCAGCTCAGAAGAGGGCAAAGGTTAACCCGCAATGGCTGAAAAAAAATCTACCCCAATTCTTCAATGGCCAAGGCTATGTCCCAGGCCTGCACTTCTAGTTGGGTTCTACTTCTGCCAGCCAGCAAGCTGATATGCTTCTTCCCACTCGGCATACTGGCCTGTCGGCAGAGCCCAGGCCATCGCCGAGGAACTTCCTGGCGGTGAATCCCCCCCACAGCGCCACTGACATGGGTGACCTTGTTTGGGGCAGAAAGAAGTTCCACCTAAACAAGGACCTTTGGAAACTGCCAGAATTGGCCGGGACCTGACGGATCTGAGTCCCAGCCCGGTGCTTGGGCCTTCCGGTGCTCCTCCATCTGACGTATGGCAGAAGTACGCCAGAAGGGCCGATGAAATTCGGGGTCCTGACGTTTTTCATCTCTGCTCCCCACAGCTTCTGAAAGTACTGGCACATGCTCGATACTGTGACCCCACTGGTCCCTTGTTCAAGTCATTTTTACTGTATGAGCCTTGACAGTGAGTATCAACTGATTATCCAGTCATTGTGAGCCATTAAAGCCAAGATCAGACCTGTCCTCAGCCAGCGCCAACATGTGTATTTACAGCATAGGTCACTGGATAGCAAACAGGAGTAGGAACCTCGTGAAGTTTACTTCTCCCTAGGTCAGTGTGCTGTAACTAACTCTGCAGTGACCCCACACTGCTACAACTGTCTCAGCATTGACCAGGTATCAAACCCAGGACCATTCCAATCGATATAGCTAGGTGCCCCTCTGGGCAGTTCCTTTACACCAACCTCAGAGCCCTGAGAAAGAAACCACCCTAATGTTTATAACAAAGGTCCTTTCAGTATTGAAATTGTGCTGTGCAATATTAATAATGCTCATACCAGGGAAACCCTAAGGCTGCGATTTCCCCAACCTTGTCGGGTCCGTGGCGGGCAATGTCGGTGGCGGGTCCCGGCCTCACTGCTGCCTTCATCCCGGCCTCCGACATGACTTTCCCCTGATAGAGCTTGTTAAGCCCGCCCATCGCGTTTGCCAGCCAATTGAAGGAAGCGGGTCTGATAACGTCATTTGATGATGCGTCATCAGCCGGTTTCCTTAAAGGGACCATGTGCAAATTGATTTTGGCATTTGTGCTGTCAGTATTCTACAGCATTGAGGTGCTGCAAACACTGACAATGACCATACAGAGGTGCACGGCTGCACCCAGGCTCTCCCATGACTCCTTCTATAGGCTTATGGAGGGAGTCACAGCATGCAGGGAGGTTCTCTTCCCTTCCAACTGGCGGAAGAGACCTCCCCAGGAGATCAACGCAGCCTGGTTGCACATTGCACAGGAGGACACAAGCAGGGATGTCGTCAGGAGGACCAGGCTGCAGTGGCGCAAATCTTTCAATGATCTCAGTAGATCACGAAACATTACTGCAAAGCCACACTCAACCTCATCCTGCTGTGCCACTCATCACATCCCCATCACTCTGCCTTCCCTACCCTACTCCTGCACATCCTTACGCACACCAACTTACCATGCACCTCCACCCATCCCTCTCTATCTACATTATCACTTCCCCATCTCACGAGCCACCCCTCACACTCATCCTAGTCCAATCATACCAACTAACAACACACAAGGAGGCCACTTGGGTGTTTTATCCAATGTTCATGTAAAGTTTCTGATAATGTGCTGTCAAACATTGAAACCTTTATTTTCAACACTGTGATAAAAATAATAACTTCCGGGAAGTTATGTCATCACTTCCTGTGAACTGTGAACTATGAACTATGAACTGTGTACATACCTCACTTCCTGTCATGTGTCACTTCCTGTTGGACTGGTATAAATACTGGTCTGTTCAGTATTGTAAGAGGCTTCTACCAGAGGCATGGTAAAGACCTCTCTTGTATATAGTGTGTTTATAAGTTACTTAAAGCTTACTTTAAAGTTACTTGATGGTAAGCCTCCTTTTTCTTACATCAATTTAAGTAACTTAGTATTTACACTCACGAATACTAGACCTTCGGACAAACTCGGAATTAAGGATCCAGGGAACCACCCATCATGGAGAAAATCCTTAGACCTATTCGTCTGGACTTGGACCCGAATGCACCAGCAGCTGGCAGGGTATGGAAGCATTGGTACCGTACTTTTGAGAATTTTCTGGATGAATGTGAAGCGGATGCTCCTGCTAGATTGAAGATACTTATCAATTATGTGACCCCAAAAGTGTTCGAATATGTTGATGAATGGGATAATTACGATGAGGTGATTCGGGCACTTAAGAAACTGTATGCCAAGACCCCAAATGAGGTCTATGCTAGACATCTACTGGCCACAGCCCGACAAGGGCCAGGGGAATCAATTGACGAATTCCTGCAAGAACTTCGCAGGCTCAGCGTAGATTGTAACTTTCAGGCAGCCTCAGCTGAGCTGTACCGCCAAGAAATGATTCGTGATGCTTTCATCTGCGGGATTGCCTCTCCATTTATACGCCAGCGTCTACTAGAAAGTAAAACACTTGAGCTACAAAAAGCTTTTGACCTAGCTTGTTCACTGGATTTGGCAAAGAGAAATGCAGACCTCTATCAGCTGCCCAGATCTCGATCTGCTGCTGTAGCTGCAAGCGGTCTCAGGTGAACCCTATCATGGGGGAATCTAATTCTGATAATTCTGATGAAGAAGAGGAGGACGACCCCACTTTAGCAGCCTCTTGGCAATCTAGGAAGGAATGCTTCTTTTGTGGAGATGCTTTTCACCCTAGGAAAACCTGCACTGCTCGCAATGCAATCTGCAGTTATTGCGGGAAAAAAGGACACTTTGCTAAAGTTTGCCTATCAAGGGCCTCTACGAGGGCCAATCCAGCTAAGGCCTACCGAACTGCCCCAATTAGGGCCTATCAAGATGCTCCAGCTAGGACCTATCAAGCTTCCTCTCGAGCTCTCTCCCGAAGAAGCACACCGAGAGTTTTAGCCACTCTCTGTGCAACGACACCAATTACAGCTGCTTGCCCACAGAACCTGTCTCATGCTGCCACAAAAATTTCAATTAAAGGGCATACCTTAGATGCCTTAATTGACTCAGGAAGTACTGATAGTTTCATTAAGGAACAGATTGTTGCGAAATTGAAACTACATGTCTTCCCATCGGACCAGGCAATTGCGATGGCCCAGTCATCACTTAATACCAGAATCTCCGGCTTTTGTGTTGTTGATATGACACTTCATGGTCGTATGTATCCCTCCACCCGACTTTCGGTGCTCAAGGACTTATGTAGTGATCTCCTCTTAGGACTGGACTTCCAAAAACAGCATAAGAAACTCACCATTGAGTTTGGTGGATCCAAACCCGGACTTACTATTTCTAATATACCGTCTAAATTACCATTTTGTGCATTATCAGCAGCTTCACTTGATGAACCCTCATTATTTGCCAGTATTCCGCCTCAATGCCAACCGATAATAACGAAATCGCGGCGCTTTAATCAGGAAGACCAATCTTTTATTGCGGCTGAAATCTCTCGACTTCTAGCAGAGGATATCATTGAACCATGTTCGTCACCCTGGCGGGCTCAAGTCGTCATTGTCAAGAACCCTCTAAAACCTCACAAACAGCGACTATGCATCGATTATTCGCAAACCATCAATCAATATACCGACTTGGACGCCTACCCATTGCCACGCATTGATGATATGGTTAATAAACTGGCCGAATACAAAGTGTTCTCAACTTACGATTTAAAAAGTGCCTATCATCAGTTACCCTTGAAGGTCTCAGATAAGCAGTACACAGCCTTTGAGGCTAATGGACGGCTGTACCAATTTCGTCGCCTCCCATTCGGGGCTACTAATGGAGTGGCTGTCTTTCAACGGGCAATGGATGGCCTGGTTAAGCAGGAAAACCTAAGGGACACTTTTCCCTATCTTGATAACATTACCATTGCAGGTCACGATCAACAGGAACACGACTCCAACCTCCAAAAATTTCGGGATGCCCTCCATCGCCGTAATTTGACCCTGAATGAATCCAAATCTGTTGAGTCGCAACCGACCATCAACATCCTTGGCTACTGCGTAGGCAATGGTATCATTCAGCCAGACCCAGAAAGACTTCGCCCGCTCCAAGAGCTCCCGTCACCTAAGAATCCGGCTTCTTTACGTCGGGCTCTCGGTCTGTTTGCATACTACGCTAAATGGATTCCTCATTTTTCGGACAAAATCCAACCCTTGCTGCATGCTAGATCATTTCCACTGGGAACAGCGGCTGTTGCAGCCTTTAACCTTCTCAAAAAACAATTGGAGAAAGCGGCTCTTCACTCCATTGATGAGAATCTCCCTTTCGTGGTTGAATGTGATGCCTCGGAGGTGGCGATCTCGGCTACTCTGAATCAGGAAGGTCGTCCTGTAGCATTTATGTCCAGGACCTTACAAGGTGCCGAGCTACATTATCCTCCGGTTGAGAAAGAAGCCACAGCCATCATAGAGGCAGTACGGAAGTGGAACCATTTTCTAGCTCGCCAGCACTTTACATTGATCACGGACCAACGATCAGTCGCCTTCATGCTCGATAATCGAAAACGAACCAAAATTAAGAATAATAAAATACAACTTTGGAGGATGGAACTGGCCTCTTTTGGTTATACCATTCTCTATCGGCCTGGCAAGGAGAATGTGGCCCCGGACACCCTCACACGGGCATTCTGCTCCACTATGTCATCCTCCACCCTCATGGATGTCCACAATGGTTTGTGCCATCCTGGCGTTACGCGCATGCTACATTTCGTACGATCACGGAATCTCCCTTTTTCCACTGGAGATGTAAAGAAAATATGCTCAGAATGCCGGCTTTGTGCGGAATTAAAACCTCAGTTCTTCCGCCCCTCAGATGGTATACTCATACATGCAACCCAACCGATGCAACGACTTAGCATCGATTTTAAGGGCCCAGTGCCCTCTTCAACTCGGAACACATATTTGCTCGCCATGATCGACGAATATTCATGTTTTCCGTTTGCCTTCCCCTGCTCCAATATGCTGGCGTCCACAGTAATCTCCTGCCTTGAGCAGGTATTTTCTCTCTGTGGCATGCCGGCTTATATTCACTCAGATCGGGGTCCATCCTTTATGTCGAGAGAACTCAAGGACTACCTCTCAGAACGGGGAATTGCTACAAGCAAAACAACACCATACCATCCCATCGGAAATGGGCAGGTAGAGAGGTATAACGGTATCATCTGGAATTCCGTACGTCTCGCTTTAAGATCTCGGGGCCTACCAGACCAGCAATGGGAAACAGTGCTTCCGGATGCATTGCACTCTATACGGTCCCTGCTTTCTACAGCCACAAATACTACACCTCATGAGCGGTTCTTTGGATTCCAGCGTCGCTCATCTCATGGGACATCACTCCCGTCATGGCTAACTACTCCTGGACCTGTATTACTCCGAAGATACGTTCGGACGTCTAAAAATGACCCTCTTGTAGACGAGGTCGAACTAACCGATGCCAACCCCACCTATGCAAACATACGATATTCCGACGGCCGAGAATCTACCGTATCATTACGGGATCTGGCTCCCTGCCCACCAGGACCTAGTGGGACATCGGGTGATGGCATTTCACCAGGAAACTCTTGGGACCTATCGGGTACCCCTCTCCAGGATCCTGATCGGACACCAACTAGCTTGGTGCCGGTAGAACCCCGTGCTCAAGGTTGCGACCCTCCCAGTACCACGCATGAAAGTACTGGTCTGCCACAGGCCAGCTCTGCACCTCCCTCTGAACAGAGGCAGTCTGACTTTGAACCTATTGGGGCTCGTACTCGAAGCCATGATCTCCCCGACCCTTCACAGGGCAATCCAGGCCACACGGACTCTGGCCAATGGCCAACCGCATGTAAGCGGACCAGCGACCCTCTACGACGGGAATCCAAACGGGTGCGACTCTTCCTTGTTCGGCGGCTGCAGACCAAAAGGTAGACCACAGCCTCCTAAGCCTGCAGGAGGGAAGAATGTGATAAAAATAATAACTTCCGGGAAGTTATGTCATCACTTCCTGTGAACTGTGAACTATGAACTGTGTACATACCTCACTTCCTGTCATGTGTCACTTCCTGTTGGACTGGTATAAATACTGGTCTGTTCAGTATTGTAAGAGGCTTCTACCAGAGGCATGGTAAAGACCTCTCTTGTATATAGTGTGTTTATAAGTTACTTAAAGCTTACTTTAAAGTTACTTGATGGTAAGCCTCCTTTTTCTTACATCAAACACTTTGCGTTCTTGGACAGATCTGTGTGTACCTTTGGAAGTGGCTTAGTGAGTTGCAGTGAATGGTGAGATATAACGGTACCCCCCCGCAATGGTCATGAGTGTGAAAGGAATGGCTTGGGCATTGCAGGGATGCTTCATGATACTGGTGTGGGGTGGCAGCCAGGGTGTACAGCTTCAAGTGAAGTAAGTTTGGCCATGGTGAGGCCATCCTTGGCAGCAATGTGGTCAGGTGCTGATATCGTGTATCCTGTACAGCATCAGTTGGTTGCGGAGAAGGTTGATGTGGTTGTTGGTGCTGCAGGTGTGCCTGGTGCTACTGGTGTTGGGGCTGATTGTGGTGGGATTCTGAGGACCAAGGTGAGATAGTTTCAAGGGCACCAATGCTGATGTAATAGATGGCGGGTTAACTTGGGATGGCAGAAGCGATCTGTCAATGGTGAGAGAGGTTGTTCCAATGAGGTGACACTGGATACAGAGTTTACTCCAAACACTTGCAACCTGCATAAAGCTCAATCTGTCTTCCAACTGCAGTAAGCAACAGCTTCTGATCTTGGAAAGTGAACAGCTGTGAGGTGGGAACTTTTATAGCACATTTGCAGCTGTCAAGTAATGAGATGATTCGATGGTCAAACATCTCCCGACCTGCTTACCTGACGTGATCCCCGGATGACCTTCTAAAATATAAAGGTGAGCTCAAAATACTTCTTAATGGGCTGTTAACAAGGCCATAATGATTTCAATTGCCTCCCCCGCCGCTGCGTGTCGGGTCTGCTCAGCGCTGATTGACCCGACATCTGGGAAAGGCGTGTGGCAGCGGGTTTTCCCACCCGACCCACCACAAAACATGCCCGCTGACCCCCTGAAAAATTCCCCCCCCTCAGTGTTTGATATGCTTTCTTGTAACTGAGGAACCCATAAATAACAGCTGTTATGTCCAAAGTCACAGTATATCAGTTATAATGATTCTTTCTATCTCGGGGTAGGTGAAGCAGCAAAGAGATTATCTCTAATAAGAACAGAAAATGCTGGAAAAACTCAGCAGGCCAGGCAACATCCGTGGAGAGAAAATCGAGTCAACGCTTCGGGTAAACCCTTTGTCAAGACTGAAGAAGCACAGGAAATGAAATAGATTAAAAGGCCAGCATGGGGGCTGGGAGAGAACAAAAGAGAAGTGAAGAGACATTAAGAGGTATTCAAAACGAGACGAGATGCTGATAGGACTAGTGGAGACAAAAGACGGCTCTAGATTAGGTGTGAAATGCGCTGGTAGAATGGGAGACAGCTGCCATGTGGGAGAGAAAAAAAAGGGGGGTGGGGGGGGAAAAGGGCCAAAACAAAGGTGTGGATAAAAAATATAAGTAAAAATGTAATTTCCGCCACCTCCAAAGTGATCCCACCACCAAACGCATCTTCCCCTTCCCTTTCAGCATTCCGTAGGGACCGCTCCCTCCGAGACACCCTAGTCCACTCCTCTATCACCCCCAGCACCCCTTCCCCTGGCACCTTCCCGTGCAAGCGCAGGAGATGTAACACCTGCCCTTATACCTCCCCCCTTCCCACTGTCCAGGGCCCAAAACACCCCTTGCAGGTGAAACAGCGATTTACTTGTACTTCTTGCAATCTAGTATACTGTATTTGCTGCTCACGATGCGGTCTCCTCTACATTGGGGAGACCAATCGCAGATTGGGTGACTGCTTTGCGGAACACCTCCGTTCAGTCCGTAAGGGTGACCCCGAGCTTCCGGTCGCCTGTCATTTTAATTCACCACCCCATTCCCACTTGGACCTCACCATCCTCGGCCTCTTGCATTGTTCCACGGAAGCTCACCGTAAACTTGAGGAACAGCACCTCGTCTTCCGATTAGGCACTTTGCAGCCTTCCGGGCTCAATTTCGAGTTCAACAATTTCAGATCATAACCTCAGCCCCTATTACATTTTTACTTATATTTTTTATCCACACCTTTGTTTTGGCCCTTCCCCCCCCCACCCCCCCTTTTTTTTCTCTCCCACATGGCAGCTGTCTCCCATTCTGCCAGCACATTTCACACCTAATCTAGAGCCGTCTTTTGTCTCCACTAGTCCTATCAGCATCTCGTCTCGTTTTGAATACCTCTTAATGTCTCTTCACTTCTCTTTTGTTCTCTCCCAGCCCCATACTGGCCTTTTAATCTATTTCATTTCCTGTGCTTCTTCAGTCTTGACAAAGGGTTTACCCGAAGCGTTGACTCTATTTTCTCTCCACGGATGTTGCCTGGCCTGCTGAGTTTTTCCAGCATTTTCTGTTGTTATTTCGGATTTCCAGCATCTGCAGTATTTTGCTATCGTACAAGAGCTTATCTCTGTTGTGCCAATGGTAAATTGCAATATTGTCACAGTAGCCAGTATGAACATTAATTTATGGCACACAAATCAAGTGCTATATCTTCAAAATGAGTTCGTCACATAATCCTAGAAGGGGTGAGCGGTATTAACTTGGAGCCTATATACATTTTTAGAGCCCACGCCACCTCAGATTTCCCATCTGAGAACGGTGTAAAAAAGGTGCAAGTCTGTCATTTCAATTAAATACCAGCTGATCTCCTGTGGCCTTTCCCCCTGGGTTGTCTGGGCCCTGGACCACAGTCTTAACATTCAGTTACCAACCTGTTCTGTCTCTTTAAAGTTCCTGCCGAGGTACTTCTTGTGGGGAAGTGCCCTGAATAGTTTCTGAAGTCAATCAGAGTTTATTTGTTCTTTGCTGAGGGAAGTTTTCAGAATGCCAGGTGCTTATAAGTTTCCCTCCTAGGTCAGAAACAATTGCAAACCTTTCTCTCTTTTTAAAATTATTTTGAAGTGTGGCATCTGGAGTGTGATTAAATGCTCTCAAGACTTTTACATAAATAAGATAGAAGGAAATTAATTAATTAATTCACAGGCCTCTGGCCAATAAGTCAGATATTCTTAACAGCCTTTGTGCCATTTTCCTCTGTTTTTACGTTTCTTTTCATATACCATGACCTGGAAGGAAATGACACCATTATTAAACTTCCTATGTTATGTTAGACCAACAGAGGAAATGCAGCAATGCAAAAGTATATTGGAGGAATGTTAAATAAGCCAATTAATGTTTATAGGCAATGCAAAATGCTTAATGCACTGCTAAACAGGAGAATCTTAAAAGTGCAGGACTTTCCATCTGTGTTGCTGCCTACATAAAGAACACAAATATTTTACTTTAAATATCTGCAAATAATTTAGTCATAGCCTGGCACAGACACTGTTCAAATCTAGGAATGTCAAAGAAATTAAATACATTTATGAAAGATGATGATGTCATCTTAGACAATGGGATAGTTTGCTCCCCTAATGTGAGGTGTGAAGCCCATCACCATTCCTATATAACAACAACTTGCATTTATATAGCGCCTTTAATATAGTAAATCATCCCAAGGCGCTTCACAGAGGCAAAATTTGACACAGAGCCACATAAGGAGATATTACCAAATTTTACAGGAAATTAAATTATTGAAATTTGGGGTTTATTAATTACACTGTAGATACAAATATCAGTAAGTCACCTTTCATCCTAGTCCTGTGTGCTGTGCGTGTTTCATAAGGTCAATAATGAACTGATCAGCTCTATTGAATAGCTTTTATTTTCAATTTTTTTCACTGAATTAACTTGGTTAAACAAAAAGGATTTCCGTTTTATTTCTGTGTCCTCCCAATTGACTGCCGTAACTATGACACTGGATCAGCGGAAACCCCATTTATGCATCAATCCGGGGTTTCCACCGAAGTTGCGATGGTCGATTGGGAGAACCCCCGAGGATATTCCCATCATTTTTCATAATTTCCACCCAGATTTTCCCCTCATTTCTCCCTTCCTCTTTTGAAAGCATTAATTTGCACTGGGGTACAGTCCATGAATGCTGGGATAGGGTACTATGGATTCTTTGATCTGGTTCCACAGATGCTGAGATACAGTTCCATAGGTGTTGGGTATGGTTCCATGGGTGATGAGGTATATTTCCATGGGAGTTGTGGTATAGTTCCGTAGGCACTGGCTATGGTTCCATGTGTGTTGGAGTACGGTTCCATAGATGCTAGGGAACAATTCCATTATTACTGGAGTACAGTTGTATGAGTGCCATCTGCCATCCTGTACCTCACCCAAATGACTATTCTTTATCTGTGAGCCCATTTAATGAGTGTCAACAGGCTATTCAACCATAGAGGAATCACAGGGAAAGTTGAATCCTGTCTTCACTTAAAGTTCACACATGCCCACTTTTCAGCAGGAGTTCCTGGTTAACAATCTGGAACATGTTCCAAGCATGAATTTTTCCCAAAATCTAAAGTATCAGTCCTACTCTCATCAGATAACTCAGCATGGAGCAGATCGGTTTGAACTTTGAGCCTTCCCAGTCAGTATGCAGATGATGTCTCTGTGCCACAATCTTTCTGAAGAGTTATTGCTGGTTTCTTCCAGCAGCCTGTTATCTGCTGGCACAAGTGTATGGTTCGGAAAAATTTATTTTGAAGCCAGTATCAGACCTGGGGGGGCTAAGATACTTTTATTTATTTTTCATAATACTTTTTTTCTTTTTTAAGTTACCGGTTTCAAAACATTCTGTCTGAGAACTCCCCTATACCCAGGAGCCCCTCATTTCTAAAAGAATGTGTTAGCTACCCAAAGGTAAGCAGTGTTATCATTGCAGAGAAAGTGTTTTATTAGTATACAGCAACAGAAGTAATGTGCTAGTAAGATTTGGAAAGAAATGGAATACAAAATTCTAAAGGGGCTGATCATGGTATACGGTATGTTTGGTGATGGATGGACTGAAATATGATAATCCCTGTATCTCCTTGTGGACTAGCTAGTTTGAAAACCTATGTTTGAAGTCACTGTTTCATCTGATGCACAGTAGGTTATTTATCTCAGTTAACTCAGAATGTGTGCTGGCCTAAGCCTTTGTAGTTGGATAATACCACATAATATCAACCAGCAACAGATATTTATTTTTTTCTTTTCCCTCTGCCAGGGATGGAAACCTCGAATACCACAAGATAAGCTGTCAAATCGCCTTCAAGGATAACAGAACTTGAATATTGGTCAAGGCCGGGACTTGAAAACAGGTCCAGCATCTGACAGATCACAACCTGATTCTTTCTTAATCCAATATTCCCCCTCCTTCCCTGAAGGTGCTGATTTATGCTGGAGTACAATCCATTGAGGCCAACAATGCTTCAGTGTCTCACCATTCTTCTTCGGACAAATTCACCAATTCCACTCTGCCAAGGGGGAGCCAGGCTAAAAATGAAGCAAAGGTCGCAGATCAGGCAACAACACCAATTCTCTGACGTGCACTTCTTTTGAATGTGGCTCTCTGCTGGAACATGTCATTGGTGAATTTACCCTCATCTGTGAGTCTTGACAATGGGTGTTGAACCCTGTGGAACCACTGTAGCTCAGCATGATCATGTCCTCCACCACTATCCATAGATGCACACCTTCCACAATGCGTCAGTAGATATTACTCAGGAGTGGGAATCCTGGTCGATTTTCCCCTCCCTAACCCAGAGGTACAGCAATGTAGAAGTCAAGAAATTGATCATGGGATGGCTTAGTACCACATTCATTAAAAAAATTGATTAAACATAGCGAAGGAAATTTTCCACACGGTTCCCCTGATCACTGGCGTAATTTTGACAAAAAAATCAGCAAAAACCCCAAAGAAAAGGCGTAAACGGTCATTTACACCATTTTTTTCAGGATCGGTCTTCCCACCGAAGTTATGTCAGGTGATCAGGAGAATCGGCAGAAATTCTCCCCAACCTCATCCCAGGTCTGTGCAGTTAATTGATCTCGTCCAAAGCCACAGTAGGGCGCCATAATTTGCCTCAGTGACCTTTGTTAAATCTGTGAGTTATCTAGTTAATTAAGACACAGACTAATTAATAACAATCAAAAACAGGTCTTTACTGGTTGGAGGTAGGGACTATTCTGAATACAAGATTACTGCACAGTGCTTATATACCGGTGTGTTCACCCCCGGTATTACGTCTACAGCAGCCTGAGAAAGTAGTACATCTCTTAAGGTGGAACAGGTTACATACACAACACTCCTCCCTTCTTAGCTTTATAGTCATCCCCCCCATTTAACATAACGTAATAACATATATACATATATAACTTCATGTTTAACGTAACATATCACAGATTCAGTCTCTGCGGAAAACAGTTCACAGATTCAATCTCTGTGGTGTAGTCGGTTCACGTTACTCATTCAATAGTCCTTTCATGGATTTAACAGCTTGAACTTCCGAACTGATTTGGCTCCGTTCGGAGGGACGTGTGTGATCTGGTAGGGGTGATAATGGTTCAGATGGTTATCATCTTCTGCTTCGTCTTTTCCTTTTCTGCTTCTTAGAGACTCTCTGGGCTCCCCTGTCAGCTGCCAGCTGTAGCGCCACCATCTCCCTATGTTCCTTAGACTTTAAGTGATTCATCCTGATTTCTGCACTTTGGGAGTTTTCATCACAAGCTGGGCAGACCAGGTCACTATAATATTCAGTGTCACTCAATAGGTCATGGTAATATTCGGTGTCGTCCTGATCTAGGCCAGCGAGAGGGTCTTCTATTTCCTCCATACCCAGCTGGGCGTTAGCCAGCTTTTGTTCCAAGTCCAGACATCTTTCCTGAAGAGACTCCTTCATGCGTACCTCTTCATCCAGCTTTTTCTGGGCTTTCAGCAAGTCGTTTACTAATGGCCTCATTTGAGATTTTACTACTTCAACTTCTTTTGGAGATTGATTGATCGGACTATTCAATCCCTCTACCGGAGCAGCTGTTTCAGCGGTCTGTTGTTCTACGTTGACGTGAGTCAGCGTACTTTTGGCATCCAAGGGCTGCTCTGTTGCAGTCATCTCAGTCTGTGTTGCCACCTCAGCTCTTCCAATAACCTTTGAGAGCTCCGAACCCCTTTCGTTTGAATACTGAAGTTCGTGTTCAAGTTTTTTCCATTTCAGAGTCCTGTCCTTCAGCATATGCAGGAGTTGGCTGACCGTTAACTCCTCTGACATCAGACGTTTTGTGTGCTCCTGCTCCATTTGCTCCAGCAGCTGCTTCTGTTGTCTTTCCAGATGTTCCCACTCTATATCAAAGAACTCTTTCGTCGCATTCATCTCTTGCTCAAAACGGCGAATCATTTGTTCTAATTGCTGTTGCAGTTTGAAATGGAGTTGAGTTCGAGCCCGGTGTCCCTCAGAAATGTGCATGTCAGTAGACTGGACAGACTCAGAATTCTCTATCTCAGTGGAATTCTGTGCTGAAACTTTGTCTTTTGCACACGGGCTGGTCTTACCATCATCAGTTCCAGAGTTTGGGTTGATTATGCTCACCGAGTTCTCACTCGTTATTGTTTGTAGGAAATGCCAGTCGATATTCATTTTCCTAATCCACTCCCGTCCTAGTAGTGGAGGACCTCCTTCAGATAGCACATATAAGTCCATTATTTGACTTTCTTCGCCCTTGTGGACCACTGTGACCTCAATTTTCCCGATGGGGTACACTCTTTGCCCCGTGTATGTTTTCAATATGAGCTCCATATCCTGTAGGGGAATATGTTGGAATAACCTTCCATAATCTTTCTTATTTATGACCGTCAATGCCGATCCAGTGTCCAATTCCAGTTTTACTTGGACTCCTTCTATCTGAAGAGTGACCCAAATTGTCTGGAGGTCTGCACCCTTACCAACGTTGAGTACCCTTAAGCTAGCCAGTTCAATACTGCTAGCGTCTGAATCGGACTCCTGTTCGGCCACCTTGTGTACTTTTGCGTATTTTCCTTGCGGTGACTTCTTGTTGCTGGTCTTCTTCCCTGACCTGCATACTCTAGCTATGTGTCCAAGCCTACCACAAGTTCTACATTCTTGGTTTTTAAACCAACACTGGTTCTGATCATGCGTTGTCTTTCCACAACGATAACATTTGCCAGAACTCACACCCAATTTGTGTGCACTGAGCTCCGGTGACCGTAGCTGCATTACTGCCGTGCCTCTCGCTGCGGCTTCGTGTGCTGCTGCCATAGTGACCGCCTTCTCAAGCGTCAGCTCATTCTCCTCGAACAGTCGCTTTTGTGTATCCTGTTTAAATAAACCACACACAAATTTGTCTCGTAGTGCATCTGTCAGTCCCGTTCCAAACTGGCAATATTTCGCTAATTTACGCAATTCCAGCAAATATTCAGCATTGCTTTCATGCTGTAGCTGCCTTCTGTCGTAAAATTTAAATCGTTCCGCTAGCATCAGCGGCGTGGGGTTTAGATGATCTTTCAGGACAGTAACAATCTCATCGAACGTCTTATCCACCGGTTCATCTGGTGATAACAGGTGTTTCAATTGTCCGTATGTCTTCGCACCCATTAAATTTAATAATGTTAGAGCTTTATCTTGGTCACGAATTTTATTGGCCTTACAATAATTTTTTACTCTTTCAACATATATGGCCCAATCTTCGAGGTCACTATCAAAGGTGCTAATATTCCCGTGTTTAGGCATTGTAGATTTGCAATTTCTCAGATTTTATTTTCTTTACTTGTTATCAAAGATGGCGGCTTCCCGCTCTTGCCGTCGTCCTCCACCCACAAAATGGCGGTTTTCCCGCGCTTGGCGGTCTTCACCCGTCCCCCGACGCCGTCTCCCTTCAGCCCCCGAGTGCGGCCCTTATCTTCGCCGCGATCGCCCGAGTGCGGCCCTTATCAGCGGATGCGATCGCTGGATCGCGAAGTGCCTCCCGACCGAAGCGGCTCTCGGCCCTTATCTGGAGATGCGATCGCTCTCGCGGCTCTCGGCCCTTATCAGGAGATGCGATCGCTCTGTTGAAACGCCTCCCGCTCGAAGCGGCTCTCGCGCCCTATTCCTCCGGCTCCCCCAGCCCCGTTCGTGCGGCCAACGCGGTCGACTGCCTGTCGCGTTGCTGCCCGGCTCAGACAACGGCTTACCCACCACCAAGCTGGAGAAGAAGCTGACGGTCGCCGATGGAGGCTCCGAGGTCAGGATGTCTTCCAGTGGGGTGGAGAGGGTGGAAACCTCTCTGCAACGTCCTGGCTGTGGACGAAGCTGCCGTGGAGTGACTGCCGCAGGGTCCGAATCAGACTCGTCGCCAGTGTTAAATCTGTGAGTTATCTAGTTAATTAAGACACAGACTAATTAATAACAATCAAAAACAGGTCTTTACTGGTTGGAGGTAGGGACTATTCTGAATACAAGATTACGGCACAGTGCTTATATACCGGTGTGTTCACCCCCGGTATTACGTCTACAGCAGCCTGAGAAAGTAGTACATCTCTTAAGGTGGAACAGGTTACATACACAACAACCTTGGTTAAAGAAAGAGAAAGAAAATCTGTCAGGGTTCCTGTCCTTGATTGCTATCCAGTAACCCCCGTGCGCCTGGGCAGATGTTGGGTGAGGATAGCATCAGGCTCGGTTATAATGCCATCCCCACCGCCCCCCCCAACCCCCAGCAAACCATGGTTGAATATCCTGTCAACACTCAGACCCCCCCCAACAACCTGCAGCTATGGCGGAACAGGAGTTTGAACTGCCAGTGACTTTCCCATTTGGCACCTCAATTTCTGGGCTCAAGCAATTCACATTAGGTTTGGCAGCCACCCATGCCAGCATTGCAACTGTTGGGGTGCCCGGTAAGTGTGGCGGTGAAGGAAATGCTGCACTGGCTGGTCACTCATCTGCTGAGCCGACTAGTCCTGCTGGAAAAATGTTTCCAAAATTTGAAATCAGTCCCTCTACAGGGAGGCTGATTTCACTGGGGCCAGACATGCACTTTTTCAGTATTCCAGCCATGAAGTCAGCCTGGAACAGTCTTGTAGGCTTTACTTCTGACCAAGGAAGGCCCTCTTTTCCTGCCTCTCTTCGGTGTACAGTTCGTGGGGGTGCCAGAGGCAGGACTAGTGGGAATTCCAGTGGGTGGCACCATCTCATTGGTCCCGTCCCCTTTCACTGTCAGGCTGCAAAGGAGCAGATGCAATTGCTGCCCACCCTGGTCCCTCCCCCAACCCTCACAAGAAATACCAGCAGCAATTTATTTCGGGCAGAGACTCAGCCTTAGCAGGTACTGTCCCATTTCCCGCCTTCACTTATCCCTGCCCATCCCGAGTTCACTGGTAATCCAAGGTAACGCGGGGCTGAATTGTGTAGGCACACACATGGCCACTTGGGTGAGGCACCAGAGGACTGCCAGTGCCTGTGTTCTTCTTCTTCTTAGGCAGTCCCTCGGTGTTTGCAGGTGACTGATGAGTTCAATGTGGGATCTACAGTCTCTGTCACAGGTGGGGCAGACGGTGGTTGAAAGGGCGGGTGGGTGGGGTGTTTGGGTTGACGTGCGCTCCTTGCGCTGCCTGTGCTTGGCTTCCGCTTGCTCCCGGCGAAGAGACTCGAGGTGTTCGGCGCCTTCCCGGATGCTTCTCCTCCACTTTGTGCGGTCTTGGGCCAGGGATTCCCAGGTGTCGGTGGGGATGTTACACTTTTTCAAGGAGACTTTGAGGGTGTCCTTGAAGCGTTTCCTCTGCCCACCTGGGGCTCTCTTGCCGTGCCGGAGCTCCGAGTAGAGCGCTTGTTTTGAGAGTCTCGTATCGGGCATGCGGACGATGTGACCCGTCCATCGGAGCTGATTGAGCGTGGTCAAAGTTTCGATGCTCGGGATGTTGGCCCGAGCAAGAACACTGACGTTGGTGCACCTATCCTGCCAATGGATTTGCAGGATCTTGTGGAGGCAGCGTTGGTGGTACTTCTCCAGTGCTTTGAGGTGCCTGCTGTACATAGTCCATGTCTCTGAGGCATACAGCAGGGTGGGTATCACTGCTGCTCTGTAGGCCATGAGCTTAGTGCCGGGTTTGAGGTCCTGGTCTTGAAACACTCTCTTCCTCAGGCGACCGAAGGCTGCACTGGCACACTGAAGGCGGTGTTGGACTTCGTCGTCGATGTCTGCCCTTGTTCACAGTAAGCTTCCGAGGTATGGAAAATGGTCCACGTTGTCCAAGGCCTTGTCGTGGATTTTGATAATCGGGGGGCAGTACTGGGTGGCAGGGGCAGGTTGGTTGAGGACCTTTGTCTTACGGCTGTTTAGTGTAAGGCCTATGCTCTTGTACGCTTCAGTGAAGGTGTTGACGATGGTTTGGAGTTCAACTTCCAAGTGAGCGCAAATGCAAGCGTCGTCTGCATACTGTAATTCGACAACAGAGGATGGGACGACCTGGGATCTGGACTGGAGGTGACGGAGGTTGAATAGTTTCCCGTTTTTTCTGTAAATTAGCTCCACTCCAGTGGGGAGCTTACTCAAGGTGAGATGGAGCATTGCAGCAAGGAAGATCGAGAAGAGCGTTGGTGTGATGACACATCCTTGCTTGACCCCGGTTCGTACGTGAATTGGGTCTGTGGTAGAACCGTTGGTCAGGATCACGGCTTGCATGTCATTGTGAAGGAGGTGGAGGATGGTGACAAACTTTTGAGGGCAGCCGAATTTGAGGAGGACACTCCATAATCCCTCACGGTTGACAGTGTCGAAGGCCTTTGTGAGATCAAAGAAGGCCATGTACAGTGGTTGGTGCTGTTCCCCCTATTTCTCTTGTAATTGACTTGCAGTGAAGATCATGTCCATTGTGCCCCTTTGTGGGCGGAATCCGCATTGCGACTCTGGGAGGAGCTCTTCAGCGACTGGGAGAAGGTGACTGAGGAGGATTCTTGCGATGACTTTCCCTGTGGCAGACAGCAGGGAAACTCCTCTGTAATTACCGCAATCGGACTTGTCACCTTTCTTGAAGATGGTCACAATTACGGCATCTCTGAGATCCCCTGGCATGCTTTCCTCCTTCCAGATAAGAGAAATTAGTTCATGAATTCGCGCCAGTGGTGCTTCTCCGCCATGCTTTAGTGCCTCGGCGGGGATTCCATCTGCTCCAGAGGCCTTGTTGTTCTTCAGTTGTCAGATGGCCTTTTCAACCTCATGCCAGGCTGGGGTTGTGCTGAGATGGTGGCGGGTAGTATGCTGTGGGATGGAGTTGAGGACACTCGTGTCGAAGACAGAGTCGCGGTTAAGGAGATCTTCGAAGTGCTCCTTCCAGCGGGCACTGACTGCCTCTCTGTCCTTGATGAGTACCTCTCCGTTCTTGGCCCGCAGTGGAGTAGGGCCTTGGGTGCTTGGGCCGTAGATGGTCTTGACTATGCTAAAGAATCCACGCACGTCGTGGTTGTTGGCTAGCTGCTGGATCTCCTGCGCTTTCTCCACCCACCATCTGTTCTTTAGGTCGCGAGTTTTTTGTTGGACCTTGGCCTTCAGGCTTCTGTAGAGCTGCTTTCTTGCTCTCGAGTTCTGTTGCTGTTTCCAGATCAGGAAGGCCTTGCGCTTGCGGCTTATTAGCTCCTGGATCTCCTGGTCATTCTCGTCGAACCAGTCTTGGTGTTTTCTGGTCGAGTGACCGAGCGTCTCTTCACAGATGCTGATTATGGAGGCCTTGAGTGCAGACCAGGCGCTGTGGGCACTGTGTGTCTCCATCACTGGGCGTCGTCAGGTTGTTTGTGAGGCGCAGGCTGAATAGGGCTTTCTTAGCAGGGTCTTTGAGTGCTCCAGCGTTAATTTTCCTGCAGCATTGTTTCTGTTGCTGCCGCTGTTTTGGGGCTACATTGATGGAGATGACAGAGCGGATTAGGCAGTGGTCTGTCCAGCAGTTGTCAGCTCCTGTCATGGCGCGGGTGATGCGGACGTCCTTGCGGTCCCTCGCTCGGACGATGACATAGTCCAGCAGATGCCAGTGCTTGGAGCGAGGGTGCTGCCATGAAGCCTTGTACTTGTCTCTCTGACGGAACAAGGTGTTGGTTATGCCAAGGCCATGTTCTAAGCATTTTGACAGGAGGAGGGTACCGTTGGAGTTAGCTTTCCCTACCCGCTCTCTGCCAATCACACCTCCCCAGAGGTCAGTGTCCTTTCCAACTCTGGTGTTAAAGTCGCCAAGGAGGATCAGCTTGTCGCCCGTTGTGACTCTGGACAGGGATTGTTAGAGGCTGGAGTAGAATTCCTCTTTGGTCTCGTCTGTGGCTTCCAGTGTTGGGGCGTAAGCACTGATGACCGTAACGCACTGGTTCCGGGCTAGGGTGAGCCTAGGGTGAGGCGTTCGTTTATACCGCTAGGGGAGTCGCTGAGGCGCACAACTAGTTCATTTTTTATGGTGAAGCCTACCCCATGGAGGCGGCGTTCTTCAGGTTTGCCTTTCCAGAAGAAGGTGTAGCCACTGCCTTGCTCCTTGAGCTGGCCTTCCCCTGCCCACCAGGTCTCACTTAGGGTGGCGATGTCAATGTTGAAACGTCAGCTCCCGGGCAATGATAACAGTACGGCGTTCCAGTCTGTCACTGTTGGGGTTGTCCATGAGAGTCCTGACGTTCCAGGTCTCGAACTTCATTTTAACGGGTGGAAGATGCCCGTGCATGAATTCTTTTAACGTGGGGTGGCCGTTGCACCCCAGCTACCACACGGGCTTGACAGAGCAAGGTCTTGGTCCAATGGCAAGGGGATCCAAGACAATTGGAGACCAGACTCTGCTACAATGGCCTAGCACACACACACAAACATAATGTTACTGTCCTCCTCCCTCCTTCCCGTAGGTCCTCTCTGCCTGGGTATCGTAGGATGCATTGTGGTCCTCCCGACCTCGCTGTTGGCCCGTGCTGCACCTTCCCTGGACCCCGACCCCGCTGCTGGTCCACGCTGCACCACTCCTGGGCCTTGACCTCGCTGCTGGGTTCGTCCTCGCTCCTGGGTCCCGGCCTCGGACATGAATGATGTTGTCTCTCACAGGATCAAATTAGCACTGATATTCTCGCGATCCCTGGCCCCGAGCTCCACTCGCGATCCACTAGCCACTAGATTACTAGTCCAGTGGAGAAGCGAAGTCTTGACGGCAGAGGGGTCTGGGAATTTGGGAGCTAAGTTTAAGTGAAGAGCCAGTGCTCACTGAGAACAAAGAACAGGCATGGTCAGGGGATGGGCAGTGGGCTCAGGTAACTTTAATCTTGCAGCTTGAACTTGCAGTTAGGAATAAAATGCACCCACTATTAGAGCCAGGGGAACTTAAACAGCAGAAGAGAGGAGACTGGGGGAGAAAGAGCAAAGGATGGCAACGGATGGCCAAGGAACTCCCTAGGGAGCTGCCAGCACAGGAGCCATCAGTGCCTGTGTAACCAGATACCAAAGGGTTAATTTTCCAATTGCGCACTCCCAGCATGGAACCTCACCCAATGGCACTGCATATTGGGGAGTCATGCACATGGTTCATAATTTGCCATTCAAATGGAAAGAATATCACGCACGGTCTATTGCGGAGCTGAAAATGAAAATCAGAAAATTTACCCTCAAGAGTTAACACTTTTCAGAAAGGAGAAAATAGGGGAGAAAAACAAGTACAATTCATAAAACTGTTGCCTCACCCAACGTTAAATGCCAATACATTTAAAATACATCAACGGTGTAACAACATGCTACTGATATTGATCTGTAATTCACTGCAGGTGTCAGAGACCAATAAGTAGCTGATCACATAATTAATCATCTCATATTTGTGCGCCTTGTTGTAGATCGAAACATAATCTTTGTAATTACAGTAAGTGCATCTTTGCTTTATGAATATGACAATATCTGGAGAAAGCATCAACCAGTGGCATAGTCCTGAGAAACGACATTCCTCTTACAGCAAAGGCATTTTACTCTCTATCCAGAAAGTGTTTAGAATGTGGAACTCGCTACCAAAATAAGTAGTTGAGGCGAATAGCATAGGTGCATTTAAGGAGAAGCTAGATAAGTACTTGAGGGAGACAGGAATAGAAGAGTATGTTGATAGGGTGAGATGATGTAAGGTGGGAGGAGGCTTGTGTGAAACATAAACACCGCATAGACCTTTTGGGCCGAATGGCCTATTACTGTGCTGCAAAAATAGAAGGGTTAATCCAGTTGTTGTGGGCCACGTCGGAACAAACGACATAGGTAGGAACAGGGAGGAGGTCCTGCTGAAGGAGTATCAGGAGTTAGAAGCTAAATGAAAAAGCAGGACCTCAAGGGTAATAATCTCTGGATTATTGCCCGAGCCATGTGCAAACGAGCATAGAAGCAGTCAGATCAGGAGAATTAACACGTGGCTAAAGGGCTGGTGTGGGAAAGAGGGGTTCCTTTTCATGGGACACTGGCACCAGTACTGGGACAGGAAGGAGCTGTACTGATGGGACGGGTTCCACCTGAACCGGGATGGGACTGGTGTCCTAGCAGAAAAGGTAAATAGGGAGGTGGCAAAGACTTTAAACTACAAGACGAGGTGAGGGATCTACAAGAAAAGAAGCCAGCATAAATATAGACAAAACAGGAAAGGAGAGCATAAGAACGAGTAAAGTAATGGAGGACATTGATGGCCAGGGAATAAATAGAGTTATAGAACAGGAGTGTAAAAAGATGGTTAAAAATAAAATGAAAGGAACTGCTATTAAAAATGAGTTCAACTGTTTGTAAGCAATGCGCACAGTGTCCATAATAAAACAGGGGAGCTGGAGGCAATCATGCGTTGTGAGGAACCAGACATAGTAGGGATTACTGAGACATGGCTACAGAAAACTCAGGACTGGGGATTAAACATTGCAGGGTATAAAGTATTTAGAAAAGATAGAGGGGGAAAAAGGGAGGTGGAGTAGCTGTACTTATTAGGGATAACATAATGGCAGTAGAAAAAAGTGACACAGCTATCAGCAAAACAGAAATAGATCCATGTGGATAGCGATAAAAGATAATAAAGGATCAATCACACTAATAGGGGTAGTCTACAGACCACCGAATAGTGGAAGAGAGGTGGAGGAAGATAAATGCAAACAAATTAGGGAAATGAGTAAATGAGTAAAAGACATAGGGCTAGAAATTCAGTAGGCTTTGCGCCCAGTTTTCGCCCAAAGAGGGCTTTTGCGCCACTTGCTGAGATTGCGCCGATATTCAGCGCTGCGGTAATGGCGGCGTTAGCCAGTAGCACTGCGCCGCCACCGATGACGTCATCGGTGTGCACAGTGCCCCGCTACCGCCCCGCTACCGGCCCGACCGCCATATTTAGTTGCGGCCGCCTCTTCCGCAGCGGCCGCAAACAGCGATCTGAAAACGGGGCCGTCCTGCAGCCTTAGTGGGGCGAATTAAGGCGGAGGTGCGGCCGGCCGCGTTTTCGGCGGCCGCCTGCCCGCACCTCCTTCCCCGGCCTCCTCCACCCCCCACCGCGGCATTGTCGGCTGTTTTCCAGGAGCCCGGCACTTCTCCGTGGTGCCGGGCTCATTTGCCGGCACTAGCGAGCGGCGATCTCGCTGTTGCAGGCACCTCCCCCTTAAGAGAGGGAGAAGGCCTGCAGTACCGCAGCCTGCCGCTCCGCAGCGGGTGGCGCTGCGGCACCTAGCGCGCCGACATTCAGTTTCAGCGCCCCAAGTGGGGGCGGCCACACCCTTGAATAGCGGCCGGCTTCGACTTGGGGCGCTGAAACTGAATTTCCGGCGGGCGCAAGTGGCTCCGCGCGCAGTGGTAACTTCTGGGCGCAAGCGAGCTGGCGGGCCCAAACTGAATTTGTAGGCCATAGAATAATAATCATGGGAGATTTCAACTACCCCAATATTAATTGGACAGAAGAGGTAGGTAAAGGGGATAAGGGAATGGAGTTCCTACAACGTGTACAGGACTCCTTTCTAACCCAATATGTAAAAAGCCCAACAAGGGAGGGTTCGCTATTAGATCTGGTAATGGGGAATGAACCAGAGCAGATAAGAGAAGTAAAAGGAGGGACTATAATATAATACACTTTAAGATAATAATTGAGAAAGACATAAGTATGACAAAGACCAGGGTAATAGATTGGAGAAAAGCTGATTTTGAGGGGCTGAGAATCGAACTTGGGGAAATAAAATGGACAACAATATTGGCAAACAATGATGTAGAACAGCAATGGGAAACATTTAAATCGGTGTTCAACAGAGTCTGAGAAAAATATATTCAGTTAAAAAACAAAAACAAGCTAAACACTAATGAGACACCATCGGCTGAAAATTCAGTAGCATTAGCGCCTCATTTGAGGCGCTAGAGGGCCTTGCGCCGGAGTTATGGCCAGTAGTGAAATTCCCTGGGGCCCTAAATCGGCGTTGCTCCGGTAGCGCTGCGCCAGCACCGATGACGTCATCGGTGTGCGCAGCGTCCCGGTTGCCGTGGTAACCCGCCCGAACTCCGAAGTTGAGTTGCGGCCGCCTCGCCCATGGCAGCCGCAACCAGCGTTTTGTCAGAGGTGCCTTACTGCAGTTAGCGCCGGCGCATTAAAGGCCCCGCGGCGGCCGGCCGCTTTCCCGCCGGCCGCCTGCCCGCAGCTCCCTCCCCGGACTTCTCTCCCGCCCACCCCCGGAACAGATGCAAGCCCGGCACTTGTCCGAGGTGCCGGGCTCATTTTTAAGCAGATTTGCGCGGGCCGCGGCCGGGTGCAGGCAGCTCCTCCTTAACGGAAGGAGGAGGCCTGCACTTCCCCAGCCTGCCGCACCGCATCGGGTGCCGCAGCGCCGGAATTGCGGCGCGAAACGGCAGTTAGCGCCCTTTTCCAGGCGCTAAGACCCTTCAGTAGCGCCGGCAGCCGTTTGGGCGCGGCGCCACTGAATTTTTGGCGCGCGCAGGGGACTTAGCACCGGCACTAATTTCCGGCGCTAAAGCCCTGGCTAAGCCAAAACCCAATTTCTAGGCCCATGGATGAATAAAGCCATAAGGGGAAAATTGAGGGTAAGGAAAGAGGCATAGATTAAATACATGGGCAGCAAGGAAGAGCATGACAAGAGAGAATACGAAGAGATTAGGAGAGAAGTCCAAAAAACAATTAGGAAGGCAAAGCGGAACTATGAAATTAAATTATCAAGGAACATAAAACAAAATAGTAAAATATTTTACAGGCACATAAATAAAAAGGAAGGTCGGGATGGGAATACGGTCACTAAGGGATGGACAGGATAATACCACAGGCAACGATAGAGAGATGGCAGAGATATTAAATAATTACTTTGATTCCGTATTTACCAGGAGATAGAACAGGTGGAGATGGCATCGGATGATGCGATTAGTAATGAGATAACTGCATTTAAAATAAAATGAGGAGGTGTATTAACGAAACTAATGAAATTCAAAGAGGATTACATCCGCGCATTTTAAAAGAATCTAGGGAAGAGATAGCAGAGGCATTACTACACATATTTAGTAATTCATTAAAAAAAGATATAGTGCCAGAGGTTTGGCAGGTAGCTGATGTAATACCTATATTTAAGAAGGGATATAGAACATGTCCAGGGGACTGTAGACCAGTCAGCTTGACATCGGTGGTAGGAAAATTAATGGAAAAAATAATGGAATCCCTACTAAAGCAGAAAATGGAAGAACATCTAGAAACCAAAAATATAATAATAGTTAGCTTGGATTTCAAAAGGGAAAGTCTTGCTTAACCAACCTAATTGAATTTTTTTGAAGAGGTAACAGAGAGGGTAGACAAGGGTAATGCAGTAGATGTAATTGATCTAGATTTTCAAAAGGCCTTTGATAAGGTACCACATAATAAGCTAATGAATAAAGTCAGAGAATGCGGAGCCAGGGGACAACTAGCAGAATAGATAGCTGGCTGGCTTCAAGACAGAAAGCAGAGAGTAGGGGTAAAGGGTAGCTATTCAGAAAGGTGGGAAGTGGTGTTCCACAAGGATTAGTGCTGGGACCACTGTTGCTCACAATTTCTAAATTTCCAGACAACATCAAATTGGAGGGGATAGTCAATACTGAGGAGGACTGCAACAGAAGAACATAAGAAATAGGAGCAGGAGTAGGCCATTCGGCCCTTCGAGCCTGCTCCACCATTCAATGAGATCATGGCTGATCTTCTGCCTCAACTCCATTCACCGGCCCTATCGCCATATCCCTTGATGTCCTTACTAGTCAGAAATCTATCGACTTCTGATTTGAATATAACCAATGACTGAGCCTCCACAGCCCTCTGGGTTAGAGAATTCCAAAGATTCACCACCCTCTGTGTGAAGAAATTTCTTCTCATCTCAGTCCTGAATGGCCTACCCTTTATCCTGAGGCTGTGGCCCCTGGTTCTAGACTCCCCAGCCAAGGGAAACATTCTCCCAGCATCCACCCTATCAAGCCCTGTAATAGTTTTGTATGCTTCAATGAGATCCCCTCTCATTCTTCTGAATTCAAGAGAATACAGGCCTAGTTTACTCAATCTCTTCTCATACGACAGTCCCGCCATCCCAGGAATCAATCTCGTGAACCTTCGTTGCACTCCCTCTATGGCAAGTATATCCTTCCTTAGGTAAGGAGACCAAAATTGTACACAGTACTCCAGGTGTGATCTCACCAAGGCCCTATATAATTGGAGTAAGACTTCTTTACTCCTGTACTCAAATCCTCTTGTAATGAAGGCCAGTATACCATTTGCCTTCCTAATGGCTTGCTGCACCTGCACATTCACTTTCAGTGACTCATGTACAAGGACACCCAGGTCCCTTTGAGCATCTGCATTCCCCAATCTTTCACCATTTAGGAAATACTCTGCCTGTTTTTTCTACCAAAGTGGATAACTTCACATTTATCCACATTATATTTCATCTGCCATGTTCTCGCCCACTCACTGAGCCTGTTGAGATCCCCTTGAAGCCTCTTCACATCCTCTTCGCAACTGACACTGCCACCTAGCTTTGTATCATCAGCAAATTTGGAAATGTTACATTTAGTCCCCTCATCCAAATCATTGATATAGATTGTGAATAGCTGGGGCCCAAGCACCGATCCTTGCGGTACCCCACTAGTCACAGCCTGCCATCCTGAAAAAGACCTGTTTATCCCTACTCTTTGTTTTCTGTCTGTTAACCAATTCTCAATCCATGCTAGTATATTACCTCCAATTCCATGTGCCCTAATTTTGTTCACCAACCTCTTGTGTGGGACCTTATTGAAGGCTTTCTGAAAATCCAAATACACCCTTTGTCTACTCCACTAGTTACATCCTCAAAGAACTCCAATAGGTTTGTTAAATAGGATTTCCCTTTCATAAATCCATGTTGACTCTGCCCAATCTTACTACTAGTTTCTAAGTGCCCAGTTATTGCATCCTTTATAATAGATTCCAGCATTTTCCCAACTACTGATGTGAGGCTAACAGGTCTGTAGTTCCCCGTTTTGTCTCTCCCTCCTTTCAAATTACAAGAAGACATTAATAAAAACTGGCAGAATGGACATATAATTGGCAAATGAAATTCAACACAGATAAATGTGAGGTATTACATTTTGGTAAGAAAAATAGGGAGGTCACATATTACTTGGAAAATAAGAGTCTAAATGGGGTAGAGGAACAAAGGGATCTCAGAGTGCAAATACACAAATTACTAAAAGTATCGACAGGTTAAAAAGGCCATAAAAAAGGCAAACCAGGCGCTAGGGTTTATTTCTAGAGGGATAGAATTGAAAAGTAGTGAAGTTATGCTAAACCTATATCGAACCTTGGTTAGACCACACTTGGAGTACTGTGTAAAATTCTGGTCACCATATTATAAAAAGGATATAGAGGCACTGGAAAGGGTGCAGAAGATTTGCAAGGGTGATATCGGAAACCTGAGGGTATACCTATCAGGAAAGGATGAACAGGCTGGGTCTCTTTTCTCTTAAAATGGCTGAGGGGTGACCTAATAGAGTTCTTTAAAATCATGAAAGGTTTTGATAGAGTAGATACAGAGAGAGTTTCCACCTGTGGGGAAGAGAATAACTAGAGGCCATCAATATAAGATAGTCACCAAGAAATCAAATAGGGAATTCAGAAGAAACGTTTTTACCCAGAGAGTGGTGAGAATGTGGAACTCGCTACCACAGGGAGTGGTTGAAGCGAAAAGTATAGATGCATTTAAGGGAAGCTGGACAAGCATATGAGGGAAAAGGGAATAGAGGGTTATGCTGATAGTTAGATGAGGAAAGATGGGAGGAGGCTCGAGTGGAGCATAAACACTGGCATGGACTGGTTGGGTCGAATGGCCCGAGTCTGTGCTGTAAATCCACAGTCTGTGCTGTATATCCTATGTAATCCTATGTAAAATACTATGGCCCGGGAATTTGCAGTCAGCGGTGAAGCGACAGCAATCGCTGCTGACCTCAAGGAAAGCAGCCCACAATATTCCCGCGACCTCTGTGGTGAAAACTTTAGCTTTCTCAACCTTAATTTGATTGTAGCGCTGTCTATAGCAATATTAGAGCGGAAAAGGGGAAGTTTTCGTCATTTCAACTGATTTCACTGATTGCCAGCTATGGGGAGTTCCACAGCGCAACCTGCGGCGGAGCAAGGAATGACTGACCGCAACTTCAGGATTGCCACGTTTATCTGCACATGCACTAAATCCTGAAGTTATGGTCAGTTTCAGAGGGGTAATGATGGCGAATGCTGATAGTTTCGCCGTCATTACCACCGCAAATTCCGGGCAAATGTAATACTACTGCAGTCTTATTAATATCAGCATAGAGATAGGGGGCGATTTTGCCAGCCCTGGGGAGGCAGGACTGCCGGAAAAATGTCAGAATCTGGGGGCGGGTACCCATCCCACCCCCAACCCGCCTCCGTGCCATCTTCCCAGGAGGCAGGTACCCGACCCGCGCCGGGTCTCGTCTCTTCGAGGCAGGAAGGGGATTAGTGCCAATTAACTGCCTGTTAACAGGTAGTTAATATGCAGTTTTTTTGAGAATCCCCATTTTGAGCCCTGAAGTGTGGGCTTCCCGACGGCTCCGAACCTCGCCAGGGTCAGCGAGGCGGGCCGTCGGTCTGCGGGTGGAGGGGCCGAAATATCCGATGTGCAGGTGAGTGATGGGTGCACATGTGCAGAGGTAAGTGTGTGAGGTGAGTGTAAAGTGTTTTAATAAGTTTTATTTACCTTTACTTCTCCCTGCAGGCTTCCTCCTTTCAGGTCTCGGGAGTCCCTCAGCTCACCGGCACAGAAAGCAGAATGGCTGCTGAACTGTCAAAAACTGCAGCTTTCTGCTTTCTGCTCAGGAGAGCTCTCTAACTCCGCCTGAGTGGCAGGACTGAACTTAAGAGGACAGATTGTCAGTGCTTGACAGCTTCATAGAGCTTTCAAATGCCGACATTTCATCTGTCAAAAGCTCTTGACAGATGAAATGTCACTCGCTGACGTCACCTGTAACCGGCTTTCCCTTAATTGGCCTGCTAAGTCCGCTGGGCGGGCTTAACAAGGTCAATCAAGGGAAAATAGTGTGGGTTGGCCACAAGTCGATGGAGGCGGGACTAAAATCCGACAAGTGGGAGTCCCGCCTCCAAAAATTCCCCATTGACAAAATCCAGCACTAAAATCTCCCAGGTGGCTTTGAATGACACATTTCATTCTTCTCAAACCCTCCTGTCTTCCCCTCTCTTTGGTTGAATGCAAAAACTCTGGAGTCATTCAAGAGCAGTTACATGCTTTGACAGTATGATTGTAGGCTTCTATGAAAGGAAGAGCTAGATGGGCCAAATAGCCTCCCTCATCTATACTTATCTTTGCGAAATTAAAGCCACAATTCTTATGGAGCTAGCTATTTGTGCACACATGATAGTGCTCTAAAATTATGTTACTATAAGGGCACATAAAAATGTTTATTCAAGAACAATACATCAATTATAATTCAGTAACTGTTTGCAGCATATAGTACAGCATACTGTCAGAACGAAATGCATGACTGGGAATGTGTTCAAAGTCTTTATTTAGTGAACAGCATAGTAGAAAGGTGAATTGTTCTTACAAAAATCCTAGTCCAGATAAGGGCACAATTTTGCCCCTTGCGATAGTGAGATGAAGTACTACTGCCAGCAGTAATGGTTAACGGTGAACTAGCCATCAGGTTCCCCCGCCCCCCTCCACCCCATCTCCAAGCAGCCACTATACGGTGCCACCATTGGGGCTCAGGGAAAAGGACAGGGAAGTGGGTCTGCTGTACCGCCAACCCATCACTGATTTGCTGCACTCTGGCACCAATAGTAGCAACATACTTAAGGCCAAATAGAGGCTGGGCGTTCAGCTAACACTATCAGAAAATTCATCTCCCTGGATTACTTCAGGAATATCAAGGCCTAAGTCTTGTGCTCAATTTTCTGCAACTCTGACTTCAAGAGGATAAACTTATATTTGGGCTGAAAGCACATTTACTGCCAGATTAAATTAATTTAAATCTGCAATGGAAAATTCTTTCCACAAATCCAACAATGTCATCTGAACCGTATAAAGTAAACCCATGCTACTCTCCTGATGGATTAGTGGCAAGGGCAGTGTTCCAAGTGAGGTATTGAGACTAGGATGATTTCCGGTTCAGTCCCTGCTCTGTGCTTGCCTTAAGTTGTGATGTTCTGCACTGTCAGATGTCCTGCTGGCTCTTACTGTCTGGGCTGACATATGAAGAATTCTTCAGGTCAATCACCATCAATAAATATCCGACCCTAATTCCGATATACTTCGACTCGTCTGCCTAAAAATTACCAGAACAGCTATCATATCAATTATAAACTGTAAGAGAACTTTAGCAAAATGTTGTTTTCAGTCAAATGCTGATAATCTTTTTACAAATTGCAAACCTGTCTCAAACCTGGAGTTAAAATACAGATCAGCCATGAACCAATTGACAGGCTCGAGGGGCTGAATAGCCTCCTCTTGTTCCTATGTTCCTTAACCTAAACAATGAATGTCGGCAGGAACAGTAGAGGCATCATAGCTGAATCTGAGTCTGGCAGTCTGATTTTAAAATGAATAAAGATGAAATAGTGCTCATTAGAACAAAAAATAGAAGAAATGGACACAATAAAAGGATGTCATTAGCAAAGTCCGAAAAGAGAAATGATTTGATTTGAATATTGATCATCAGTGGAAGGCATCCAGGCAATGTGAAACTGTTCCAAACAGTGTGAACTGATCAGATTTGAAGATGACACCAGACTCGGGGCAGGTGAATCTGAGTAAGCCCTCCAATACCCTGCAGGCAAGCTGCTTAACAACAGGGGGCATCACTGTCAAGCCCGACGATGCCCTCATTCACTGTCCATCCCTGCACACTTACACCATGCGTCACTGTATAGTGATCAGAAGCGCCATGGCCAATTTTCTGCTCCGTAACCCGGGCTCTGATGTGCCTTGTAGCTCCCCTAACGTCACCCTGGCTGAGATCCGCTAACTCAGGCTGAAGACTGAACCGTACTGGTCTGTACAGTTTTATTACTTTGCATCCGCTCACTGAGCCATCAGCAAGCCCTGTGACCTTGTTTTCACTGGAGAAAACAGACTGAGAGGGGGCAAGATCTTTAAAATGAAGGGATGCATGGATAATTAAGTTAAGTAACCTATTTATGTTACATTATCCATGCATCCCTTCATTTTAAAGATCTTGCAAAACTAGAGGAATAATTGCAATATTATAAACCAAGCTGAACCAGAGATAAAAATATTTATCCCCCACAAAGTAGTGAATGTTAGGAGTAAAAACAGTCAATGATATGCTGACTAACGTTTTTTTTAAAAAAAGCTTGATAGGCATCAACTGTGGCTCAGTAGGTAGGATTTTCACCTCTAGGTCAGTAGGTTGTGGGTTCAAGTCCCAGTACATATTCTAGGCTGGCATGTCAATGTAGTATCGAGGGAGTGTTGGTTTACTAAAACGAAATCATTCAGTATGAGGCAGATGTGTACATTGTACCTTTTAAGAACATAAGAACATAAGAAATAGGAGCAGGAGTAGGCCAATCGGCCCCTCGAGCCTGCTCCACCATTCAATAAGATCATGGCTGATCTGATCCTAACCTCAAATCTTCTATCACTCTGCATCTACCCGAACCCATGTGATCTCCCGGGAGAGGCGAAAAACCAGATAAAGACCCAATGGCCAATTTGGGAGAAAAAAATCTGGGAAATTCCTCTCCGACCCATCTAGGCGATCGAAATTCTTCCAGGAGATCACTCTGTCCATATATTTTCTACAGTATTTACCTTCTGTAAAGGCGATCTCCACCCCAGCCAGGAACAGGAATAAAACCATCTCCTGAAATCTAACACAGAATTAGAACACAGTAGGGGCAGAACAAGGCTACATGGCCCCTGGGCCCACTCCACTACCCACAGGGCCATGACCATTCCGAACCTAGACTCATGTCCAATTTCCTGCCCGCTTCCCGTAACCCTTAATTCCCTTTACTTCTAGGAAAATATCTATTTCTCTTTTAAATTTATTTAATGATGGAGCTTCCACAGCTTTCTGGGGCAGCAAATTCCACAAACCTACCACCCTCTGAGTGAAGAAGTTTCTCCTCATCTCAGTTTTGAATGAGCAGCCCCTTATTTTAAGATTATGCCCCCTAGTTCTAGTTTCACCCATCATTGGGAACATCCTCACCGCATCCACCCGATCAAGTCCCTTCACAATCTTATATGTTTCAATAAGATCGCCTCTCATTCTTCTGAACTCCAATGAGTAGAGTCCCAATCTACTCAACCTCTCCTCATATGACCACCCCCTCATCCCCGGGATTAACCGAGTGAACCTTCTTTGTACTGACTCGAGAGCAAGTATGTCTTTTCTTAAGTATGGACACCAAAACTGTATGCAGTATTCCAGGTGCGGTCTCACCAATACCTTGTACAACTGCAGCAATACCGCCCTGTTTTTATATACCATCCCCCTAGCAATAAAAGCCAACATTCCATTGGCCTTCTTAATCACTTGCTGCACCTGCATACTAACTTTTTGAGTTTCGTGCACCAGGACCCCCAGATCCCTTTGTACTACAGTACTTTCCAGTTTCTTGCCATTAAGATAATAACTTGCTCTATGATTTTTCCTGCCAAAGTGCATAACCTCACACTTTCCAGTATTGTATTCCATCTGCCAAATCTCTGCCCACTTACTTAGCCTGTCTATGTCCCTTTGCAGGTTTTTTATGTCCTCCTCACTCACTACTTTCCGTCCCATCTTTGTATCATCTGCAAACTTTGATATGTTACACTCGGTTCCCTCCTCCAAATCGTTAATATAGATTGTAAAGAGTTGGGGTCCCAGCACTGACCCCTGCGGAACACCACTAGTTACTGGTTGCCAATCTGAGAACGAACCATTTATCCCAACTCTCTGCTTTCTGTTAGAGAGCCAATCCTCCACCCACGCCAGAATATTACCCCCAATCCCGTGATTTTTTATCTTGAGCAATAATCTTTTGTGTGGCACCTTGTCAAATGCCTTTTGGAAGTCTAAATACACTACGTCCACTGGTTCCCCTTTATCCACCCTGCATGTTACTTCCTCAAAAAACTCAAGCAAATTTGTCAAACATGACTTCCCCTTCATGAAACCATACTGAGTTTGTCCTATTAAATTATGTTTATCCAAATGTCCCGTTACTGTCTCCTTAATAATGGACTCTAACATTTTACCAACCACAGATGTTAGGCTAACAGGTCTATAGTTTCCAGCCTTCTGCCTACTACCCTTTTTAAATAAGGGTGTTACATTAGCAGTTTTCCAATCTGCTGGGACCTTTGCTGAGTCCAGTGAGTTTTGGAAAATTATTACCAATGCATCCACAATCCCTACCGCTACTTCCCTCAAGACCCTAGGATGCAAGCCATCAGGTCCAGGGGATTTATCCGCCTTGAGTCCCATTATTTTACCAAGTACCACTTCCTTAGTGATTTTAATTGTATTTAGTTCCTCCCCCCCCTAGAGCCCCCTGTTTGTCCAGTGTTGGGATATTCTTAGTGTCCTCTACTGTAAAGACTGATACAAAATAATTGTTCAGTGTTTTTGCCATCTCCATGTTTCCCACCATTAATTTCCCGGTCTCATCCTCTAAGGGACCAACATTTACTTTAGCCACGCTTTTTCTTTTTATATAACTATAGAAACTTTTACTGTCTGTTTTTATATTTTTTGCTAATTTACTTTCAGAATCTATCTTCCCTTTCTTAATCAATCTTTTAGTTATTTTTTGCTGTCTTTTAAAGACTTCCCAATCTTCCATCCTCCCACTAGATTTGGCTACCTTATATGCCCTTGTTTTTAGTCGGATACTATCCTTAATTACTTTACTTAGCCACGGATGGCTATCTTTTCTTTTACACCCTTTTTTCCTCAGTGGAATATATATTTTTTGGAAGTTGTAAAATAACTCCTTAAATGTACACCACTGATCATGTACCGTCTTACCCTTTAATCTATTTTCCCAGTCCACTCTAATCAATTCCACTCTCATACCTTCATAGTCTCCTTTATTCAAGCTCAGCACGCTTGTTTGAGATCCAACCTTCTCACCCTCTAATTGAATATGGAACTCAACCATATTATGGTCACTCATTCCAAGGGGATCCTTTACTAGGACATTTTTAATTATTTATTACACAAGATGAGGGCTCATGGGATTGAGAGTAATATATTAGCTTGGATTGAGGATTGAATAACGGACAGAAAACAGAGAGTAGGAATAAACAGGTCATTTTCAGGTTGTAACTAGTGGAGTGCTGCAACGATCAGTGCTTGGGCCTCGGTATTTACAATCTATATCAATGACTTATAGGAGGGGACTGAGTGTAATGTATCCAAGTTTGCTGACGATACAAAGCTAGGTGGCAAAGTAAGCTGTAAAGAGGCTGGAAAGAGATATAGACAGGTTACATGAGTGGACAAGAAGGTGGCAGATGGAGTATAATGTGGGGAAATATGAAATTATCCACTTTGGTAGGAAGAATAGAAAAGCAGAATATTTTTTGAAAGGTGAGAGACCAGTAAATGTTGGTTTGCAGAGGAATTTTGGTGTCCTTGTACACAAATCTCAGAAAGTTAACATGCAGGTACAGCAAGCAATTAGGAAGGCAAATGTGATGTTGGCCTTTATTGCAAGGGGGTTGGAGTGTAAGGGTAAGGAAGTCTTGCTGCAATTATATAGGGCTTTGGTGAGACCACACCAAGAGTACTGTGTACAGTTCTGGTCTCCTTACCTAAGGAGGAATATACTTGCCTTAGAAGGGGTGCCACAAAGGTTCACTAGATTGATTCCTGGGATGAGAGGGCTGCCCTATGAGAAGAGGTTGAGTAGAATGGGCCTATACTCTCTGGAGTTTAGAAGAATGAGAGGTGACCTCATTGAAATGTGTAGCGTTCTTAGAGGGCTATACAGGGTAAATGCTGAGAAGCTGTTTCCCCTGGCTGGAGAGTCTACAGCTAGGGGTCATAGACTCAGGATAAGGGTTCGCCCATTTAGGACTGAGAAGAGGAGAAATTTCTTCACTCAGGATGTTGTGAATCTTTGGAATTCTCTACCCCAGGGGGCTGTGAATACTCAGTCATTGAGTATATTCAAGACTGAGATCGATAGATTTTTGGACACTAAGGGAATCAAGCAATATGGGGATAGGGCAGGAAAATGGAGTTAAGGTAAAATATCAGCCTTGATCTTACTGAATGGCGGAGCAAGCTTGAGGGGCCATATGGCCTATTTCTTATGTTCTTATATTCTTTCTTATAGTGGAACACAGTGGGTTGTGTGCTGCTGGGACTGTGGATGGGTAATCTGTAGCGTGCATAGTGTGTGTTATAAAGTTGGATTAATATTTTGCAGTTTTGTTTGGTTAACCAGTGGAAAACATCAGAGTTTTATCATCTTAAAAGTTTCCATGGAGTTAGGTATCTACCTCAGGAGATTGAGTACATGGTTGGTGGAGGACATGGGCTGGATAAGTGAAAGGCTTTTTTGTGCTCACACTTTCTTGAATTCATAATTTTGGGATTAATTTCCACAAAGAGAGAACTGCACCTTATGCTCCCTGCAATGTAGCAGGACCCTCACCATCACTATACACCGTTACAACATTTCAAGTGACTCAATGAGACTCAAAAGTACTCTGGAGGTGTAATATTCATTGCTGGGATACTTCAAAGGTGCATCACAGTCCCGAGACCAATGATTAAAACTGGAATGTTTTCAATGGTCCCGCCAGACAGATTTCCAATCAAAACTAGTTATTTCACTTTCTCAATTTGAACTGAACCAAAACTTAACTCCAGGCACAATATGGGTTCAGTCAGGAAATTTCAGACTAAAATAAACTGTACTTCTTGCAGGTAGCAGGGTTAGTTTAGTTTGGATCCTTTATTGATATCATAAGAGTAGGTTTCATTTGCTGGAAAAATAAACTGACTTTTGTGAAGGATTTAGCTATTTATCTTGCCGTACACAATCTATTTTTCTGCTGTTAAAACCAGCAGAAACACAGACAATCTCATATTGCTGCCATATCAAGTTCCCATCAACTTGTCCCGGCACAGAAGACAAAACTGTCAACAATTTTTTATTTTGTTACTTCTACAAAAGTTAAATACGTAAAGGAAAGGTCGACTGAGTATTCTATGACCTTTCCTTTACTCAACTTTGATCTTAATTGTATGGGAAATTATAAACTGGAATGTTAAAAGCTAAATGGTCCAACATTGCTCAGGGCTGCAGATAAATGGGATTGGTCAAGTGGGACCTTTCCCATAAAGGGAATAACGGTGGTTTCTATGTTTATTGGCTCAAGAACTATCATAGGTAGAAAGTCTGCTGTAATGAGATTCAGCTTAGCCGGTCTGATCTCACATCAGGCATAGTGCAGTCACATAAATTAAATATAAGTGTGGCTGGCATTACCTTGTACTGTATCCACACTAGGGAATCACAGAGAAAGGAAATGGCCAGTCCACCCAATTATTTCATTTAAATTATTATTTTAGCCATTTTTTTTTCATTTTAGTCTAGAAATCTTCATAACTGAATTCTTTCTCCCCTACTTACATTATTTGATTATTCTCTCTTGCCCCTTTAAGTTCGGTCCCCATCGCTTCCTCCCACCACAAATTGCGCCATTCCTGCTTCCAGCCCTCTGCCAATGTTATTCTATATAAGGTGGTAAGAGGTGCACAAAAACTCCTTGAAATGACTTGCTCCGCATTCTTTTTCACTCTATAAGTATCAGCACCTTGGCTCTGCTTAGTGTCTTCCCCAACAGTCAAGCCAAGATCCCATGTACAGAATTGCAGCCCTGAAGTTACGCTTGAGTACTTCAAAGCTTGCTCATGCTTTTTAAAAAAAAACATTTATGCATCTTTACATATTTAATCATGTCAACAAAATGTACAATTTGCAGAAATAACTGGGATGTTTACTACTTTAAATGAAAGATGTTGTTGTCGGTGCATTGTTGAAATGGTTTTGTATCATTTGGAAAAATGGCTCATTTTGCAAGTTTGGTCGTAAGGTTGTTAATAATTAAGGCCCTGAAATTCTGTGGTCCTTGCTCAATCATTGGAAGAGCAGTTCAACATGACTCTGGACCGTTATCAATATTGATCCCATCCCAAGTTGTAGGGATGGGGTCCTTAAAATAGTTGGAATGGACAGACCGTGTTTGCTGGAAGTCGAAGTGGCATTCTGCTATTTCAATAGAGGGGACCAGAGGCCTTTGAAGGGCCATGGATTTAAGGTTTTAAATTTGCCTTCTCCCTGCAGAGATGAAATGGGCAATTTTGGCGCCTTAACTAGGTCTTTGGACATAGGGTGGTGGGTGGAAGAGTTGTCTGCTTCCCCTGACCAGAATTTGGATCTAATTTTACCTGGGGCAGAAACCCAGTAGATCTAGTTTTCGCCCCAAATTTCAGCCGGCCCACTTCTGCCTTCCCACCCTACCGGAATTTTAGGCCCTATGTATTTATGTGGTATAACACCCTAGAACAAAAGCAGATTCGAGGAAATTGGCTGCTGAGTGTAGTTCTTGTCTTGCTCTGCTCCATCTCACCAATCAGAGTTCATAACTAAATGGGATTTCTATAGTCAAACGGGCATGACTAATTTTCCATGTGTCCCTGTACAAATACTACTAGTGTCACTAAAGGAAAGTTGGGTTTTTTTACCCAGAAGATAAAGAGCCTGGAAATGCATGGGACACAACCCTGGCAGTAATCCAGGAACGAGTTCTCCGACCGTCAACACTGACCCCGCCAGAATTTGTGGGGTCAGTGGGAAGATATCTCATTTGAATGGGGCCAGTGGGCACCTGAGCCACTATGGGCACAGCTCAGACGTCTGGCTACCCCATGCTACCAGAAACTCTGGTACCTGGGCACCATCAGGGATAGGGATGGTGGTTTAGCAGGCTCTCCCCAGAGATCCCATGCAGTCTCCACCTCAGTCTAAAAAATGTAAACCACCTTCAAGGATCCAGGTCACTGCCCATTTTCCGAGCTGTCCTGGTGGAGCTCTGGTGGAAATCTGGCTGAATGACTGAGGGAATCCAGCCCAAGACATTCTCTTACAACAGATTTAGAGAGAATATCACCCCTACTGCAGACATGGATTTATTGACGGAGGATGTTCTTCCTGGTTGGAAGTAGGGAACAGCAAAATGATCCTAGTTTGCATATTTGGCTTGATCCAACTAACCTCAGCCCCAAGCCTAATCCCTTGATGTTGACGCTGGACCTAAAGCACTAAAATCGCAGTCAAGAATACACAGGGAAACATGGCAGAGCTCTAAGGTTGTTTGCTTCTTGTCTTGAAGTTCTGGCCTGAATAACTGTTCAGCTCTGGACTGCCATGAATTGTTGCTCACCCCCACTAATCACCTTAAAAATTCCTTGTAAACTCCAGCAGACACAGGATTAATCAATTTAACTCATACCACACCCACTCCCAAAGAAATTATTATTGCAATACAGTAACTCTCTTCAAGAGAAAGATAGCTTCATTAAGATTTTTTCCTTATTTTTTTCTTATTATCTTGGAGCTTTACAAATTTCCCTAAGGATGAACTACTTCCTGCAGTTAGTGACATTCTGTGGATAAGTTAAGCACTGAACACTACAAATTGCTTAATCAAGTGTGAGGAACGGTTGGCTTTTGCTTGGACAGTTTCCTTTTCATATCCTTTAGGTTACCTGGATCTGGGCCAATGCTGCACTCAGCAATTTAGACAGATTCCCAAAGCTTGCTTTTCAGACCATTTAGAGGAGAGGCCATCAGCAAAATGTGATGCACTTTGGCAGTCAGCTCTTATACCACCAATGGTAAGTGTACCCTTTAGTGTTAACACACTGTATTCTCACAGCTTAAAGTGCTAATTCAATTGTAAGCAAACTTTTAGGAGCTATTTTCATTGTAATTGTGTCATACTGTCAACCACACTATTGTTAATGATTTCACCTTCCTCTCCAAATGACTTGATGTTTAGTGCGGCCAAAAAAAGCTTCAGATTTAGACTATGATATCACCTTGCTTACCAAATAGGAAGCCAGCTTCAGGAAGGAATGCAAGATGCCTGATAATCAACATAGTCTAGTTTCTTAGCAGAGACCAAAACAGAGCAGTCTATGCATTAAACACAACTCATTTCAGTCCTGTGATTTAAAAACTAAACAAAAAAGACATTCATGCCAGAGGAATATGTCTACAAGCTGAGGTGCTTTGTTTCATACAGCTTTGGTAATGAGTTCTTGTGTTGTGGGCAAATACTTTAACCCAGTGACATGCATACATTCAATTGGGAAACATTCACTTCTGTACATTATAACAGGTTAACCAAGGAGTGTATTATAACAGACACCAGAGAGCAAATTGGGGTTCAAATGATTGTTATAAATTTGCCCATCACATTTATCTGAAAGCCTCAATTAAATTACACCTCCCTTAACAATTAGTAATTTTCCATATGTTATGCATGGATATGCAGAGCAAACTCCCAGCTAAAGAGGTCAATGAGTTGATTAACGTCTTTATGAAAAGAACTGCACAAATATTTGGTTAGGAACAGGATTGAAAATTATACAGATAAGTAGAGGCAAAGATGATCAAATGCTATGCGGAACATAATGAAATTTAATACAGAGAAATGTGAGGTGACATATTCTGGGAGAAAGAATAAGAGGAAATATATACTAAAAATGGTAAAACTTTAAAAGGAGTAGAGGAACAAAGAGACTTAGGGGTTCAGATACACAAATCTTTAAAAGTAGGACAAGTTATAAAATAGTATATGGGATCCTAGATGTTATAAATAGTGGCATAGAGTACACAAGTAAAGAGGTATTGCTAAACCTATTGGTTAGGCTGCAGTTAGAATATTCTGCCCTATTTTGCATGCCATACTTTAGGAAAGATGTCAAAGCCACGGAGAGGTCGCTGAAGAGATTCACTAAAATGATACCAGTGATGACAGACTAGAGAAACTGAAGCTTTCTTCATTAGAACAAAGTAGGTTAGGAGATCTGATCGAGATGTTTACGATTAAGGACATTTTAATAAGGCAAATAGTCAATAACTAGAGAGCATTTATTTAAGATCATAATCATCTTTATATGCAGAGGGTTGTCAGGACATGGAATGACCTACCAGAAACAATGGTGAAAGCAGAATCCATAGTAACTTTCAAAAGGGAAGTGGATAAATATTTGAAAAAGACGGATATCAACCAATCACAGACTGCAGTGAGAGCGAACTTCCTGCTAATGTTTGAATCTGGACATCAAACTCTGAAAACTGCAAACAACCAGAATAACAAAGAAAGTGCCTCAAACAGTATCAGAGAATTTATGACAGCAGGCTAGTTACTGGCTGAGGGGCCACAGAGAGTGGAGGGATTGCCTCCTCGGGCCAGGGAGGAGGTAGGGGCAGACAGGCATGGTTTGGTATGGATGTAGAATGCCTTTGTATTATTAAAACTCGCTTGTTACATCATTTGTTGACAACAAATCTCCTGCACTCAATTTTCTGATATGGTGCAGGCAGTTATTCATTATTGCTCAATTATTAAACACTTAGGCTCATTACTCAGCCACATGAGGACAGACCTTTGAAACTCTGCGGTGAACAATCCAGATTCTGCAAGAAGAATGTTTACATCTGTGTGCAGCTGGAAAAACACAGGAGCAAATATATCAAAAGGATATATTAGAATCGTACAGCAAGTAACTAAGTACAGTCAAACCTCATTATTTCAAGTTGATAAAGAACAATAACAAAACTAATTTTATCAAAGTTCATCTCCCACAAGGTTTCACTGCCTCCATAGATTTCAAATAGCTTCAGATGGGGCCATAGAAAAGTCCAAACAGGAAATTTGTTATATATACATTAGTAGCTCTCCCAGGGCATTGCTCATGGTGACTCAGAGGATACACTGTTTCATGAGGTGGATTCGCTAAGTTTTGAAAGCAACTGTCCCTCCTACTTCCTGCACACCTGGAATTGGAGCCGCAAGCCTACATTTCGTTGTACTGCACTTGTGCACTAACAATGACAATAAAATGTTGATTTGATTTGTCACTTCCGCAACAGCTTAACAGGGTAGCTTCTGTCGTTCACTCATCCTCCTGAATAGGGGACTCTTGCCCCCACTTCAAGATGTTGCCTCTATCTCTCTCTCTCTCTCTCTCAGCTCCCCTAACTAGGTCACTCTCCTCCCCCCTTTCTACAATAAGATTACACTCCCTGCTCTCCCCAGGCTGCCGATTTGCTATCGCCCATTTTGAGCTATCACCCATTTTGCGCTACTGCCCAAGACAAATTTATACCCCATTGTGTTCCGTTCCGGCATTGCAAACGACCGCAGCAGTACATTTTGGAACGAGCCCTCATTGTGGGCACCCAAGGATTCTGCTGGCAGAGTGGGACTCCTGGAATATCAGGCCTCTGTTTTAGAGGGTATACAGTGGAGTGGTTGAGGAACTATTATGGCAGCTGTATCTTGTAGGCTTTCTTTGGCTGTAATGTAATAGGGGAAAACACTGTAGTTGGGAAGAAAAGTTTTGTAACAACATGATTGGTGACTAACTAATATAGAAAAGGATCAATTAGAAAGGAGAAAAACACAAAGACTTAACCAGTAAGCATGAAAATTGACAAAAAAATATTGCATTCACCATGTAGACAGCAGACTCAACGGGGAGAATTTTAACCCCCCAGTACAGGCGTGATAGCGGTGTGGGGGTTACAATTTTAAAAATCGGAAATCCGACCCCAACCCACCTTTTAACATAGGGGATTAGGGGCGGACGACTACGCTGCTCTCAATTGATGGGTTATTTAAATATGCTAATGAACCGGTGTGCCCCAAATTTTACATCCACTCCGCCGCCCACCCCCCCCCCCCCCCACCCCCACACACAAATATCAGGGCCAATGACCCTGACAGACTCAAGAATCTAGAAATTCTGCTCCTTCTTGGGGTGGAATTCAGAAAGATCAGCAGAGGCATCAGAAGCTGGGGAGGAATCTGGATCCACTGGTTTCCCGCCCCACAGAATAGCTAACAGGAAATTCCAACTGAGGGGATGCAGGGGCTTCTTCTGCCTGCCCCCTACACCCAACTGCCGTTCGGTGACTTTCCTGGGCTAATCTCACCACATATGCTTCCGGTGAGGCCCAGTGGTACCTATGCCTGCCGAGAGCAGGCAAAGGTGCCTGTCTGGGCTGCATGTTGGCTGCAAAAAGCAGGAGGTGAATGGCAACTGATCCCAAAGGAAAGTAAAAGAAAAACCCTCCCTGAATTCTTTGGCCCAACCTCTTCTTCTCAGAGTGCCAAGGCACCACTCGGAGATGATGATCACTGTACTGGGTGAGCACCCCTGTTGTGTTGCTTCTGGTGTGGGTGCCTGCCCCACTGTTAACAGCCCCAGCCCTGGGATTTTGGACAGGGTCATGAGGACAAAACAGTGGGTGGAAGTTCTGGAGGAGCAACAGCTCTATTGGAATTTCTAACCTGAAAAATTTTATACTGTAGGTACAAGAATTTTTATTATAAAGGTATATATTTTATTCCAATCTTCTCTTCTACTCTGAAAACAGTGGCCTGGAAATTGGATCATGCCCAACCTGGTTCACAATCCCGGTGTAGCGCATGCTCCACACACCCAATGAGGCTAGCAGCAGGGCCATGGAAAATTGGTCCACCGGCCTAATTAGGATAGTACTGGCAAGCTGTAGGCGCCAGCCGCGGCTCCAGAGGCAGCTTGGCAGTCGCAGAGGGGAGCAAAACTAGCTGGCTGAGACGCCAGCCAAAGGCCTCAGGTGAATCTTGTGGGGGAAGGCAGCGGGGTGGGGGGGGGGGGGTGGGGAGGGCAGGGTGGTAATGGCAATTGGGATGGGGGATAAACAGTGGCTGACAGCAGGCCAAAGTTTTCATGTGGAGCATGGAGGAATTGCTCCGCTGGCTCCGCATTCAGCTAAGTATTTTGAAAAAGCTTACCATTTTGGTGGTGGCCTCCAGCGGTCCCTTTAAGGATCATTGGTTAAGCTACATATAGACCAGGCAATCCTGAATAGAGCAGGCCTGAAGCCTGCTGCTTTCAGGGTAAACCAATTCCTGGTTTGGGTGCTAAAACATATGTTGGGCCCCTTATTAGCATATTTCAGAGACCTGGCACCTGCTTTAAGTGGTCCCTAGATTGCCTCTACAGCACTCGAATCAATATGGTGTCTGACGTGTCTCCGACACTGTTCGGACACGAGAGGTTCCGCCAAATCTAGAGATGAGCACAAAAATCTAAGCTGACACTCCAGTGCAGTGCTGAGGGAGTGTTGCACTGGTCGAAGGTGCCGTCTTTTAGATGAGACGTTAAACCAAGGCCCCGTCTGCTCTCTCAGGTGAACGGAAAAGATCCCATGGCACTATTTCAAAGAAGAGCAGGTGAGTTAACCCTTGGTCAATATTTACCCCTCAACAAAAAACAGATTATCTGGTCATTATCACATTGCTGTTTGTGGGAGCTTGCTGTGCGCAAATTGGCTGCCGCATTTCCTACATTCCAACAGTAACTGCACTTCAAAAGTACTTAATTGGCTGTAAAGCGCTTTGGGATGTCCTGAGGTCGTGAAGGGCACTATATAAATGCCCTCAGGTACCTCACCCAACTGAGCATTCTTTATGTGTGAGGCTAGAAAATCCAATGGTGCAGCGCTTTACAGAAAAGATCTTGGGGGTGATTTTCATTCAGAAGTCGGGAAGGAGGCGGGACTACAACTTTCGGGGTTGTAGTCCTGCCTCCATCGAGATGCGGCCAACCCACGCGATTTTAACTTGATTGACCTTGTTGAGCCCGCTGGGCGGGCTCAGCAGGCCAATTAAGGGCCACCCGGCAACAGGTGATGTCACAGACTGAAATTTCATCTGTCAAGACGTTTTGACAGATGAAATATCAGTGTTTCACAGCTGTTTGAAGCTGTCAAACACTGACAGCCTTACTTCTAACATGAGTCTTTCTACACAGACTCAGTTAGAAATCTCACCGGCACAGAGTTCTGCAGGCTGTCACTTTTGACAGTTCGCAGCCATTCTGCTTTCTGTGCTGGTTAGATGATGGACTCCCAAAACCTAGAGGAAGGAAGGCTGAAAAGGTAAGTACAGGTAATTTAAACTTCTTTACACACTTTAGACACACCAAACACACTTACCTTTGCACTCATGCACCCATCATTCACCTGAACACCAACATCTCGACCCCTCCAAGTCCTTCAACCCGATGGCCCGACTCCACTAACTTGGCGTGGTTTGAAGCCGTCGGGAATCCCACACTTCAAGCTTTAAAATAGGGATTAGGCTAAAAACTGCATGTTAACTACCTGTTAACAGGCAGTTAATTGTCACTAATCCCTTCCCGCCTCGGGTAGGCGGGTCCCAGTGCGGGGCGGGTACCCGCCTCCTTTGAAACTTACATGGAGGCGGGTTGGGGGCGGGATAGTGTCGGGGCCCCCAAATTCGGGACTTTAACCCCCTGCACGCCTCCAATCCCGACTCCATGGGTCAATGAAAATCGACCCCCTTATCTTCACTGGACACACACCCCACACATATTTCCAGCATGAGTCACTGGATAGTGAATAAGGGTGGCAATCTGGCTGAATATTTGCCCTCCTTTCTCCATAGACACCGAGGTCAATTGTTGCCCCGAGAGCTTTTTTAACTGATACCAAGGAGGTTTTATAAAAAGAATCACTCTAATGTTCTCAAACTGAATCATTCATAGAAATCTGCAACTTTTTGTACATTAAGGGCTCGATTTTGCCAGGCCCGAGGAGGCGGGATTGGAGGCGTGTGAGGTGTTAAAATCGCAAAAACTGGCGGGCGGGCCCAATCCTGCCTCCGATCAATTTTCCCACATGCGAGTTTTCTGACCCCGTCTCCATCCCGCCTCCAAGAGGTGGGATAGGCCCTTAAGGCCCTTAACAACCACTTAAGTGCCTCTATAATCCCATTTTGAGAGGCCTTTCTGATTTTAACAGTTTTCCCACGTGCTGCACGCCTCCTCTGAAACACGCCAGTGAAACCTGGCGGCAGTACAAGTGGATTGCTTACTAACAGCTGCAGCTCCACCATTAAAAAGGAGTTTTCATCAATCATCATTTGCAGGTGGCAGAACTTTGTTCTCTCAGGTCTGGGGGAATTTTTAACAGGCCTACTCATTGTTGTGGAAGTTTGGAGCCTGACACCCATCTTCGGTGTGACCTCCTGGGAAACCCCTCTCCCCACCTTGAATGAGCGCTTTCTCAACTGAGGTATATACCAGAAGAATGGGAACCATTTATTTCCTTTCCTCCTGGACATCAGATTCGGATGAAGACCAGCCACGACAGCAGCAGAACCCTGATCAACAGCAGCACCAACTGCAGGAGCAACAGCAGGAGCTCCAAGCTGCTGCTCACCCACCTGAAGCTGCACAGGCCAGAAGGCGCCAGCGCATGGAAGCCCGTCGGTGCAGGAGATACCCCTAAACAGGGGCTACAGACAGAGGATCAGCTACCTCAACATGACTGAGCAGCAGTGCCAAAGGAGGCTCAGACTTTCGCGAGAGGTAGTGGGTGACATCTGCGCAATGCTGCAGCAAGACCTGGAGCCCAGAGGAGGTGGACACCCCTTATCAGTGGCCATCAAAGTCACCACTGCACTCAACTTTTTTGCTTCAAGCTCATTCCAGGGATCAGCAGCAGACATCAGCGGCGTCTCCCAGGCAGCCGCACACACTTGCACCACGCAGGTAATCGATGCCCTCTTTGCCATCGCACACAATCACATCCATTTCACCAAAGATCAAGCCAGTGTAACTGTGCGGTCGGTTGGGTCTGACAATCTGGCAGGCTTTCCAAGGGTGCAGGGCATCATTGACTGCACACATGTGGCCCTTAAGGCACCCCATCACAATCCAGGTATTTTTGTCAACCACAAGGGCTTCCACTCCCTCAACGTACAGCTGGTGTGTGACCACAAGAAGGACATTTTGCATGTTTGTGCCAAGTACCCTGGCAGTTGCCATGACTTCTTCATCCTGCGCCAGTCTAGTGTGCCTCCGCTCTTCAGTCCGCCAGACCAACTTAACAGATGGCTACTTGGAGACAAGGGCTAGCCTCTGAAGACGTGGCTAATGACGCCATTGAGGAGCCCATCCAACGAAGCTGAGGAGAGCTACAACTCCAGCCACATTTCCACCAGATCCATAATCGAGCAAACCATTGGCTTGCTAAAGATGCACTTCAGATGCCTGGATAGATCAGGTGGAGCCCTGCAGTACTCAGCAGCCAAGGTCTCCAGAATCGTCGTGGTTTGCTGTGCACTTCACAACATGGCACAGCATCGTGGCTTGCAGATGCCTGAGGAACAAGTGGCTCATCACATAACCTCCTCAGATGAGGAGGAGGAGAGTGACAATGACCAGCTTGCAGAAGCGCATCAACCAGCGCCAGCAGCATGCGAGCACATTGCTGGCCGGGATGCAAGGCACGCACTCATCTTGGCCACATTTGCTTAGCCTAGCCAATCAAGCACTTTTGCCTCGCAGCTTCTTAACAGAGCATCGACAATGGCTAAGAACCTGCGGTACCTACCACTCTGACCACCATACTAACAATTGGAAGTCATCCTAAGCCCTCAATGTGGAAGCCCCATTAGCGATATGACACACACCACAACTGCAACAGTTGACATCAGAATTTTTAATGACAATAACCAACTGATGGCTTTTCAACATTAAACATAACATTTCACCCAAGTGACTACCCTTGTGACTACTTGTGCATTATCTTCCTCTTACGCGTGCTTCTACGTGGTGCTTCCCCTGTGGCTTCAGCAGCTGTGGAGGCCCCTTGCTCACTTTCTTGCTGCTCCTGTCTCGACACCTTTGGCGGGCATCCTCTGGGGTTGCGAACCTGTGAAGGCTCAGCAACATTCTGCTGCTCCTGCGGCTATGCAGGGGTTGAGACGCCGATCTCAGCTGGGTGGGGGCTCTGCAGTGGCATGGTCGTGTGAGCGCTTGGAGAGGAGCCCCCACTTCCTTGTTGTACGCCACCAACATCCCTCTCATGGGTCAGCCTCACTTCAGAGCTAGCAAGTGGTTTAACAGCACCTTGTTGCAATTCAGGGGGGCCATGAGGACCCGTTTCTGTACTGGAAGTCCTACTCCCGAGGACTTGCCTGAAGGTCTGGTTTGTTTGCTCAAGAGCTGACCATCGCTCCTCAAGAGATGTCAGTCTATTCTGAACAAATACCATATTTTCCATACCCTGGCGACTAAGCTCCTCCATGGACATAGCCATCCTCTCCTCTACCATAGCCAGCCTTACCACGGAGGTTGCCATCCTTTCCGTGGTGATGCATTCATGCGCCAACGCCTCCACAAAGGTTCTGCTCATGTTAGCGATGGACTCCTCCATTCACTCCACACTTGCAGTGACCCTGGAGACAAAACCTGCCAGAGACTCCTGCACCTCTTCCTGGAGTTGCAGCACCGCTCTTCTTCTGAATTAACCCGGAGGCAGAGGGTCGTAATGCAGCTGAGCTGAGCTGGCAGAGTCCTGCGTCCTCCAACTAGGACTCTCCACTGCTGTCCCTGTCTCCACCATCTGCTGATGCTCATTTGTGAGCTGTGATACACCAGGTGACAACACTGCACTATCTCGCGAAGGTACCACCGAGGTGTGAGTGTTTGCGCTGGTGCTGGGTGCGCCGAATTCTGCTGACGCTGCACCCTCAGAGGTTGCAGCTTCCTCTGAGGAGTCTGGAGGCTCCGGCTGTTCCTCCTGGATAGTGGGGATGGGGGCTTTCGATGGTCCTGTGGGGGAGTAACGGAAAGAGTCTGAGATGTGAGGCCAAGGTTACATGCACATTGAATATTGCAGATGATCAAAAGTCAATCTGTTAGAGCATCAGAATCATTATCAGTGACTCATGCAATGTCAATGAGAGATGATAAACTATTCTGTCACCAGCTTGCTCTGATGCACCCGTCTGTCCGTCCCCCACTTGCGCATCCTCCTCCACTCCCACGATCTCCAGGACCGCCTCCTCCCAGGGGTGAGCTGGGCTACCGAGGGGGACCCTCCTCCTGTCCTCGCTCTTTCCCTCTTATTGTGAGCTCTCTTTTCCTTCAATGAGGGAGACAAGTGGAGTTTGAGTGAGAATGAAGGAGTGAATGTAGAGAATCTATATTATTGATGGTTAGAAGGAGACAAAGATGGAGTGAGGTGGCAAGACCAAGGGCCCTCCCTGTGTGTTGTAAGTTGTTTTCATAGCATCAGTGTGATAGGGAGCGAGAGGGCTGCATGGTCGAATAGTTAGGTGAATGTGACCATAGAGATGGAATGGGTAAAGGTGCAGGGATGTCAGTGTCAAGTGGGATGTGGAGGAAGAGGTTGTCAAAGCTGAGTGCTGGTGAGGAGAGGCAGTGGGGATCAGGTTGAGGGTGATGGGAAAGTCACACTCAGTTTCACTTTTCCAGTGCGCAGAAGGTCATGAAACCTCTTCCTGCACTACAGCCAGGTTCTGTGGCACATAGACAAAGAGTTGACCTCCTGGGCCACTTGCATCCACACAGCTTTCGTCTGCTGGCGAGGCTTCTTCCTCCCTGAGGAAGGGAAGAGCACCTCCTTATTTCCTCTTGCTCCCTCCACCAGAGCTTGCAGGGCGGCGTCATCGAACCTTGGTGCAGACTTTGGCCTACTGCTGAACATATTGGCTGGAGGAATCTATCACAGCAAAGGGCATAAGGTTTGCAGTCTGCAGAAGAAGCAAGGCTGCTTGCAGGCCTTAAATCCAGCAGCACTGATGACATAATCAGAGGCAACTTTCAGGATGGAAAGACTAAGTGGGCCAGTGGTTCCCACACGCTGGAAATCAATTGCCCAATTAGGGGAATATCGCATATTTTTCCCACATCAAATTGGAGTCGGGTGGCTAACATGAAAAGCGGCTGACACGCCCCCAGCCCGCACCAATGGCAAAATCGAGCCCTAACAGTCCATCTGGTGAAAGTGGCAATTTAGTCCCGCTCGAACCTGCAATGAGAGTTGCTGAGTAGGTTAGCACAGTATTACTGGCCATCTCTCAAACACATTGTACATTGTCCTTAAGTACTTAAAATGCTTACGCTGCCTTTGAGGATCACATTAGGGTTTTTCTTAATGTCTTAGTGCTAATCGATCAAAATTGAATTTAATGCACTCAGGCTGTGATGGATTAAGTCATACACAAACTTCCTGGAATATTGTTTGCCATTAAAAAGCCAACTAAAGATAAATATGAAACACAATAATCGTTAGGCCAGCTTTAGGCACTAGAAAGGTGAGGTTTTTAAGTTTTCCCATAGGTGTTAATTTTTCTTTATTATAAGAAAAAACCCACCCTTGTCCTCACAGGTATCTACTCAGGTTCCACAGTGTCAATCACTCCCTCAAGCAATCAGCTTACCCGCCTTTTTACGGAAGTTGACTCTCACTGCTCTGTATCTGCTAGGATGGTAGTAAGACCCGGGTGTGTACCAATGAAACTCCCTTATCATTTGGACCAGATCTCTGTGTCTTAAGCGGGAGTACTCCTTTAATTTATCCTAAGGTTCGAGTTAACACTAGGCGTGCAATGTTTGGTTCAGTTCATAACCTGCTTGATTCCACAGTAGACAAAACATACAGAACACTGAGTATGATGAAAGTCTGTTGTGCAATCAGTTCAACTTCTGTTCATGTACAGTTACAAAAATAAAGAACACACGTACACTAGCCCACTTGGGAAGATTCTTACTTAGTGCAGAAAGACAGATTCATACTGCTATCTGTCCTGACAACAGTGGGGAGGTTATTTTTTCCTGAGGAGCCTTTCTGCTGTTATTTTTCTTTTTTCTGCTACCTGCCATAGCTTACTGATGTTGGGTGTCTGTGTTGATCCTTAAAAAGTCTCCTGTTCAAAGATTTGCCAGAAATCAAAGACATTTGTCAACACCAAGGTGCTAGGTGTCTCCTGAATGACTTGACATTGCTAACAAATTTACTATTGTTCAGATCTATGCAAAAGAACTGCCGATCCCACATTTAAATCATCTCTCTTCTGTAGGGATGGCCTACCCTGCAATAGGGCTAGCTGGCAAGAGTGCTCTATTTTAGTTGTGTTTCTGTCCAAAATGAATTAAAATTGTTTATATCGAAGTCTTTCCATGGAAAGAATCCTGAATAGTGACAGCGAGGAGAGAGAGGTAGAGAGGTTTAAGGAGGGAAGTCCAGAGCTTAGGGCCTAGGCAGCTGAAGCCACAGCCGCCAATGGAGGCGAAGGAAATCAGGACTGCACCAAAGGCCAGAATTAGAGGAACAAAGAGTTCTTGGGGGGTTGTAGGACTGGAGGAAGTTACATAGATGGGTAGGGGCACGGCCATGGAAGAATTTGAACGCAAGGATCAGGATTTTAAATTTGAGGCGTTGCTGGACCGGGAGCCAATGTAGGTCAGCGAGCAGGAGAATTGGACTTGGTACGAGTTAGGATAGAGTTTTGGATGAGTTCAAGTTTACAGAGAGTGTAGGTTGATAGGCTGGTCAGGAGAGCATTGGAATAATCGAGTCTGGAGGTAAAAAAGGGCATGAATGAGGTGGAACTAGGCAACCTTGGTGATGGAGAGCATATTGGGTCGGAAGTCCAGTTCAGGGTGCAATAGGACGCCATGGTTGTGAATAGTCTGGTTCAGCCTGAAACAGTGGCCAGGAGGAGAAGATTAAAATAAACAATTCTGCTTGATTTTGAGGCAAGCACGAGACAGTAAATATTCTTACCGATTATTTCCTCCAAGTGTTCACAAGGGAAGGCATGAACAATATGCCTTCCAAAAAATGTGAGTTAGCTGAACAATATATGAAATTGAATGCAGACAAGTATTGCACAGAGGAAGGAAAAATGTGTGACACACATATTCTATGAATGGTGCTTAAATAGTTAAGGAGGGGATTAAAAGAGACCAGCAATCTAAATGTTCAACATGTCCAACAATGCAGAGCCACAGTAAACAAAGCCAATCAAATGTTAAACTACACAGCCAAAACAGTAGAATACAAGTCAGAGGAAGTTGTGATCAAACTGTACAGTTCTCTGGTCCGACCGCACCTTAAATAATATGTCCTGTTCTGGCCGCTGAGAAACAAGGGAGACATTTAAGCACTGGAGGCAGTGCAGAGAAGAGTTATAAGGCTGATTCCCCGTGTCAAGAGTCTGATTTATAAGGAAAGACGGAAGAGACTGTGCTTTTCATCCTGCAAAGGAAGCACCTTACAGAGGTATATAAGATAATAAGTGGTGTGGAAAATGTTAATCCAGATTACTACAAGGGGACATAAGTTCAAACTAGTAAAGGGTAACTTTACAGCTGATATCAGAATCTGCTTCTTCAAGGATTAAGATAGATAGATGATTGATTATAGATATATAGATGATTGATTATAGGTAGATAATAATTGATTATAGATAGAAACATAGAAAAATAGGAGCAGGAGTAGGCCATTCGGCCCTTCGAGCCTGCTCCGCCATTCAATATGATCATGGCTGATCCTCTATCTCAATACCATATTCCTGCTCTCTCCCTATACCCCTTGATGCCTTTTGTTTCTAGAAATCTATCTATCTCCTTCTTAAATATATTCAGTGACTTGGCCTCCACAGCCATCTGTGGTAGAGAATTTCACAGGTTCACCACCCTCTGAGTGAAGAAATTTCTCCTCATCTCAGTCCTAGATGTCCTACCCCGTATCCTGAAACTGTGACCCCTCATTCTAGACCCCCCAGCCAGGGGAAACATCCTCCCTGCATCCAGTCTGTCTAGCCCTGTCAGAATTTTATACATTTCAATGAGATCCCCTCTCATTCTTCTAAACTCCAGTGAATACAGGCCTAGTCGACCCAATCTCTCCTATTAAGACAGTCCTGCCATCCCAGGAATCAGTCTGGTGAACTTTCGCTGCACTCCCTCTATGGCAAGTATATCCTTTCATAGGTAAGGAGACTAAAACTGCACACAGTACTCCAGGTGTGGTCTCACCAAGACCACCAAGATAGAATTGAGGATTGTTAGGTTTTTGTGTTAGTTGGCAAAGTTTCCTCAATTCATGTCTGAGTTAATGGATGGAGGGTCATAGAGAAACTGCCGGGGAGGGGGCGTGGGAACAGGGGATAGATAGACAGACAGACTGGGTGGATTTAATTCTATTTCTATCCATCAGATCATCAATGAACTTTTGCTTTCCCCTCTCTTCTTTATTTTGTGCTTTTTTTCTCCCAGTAAAGCTGTTTACCAACACATATCCCCATGCAACTGTTGGAGGGTATAATTTGAATGCAACAGGTCTGACTGTGTCAGCATTTCCTTTCTCTGCCCTGTCCCCCCAGTTTCTCTATGGCCTTCCATCCAGTAGCTCAGACATGAACTGAAGAAACTTTGCCAAACTAACAATCCTTCAGAAAGCCTCCCTAAAATCTTAGTGAATAAAATGTACCAGGTTGTGTGTTATTGTTCTACAAAGACTATAATACTGTAGTTTTGTTTTGCAATCTGTGCTGAGTTTCCTGATTGCAGCAGTCGAGATGGTACAACTTGCCTCAGCATTCCAGGACCAGGCAGGGGAAATGGAATCTGTTCTCAAATCAGTGACTTCTGTGAGGATGTGTATATCTGTCTGTGTGTTGTATGCCCCTCCCTCCACCCATAATCTACCAATGCTCTAGGTCACTTGGCATTGGAGCGCTGCCAGTGCCCATGGAACCATCAGTGCCTTCAGGACAGGAGGGAAGAAAAGGAGAAGCAAACACTGGGGAAAAAAAGAACAAATCTCATGCTCAAGCACACAGTTTGTCTTGGACCATGCCAATTTGATCCGTACACAACTAAAACAGCTGGTTCGTAGCTGGATGTGACCTCTCACTGATCATATCTAGCTGGGTGTAGCATTTGGTAAATTAGAACAAAAACAAAAGATGCACAAGTCTAAAGAAGACACTGACCAACAGCAACTGTTACATTCACTGAGGGCTCTTTTCAGTATTGAGGACAGTTGCTGCTCTGCTGCATATTCATTTTCTTTTCAGCTAAGGTGAAGAGCTCCTAATTTAAATACATAGCCTAGGAAGGAAACCACGTAGGCAGCAAAAGCTTCAAGCAACCATAATTAGAAGCACTGCAGATGAAAGCTATCTCTTTGTGAGTAAGATTTATTCATTTAATTCAGTCTTTCATGTTGTTGTGGATTTATTGCTGCTCGCAGTTCCAGGTGCATGTGGTTCTGAGGAGGAAAGGCCAGACAGGATCTCAGAATATTTTCAATGCAGGTCCTTTGCCTGAAAAGCAAGTTAATGACAGGACTTCCATCTGGCACCAATGGGGCCTTACAGAGGTAGCTGAGGAACGAGAGGACGCTGTGGAATGTCTTGTATTCTGGATCCGATTCTGTTCGTAATGTTATCCTTTGGCAGAGCTCAGTCAGGATCACTAGGTCCAGAATAAGAGGACTAGCCAGCAAGGCCAGTATTCCAGTGACTTCAACAAATAAAAGAAGCATAAATATAATCAGTGACCTCAGGAAATTCCAGTCACCACCCATACATCAAAATATTAGTTAAGCAGGAAAAAAAATAAAATTAAATGTACATTCAGGTCCTTACTCAAACAACTGAAAGTGACCTGCATACATTTTCGGAAAAAAAGGTAAAAGGATATCAGGGCTCTGAATTTCCACACTGTGATCCTGGCGATTGCACCACAATCACATCTGCTGGTACTTTCCAAAACTGGCACCAGTCAAAGTTTGCAGGGTGCTTTTGAGGACACCTCATTTGAAAGTGGACACCAGGGATTAGTGCCATTTGGGGTACTGCATTGGTGTTCGCCTGCCCCGTGTGTCCAGAGTCTAGGAAGCTCTGGCCAGCCACCTGTGATGGGACCGTCTTTCCCAGACTCCCCACCCCCGCGCCCCCCCACCGCCCCCCCACCACCACCGCAACTGCTCCTATCGGCCTTCGTTTGGATCTCACTGATGTGACCTACGTGCAACCTTGTGGCGGCTGGTGCATCTCATCTTTCCCGTCATACCAGCCGCAACTGATACGCCATCCAAGGCATGGAGCAGGAACTCCTAGCTTAGGGAGACCCCATCCTGGCCCTGCTCCCAGCCCATCATTTGTCTTGTAACCGGCAGATAGAAGCTCCGCCCCTTACAAATGAAATCAGAAATTACTGAAACAGCACTAGGTTTCCATTGTTTCCTTGAGGTTCTGCCAGGAAATTGGTAGAACTCCTGTAAAATTTCAGGGTCCAAGAGGCTGGGTAGGAGAAATTGGAGACTAGGAACTTGTGGCAGTCAGAGAAATCAACGGTTTAAATCAAACGTGGCCACAGTAAATAATAATTCTAATAGGTCTAAGAGCTTTGTGTCTTAATGCGAGGAGCATTTGTAATAAGGTGGATGAATTGGCTGCGCAAATAGAGGTAAACGAATATGATTTGGTTGGGATTACAGAAACGTGGCTCAAGGATGGCCAAGACTAGGAACTCAACATCCAGGGGTATTCGATATTCAGGAAAGATAGGCAAAAAGGAAAGGGAGGTGGGGTAGCATTACTGGTTAAAGAAGGGATTAACACAATTGTAATGAAGGATATTAGCTCTGATGATGTGGAATCTGTATGGGTAGAATTGAGAAATACTAAGGGGAAAAAAACGTTAGTGGGGGTGGTTTATAGACCTCCAAACAGTAAGGCGGAGGTTGGGGATGGCATTAAAAGGGAAAATAAATCCCCAGGGCCTGATAATCTACATCCCAGGGTACTTAAGGAAGTGGCCCTAGAAATAGTAGATGCATTGCTGGTCATCTTCCAGAACGCAATAGACTCTGGAACAGTACCCATGGATTGGAGGGTAGCTAATGTTACCCCACTATTCAAAAAGGTTGGTAGAGAAAAAGCGGGGAATTATAGACCGGTAAGCCTGACATCGGTAGTGGGGAAAATGCTAGAGTCCATTATAAAAGATGTAATAGCAGAGCACTTGGAAAGCAGTGACAGGATCGGACAAAGTCAACATGGATTTACAAAAGGTAAATCATGCTTGACTAATCTACTGGAATTTTTTGAGGATGTAACTGGTAAAATAGATAAGGGAGAACCAGTGGGTGTGGTGTATTTGGACTTTCAGAAGGCTTTCGATAAGGTCCCGCATAAGAGATTAGCATGCAAAATTAAGGCACATGGGATTGGGGGCAAGGTATTGACTTGGATAGAGAACTGGTTGGCGGACAGAAAGCAAAGAGTTGGAATAAACGGGTCGTTTTCCAAGTGGCAGGCAGTGACTAGTGGGGTACCGCAAGGATCGGTCCTAGGACCCCAGCTGTTCACAATATATATTAATGATCTGGACGAGGGAAATTGGATGTAATATCTCCAAATTTGCAGATGACACAAAGCTGGGTGGGAGGGTATGCTGTGAGGAGGATGCCGTGAAACTCCAGTACGATTTGGACAGGTTGGGTAATTGGGCAGAAACATGGCAAATGCACTATGTGGATAAATGTGAGGTTATCTACTTTGGTGGCAAAAGCAGGAAGGCAGATTATTATTTGAATGGCAATAGATTGGGAGAAGGGGAAGTGCAAAGAGACCTGGGCAAGCGGTTAAGAAGGCAAATGGTATGTTGGCCTTCGTAGCAAGAGGATTCGAGTACAGGAACAAGGATGTCTTGCTACAGTTGTACAGGGCCTTGGTGAGACCGCACCTTGAATATTGTGTGCAGTTTTGGTCGCCTTACCTGAGGAAGGACATTCTTGCCATGGAAGGAGTGCAGCGAAGATTCACCAGGCTGATACCTGGGATGGCAGGAATGACGTATAAGGAGAGATTGTGTCGATTGGGCTTATACTCACTGGAGTTTAGAAGATTGAGAGGGGATCTCATCGAAACCTATAAAATTCTGTCAGGCCTGGACAGACTAGATGCAGGAAGGATGTTTCTGATGGCCGGGGAGTCCAGAACTAGGGGTCATAGTCTAAGGATAAAGGGTAAGCCATTTAGGACTGAAATGAGGAGGAATTTCTTCACCCAGAGAGTGGTGAACCTGTGGAATTCTCTGCCACAGAGGGCGGTGGAGGCCAGTTCATTAAATATATTCAAGAAAGAGTTGGATATATTTCTTAAGGCTAAAGGGATCAAGGGATATGGGGAGAAGGCAGGGACAGGGTACTGAATTTGGATGATCAGCCATGATCTCATTGAATGGCAGAGCAGGCTCGATGGGCCAAATGGCCTACTTCTGCTCCTATCTTCTGTGTGAAAAGGGGAACAGAGACTATGATTTGGAGCAAAGCAAGTGAGAGACTGGAAGCTGGAGAGAGGCAAGCAACACTAAAGAATCGGGAATAGACAAGAGTACAGGACTGAATCAGCAGCAAGTAAGAGCTGCTCCAGAAAAAGCTTCAGTACCACCCACTACAATGGGCCATCCTCACCCCTCCAATACACAACAACCAACCGTCAGCTAAATTTCTAGTCCTATACACAACTATATGCAATACCTTATAATAAAATATTTTAAAAGGCTGTGTTCTCCTTTTGGCTGTTGGAGGCCCACTTGGAACATAGAGTTCTATTCTGTCTTCACCCAATGACCACATCATCCAACATGAATCACATTTGCAGTGCACGTAACAGATTTTTCTCTATTATTTGAATTTTACAGTTGAAAAATTGTACCAATGATTTGTTTTTGAAAAGACAGAAAGTCCTCAAATCCAACCTCTAGTCTGTTCACACTTTGAATTATAACAGAAATGGCAAAATGCCAGTGGCCCAACTGTCAAAATACAAATAAATCATAAAACCCATCAACAAAACAGAGAGCATTAGCTACTTTTATGTACCAGATAGTTCTTGAGTTGTTATTAAATCTGTAAGAGCAGTTAATCAGATAACAATGAATTCAGCTCTGAAGTAGCCTCTAGCAACCTCTCCATAAATATGTTAACTCCTCTCATAAATGCCAACCACATAGCATTTAAAAACCCACCCAACATCCCCATTCATCCTTTAAAAGGTTTGAAACATTATCAACCTGACATCCTGTTAAATCAGATTTGTTATTTCCTCAAATTTTACCACAGGCCTAACTTTTGGAAAAGTGTTAATGCTGCAATAAATAGATTGTGATGAAATATGCCATTCATCACTCATCTGTATTCTCTGTGTGCCTGTGACTGTGGTTTAGTTTCAGTTTCATTTCCCTCACCTCAGTTCCATTTCCTCACTTGTATTGTATTGTGTAGGGCTCCGCCCATACCTGGCCCCTATGTAAGCAGGCCCAGCGTGTCTCGCATCCAGTACAGCAGACATCTGGATGGGGAGACACTTCTCTACTGTGTTACCTTCTAAGTTAATAAAAGCCTTGCTTTGTTCCGCCAACATTGAGTCTCGGATTTATTGAGGCACATCATAGATAAAGGTGGGACTTTGTAGCTCTGAATGTGAATCTTATTAAGCAGGATACACAAAGGCCGTGATTTTGCCGGCGCTCAGCGGGCCTGATTGGTGGCCCTAGAAATAGTAGATGCATTGCTGGTCATCTTCCAAAATTCTATGGACTCTGGAACTGTTCCCATGGATTGGAGGGTAGCTAATGTAACCCCTGTGGCGGAGACCACATAGGGACAATAACACAATGTATAGCCAATGCTGTTATATGTACCTAAACACAATTCACTTTATATAGCAATGTTGTGATATGTACATGCTGGGTTAGGTTATTGGTGCAGGGTCCCTTTAAGAGCATCGGGAACGTGATGACGTCATAGCCCCTGCACGGGGCTGAGACTTCGTGGAGATTAATTAAAGTAAGACACATTTTGTTTTTGCTTAAAGAAAAGTCTCAGCCTGTTGATTTCTGTCGACTCCAACACCCCACTATTTAAAAAAGGTGGTAGAGAGAAAACGGGGAATTATAGACTGGTAAGCCTGACATCGGTAGTGGGGAAAATGCTAGAGTCCATTATAAAAGATGTAATAGCAGAGCACTTGGAAAACAGTGACAGGATGGACAAAGTCAACATGGATTTACAAAAGGTAAATCGTGCTTGACTAATCTACTGGAATTTTTTGAGGATGTAACTGGTAGAATAGATAAGGGAGAACCAGTGGATGTGGTGTATTTGGACTTTCAGAAGGCTTTCGATAAGGTCCCGCATAAGAGATTAGCGTGCAAAGTTAAAGCACATGGGATTGGGGGTAAGGTATTGACTTGGATAAAGAACTGGTTGGCAGACAGGAAGCAAAGAGTTGGAATAAATGGGTCTTTTTCCGAGTGGCAGGCAGTGACTAGTGGGGTACCGCAGCTATTCACAATATATATTAATGATGATCTAGACGAGGGAACTAGATGTAATGGGCTAGATTTTCATTGAGGAGTCGGGTAGGAGGCGAGACTACAACTTTCGGGGTTGTAGTCCCGCCTCCATCGAGTTCTAGCCAACCCACGCGATTTTGACTTGATTGACCTTGTTGAGCCCGCCCAGCGGGCTCAGCAGGCCAATTAAGGGCCACCCGGTAACAGGTGACGTCACAGATTGATATTTCATCTGTCAAGACCTTTTGACAGATGAAATATCAGCGTTTCACAGCTGTTTGAAGCTGTCAAACACTGGCAATCTGTACTCCAAGTTAATTCCTTCCTCTCAGGATGATTTAGAGATCTCAACAGAACAGAAAGCAGAATGCTGGAACTTTTGACAGGTCGTGGCCATTCTGCTTTCTGTGCCGGTGAGATGAGGGACTCCCGAGACCTGAGGGAAGGAAGGCTGTAAAGGTAAGTACATGTAAGTACAACTTCTTAAAACACTTTAAACACACAAAACACACTTACCTCTGCACTCACGCACCCATCACTCACCTGAACACCGGACATCTCGATCCCTCCAAGCCCTTCATCCCGATGGCCCGCCTCACTAACTTGGCGTGGTTTGGAGCCGTCGTGAATCCCACATTTCAGGGATGAAAATAGGGATTAGGCGAAAAACTGCCTGTTAACAGGCAGTTAATTGGCACTAATCTCCTTCCCGCCTCGGGGAGGCATATCCCAGTGCGGGTCGGGTACCCGCCTCCTTTGAAACTGGCATGGAGGCGGGTTGGGGGCAGGATGGGTTTGTGCCCCCCCGATTTCGGGATTTTAACACCCCACACACCTCCAATCCCGCCTCCACGGCCCAATGAAAATCCTGCCCAATATCTCCAAGTTTGCAGACGACACAAAGCTGGGTGGGCATGTGTGCTGTGAGGAGGATGCAGAGAAACTCCAGTATGATTTGGACAGGTTGGATGATTGGGCAGATGCATGGCAGATGCAGTATAATGTTGGAAAAATGCGAGGTTATCCACTTTGGTGGCAAAAACAGGAAGGCAGATTATTATCTGAATGGCAATAGATTGGGAAAAGGGGAAGTGCAATGAGACCTGGGTGTCCTTGTGCACCAGTCGCTGAAGTTAAGCATGCAGGTGCAGCAGGCGGTTAAGAAGGCAAATGGTATGTTGGCCTTCATAGCGAGAGGATTCGAGTACAGGAGCAAGGATGTCTTGCTGCAGTTGTACAGGGTCCTGGTGAGACCACACCTTGAGTATTGTGTGCAGTTTTGGTCGCCTTATCTGAGGAAGGATGTTCTTGCCATGGAGGGAGTGCAGCGAAGATTCACCAGACTGATACCTAGGATGGCAGGAATGACATATGAAGAGAGATTGGGTCGATTAGGCTTATATTCAGTAGAGTTTAGAAGAATGAGAAGGGATCTCATTGAAACTTATAAAATTCTAACAGGACTAGACAGACTAGATGCAGGAAGGATGTTCCCGATGGTGGGGGAGTCCAGAACCAGGGGTCACAGTCTAAGGATAAGGGGTAAGCCATTTAGGACTGAGATGAGGAGGAATTTCTTCACCCAGAGTGCTGAACCTGTGGAATCCTCTAGCACAGAAGTCAGTTGAGGCCAATTCATTAAATATATTCAAGAAGGAGTTAGATATATTTCTTAAGGCTAAAGGGATCAAGGGATATGGGGAGAAAGCAGGGACAGGGCACTGAATTTAGATGATCAGCCATGATCTCATTAAATGGCGGAGCAGGCTCGAGGGCCCGAATGGCCTACTACTGCTCCTATTTTTTATGGATCAGCTGTGAAATTTTAAATGATTGACAGCGGGTCAGAAACCCGCTGTCAAAACGCGCACACCTGCATTTTCCGATGTCGGGTCTGCCAGCGCCGAGCAGACCAGACAGGCAGTGATGGGGTCCCAATTCAAATCATTAGTGGATTATTTACCGCCAATTAACAATGCTTTTTTCCCCCCAGCTTTTTAACTTTCACAGGTCTCCCATGGGTTTGCCGCTATGCCTAGATCTCGTCAGTGAAGCTGAGGCAGGAGGTCAGTGGCCACTGAATCAGCTGATGAGTTCACAGCTTCAAATGTCAACTCAAAGCTCCCAGCTGATTGAGGTATGTTCCCTTAATCACTAGCTTCTCTAAACTGCATTGCCACTACAGATTCAGGATGCTGCAAGTCTTTACACAAGTCTCCATGCAGTCTGACCTCATTACCTCTCCCATCATTGACAGATCACTTCTGTCATCTCTACTTCACCTGCCATCTATTCCATCAGCATGGGTGCACTTTATACTCTCTCACTTTGGTCCTCAGAATCCCACCACGATCAGTCCCAACACTAGCAGCATTAGGCACACCAGCAGCACCAACAACCACACCAACCTCCTCTGCAATCACCTGATGCTGCACAGGACAGAGGACATCAGCACACAACCACATTTCTGCCCGGGACAGCCTCACCATGGCCACATTTACTTCACTTGATGCTGCACACCCTGGCTGCCACATGATGCACCAGGTTGGCACCACCCCTTACCAACAACATAAAGCGTCCCTACAATGCCCAAGCCATTCCTTTCACACGCATCACCATTGCAGGGGATGCTGTTATGTCTCACCATTCACTGCAACTCACTAAGCCACTTCCAAAGGCGCACACAAATCTGTCCAAGAACGCAGTGTTGAAAAAAAGTTTCAATGTTTGACAGCACATTAACAGAAACTTCACATGAACATTGGTATGATTGGACTAGGATGAGGGTGAGTGTGAGTGCTGGCTAGTGAGATGGAGAAGTGATAATGTAGATAGAGAGGGATGGGTGGAGGAGCAAGGTAAGTTGGTGTGAGTAAGGATGTGCAGGCGTAGGGTAGGGTGGCAGAGTGATGGGGATGTGATGAGTGGCACAGCAGGATGAGGTTGAGTGTGGCTTTGCAGTAACGTTTCGCGATCTACTGAGATCATTGAAAGGTTTCTGCCACTGCAGCCTGGTCCTCCTGACGACATTCTTGCTTGTGCCCTCCTGTGCATTGTGCAACCAGGCTGCATTGGTCTCCTGGGGAGGTCTCTTCCACCCATTGGAAGTGAAGGGAACCTCTCTGCGTGCTGTGACTTCCTCCATAAGCATATGGAGGGAGTCATGGGAGAGCCTGGGTGCAGCCCTGCACCTCTGTGCAGTGCTTGTCAGTGTTTGCAGCACCTCAATGCTGTAGAACACTGACAGCACAAATGTCAAAGTAAATTTGCGCATGGTCCCTTTAAGGAAACCGGCTGAAGACACGTCAGGCCCGCTTCCTTCAACTGGCCGGGAAACTCGCCGGGCGGGCTTAACAAGCCCAATCAAGGGAAAGTCATATCGGAGGCCAGGATGGAGCCAGCAGCAGGGCCAAGACGTTCCCCTCTAAGTCACACACCATCTTGACTTGGACATATCTGTTCCTTCATCATCGCTGGGTCAAAATTCTGGAACTCCCTATCCAACAGCACGGTGGGAGCACTTTCGCCACACAGACTGCAATGGTTCAAGAATAAGGCCCACCACCACTACCAACTTCTGAGGTTAACTAGGGATGGGCAATCAATGCTAGCATTGGCATCAACACCCACATCCCAAGAATGAATAATAATTAAAAAAAGAAACAGGCCGTTTAGCCCATCAAGCCTACACTGGTGTCCTTCTCCACGTGAGCACTAATCACGCTCTCCTGCTTGCTTCATATACCCATATTATTTCTCTTTTTAAAACAACTACTGTATATAGTTCCTTTTTAAAATAATTTATGGACTCTGCTTCAAAAATATTTGTGCAGAACATTCTAACCTCCCTTTTAATTCTTCGTTATTATCTTAAATTTATCATTATCGTTTCACCAAGAGAGGGAAACAGCTTCCTCTCACGGTGGTCAAAAGGACCTTTTACAATATCAGCCCCATTCCCCGGGCCTCTGCTCTGACCTCCTCAACCTCCTCCCACCAAAACAATAGTATCCCCCTCAAACTCATCTTACATCCCCACAGTCTCCACATTTGTCAGGTCATCTTCTGCCATTTCTGCCACCTACAAAATGACCCCACAACCAAGCACATTTTCCCATCCCCTCTCTGCCTTTCGGAGGGGTTGGTCTTTCTGTGATACATTTGTCCATTCACTTTATTTCCCATTGCCCTCCATGTAACATTTGCATATTGAATTATCATTGGCCCGCAGGCATCTGTAAGGAATACCTATTATATTCACATGTGATCACATGCTGAGTTGTCATTGGCCTGCAGGCATCTGTAAGGACTGCTATTGTTTTGGAAGACCCAGGCTAGGGGTCCTAACGCTATCTTTTCCCCACTGAGCTGTATGAGTAACAGACCTAATGTTTCATAAAAGAGTTAAACTGTAATAATCTGTTGTTCTGCAAGTTATTATTTTTATACAAAGTGTGCAAAACAAGACATGGTGTCAGAACAGGGATTTGGAAATGGACATCATTGGAGCTCCCTTACCTCGAATTAATTGGGGATAGAAACATAGAACTTAGCTAGAGGATGGCACAAGTTCAAGCAACACGTGGAGTTGATATTCTCGGGTCCGCTGAAAAGCAAAGGGGAGGAAGAAAGATGCAGCTACCTACTCCTGTGGATCGGAGAAAAAGGGAGAGACATTTTTAACACATGGTCTCTCACCGCGGATGAAGCAACGGTTCATTTTTGTACAAAGTGTGCAAAACAAGACACTCCCCTGTCACCTACCCGTGTAACCCCAGGAGATACAACGCCTGTCCATTTTTCTCCTCGCACATCATTATCCAGGGCTGCAAATACTCTTTTCACGTGAGGCAGTAATTCACATGTATTTCCTCTAATCTATTGTACTGTATTCGCTGCTCATGTTACGAATCTCTTCTACATTAGTGTAGTGTATGTACCTTTAAGGGGAGAACTACTTTTTACAGCTCCTGTATACTGTAGTACCGGCAGTGACCACACCTGTATATAAACGCTGAGTAGGGATCTGTACTTTTAGTTTTAGAGTAACCCTCATCCAGTAAACACCTGTTGATTGTTCCTCTGCAGTCTCTGTTGATTTATTGAAGGACACCATACATCTAAATTCACGAGGCGATTCGAACCTACCTGCAACTCTGCAGAAGAAGGCCGATTCCATCAGTGCGGCGTTGACCATCCAGAGAGGACTTGAGCATCGCAGAGGAGGCTGTGGAGAGCTGGGCTTGGTTCTCCAGTCGCGACGATCCAGCGCAGTGGGCTGGCAGCAGGTACGGCGCAGACCCTTCCCGGACGGCGGCGGCTGGAGCCGACTGACGGCACAGAAAAAGGCCGAGCAGCGTCGACGGGGTAAGAGAGAGGGTAAAGCGCACAGGGCGCAGCCGGGGTTGAAGACCGAGCGGTGTCAACGAGAGAGGGTAAAGCGCACAGGGTGCAGCCGGGGTTGAAGACCAAGCGGCCTCGATGGAAAAAAAACAAAGAGAGAGAGGGTAAAGTGCACAGGGCGCAGCCGGGGTTCAGGACTGAGCGGCGTCAACGAGAGAGGCATGCAGGAAAACGCACAGAGCGCGGCCGGTGTTCAAGGGCTGAGCAGCATCCGCGGGGGAAGAAAGGATCCGCGGGGGAAGAAAGGAAGCGCGGGAGACGCCATTTGAGCCGCAGCGGAGAAGGGAGAGCGTGGGAGACGCCATTTTTGAGCCGCAGCGGAGAAGAAGGGAGAGCGCGGGAGACGCCATTTTGAGCCACAGTGGAGAAGAAGGGAGAGCGCGGGAAGAAAGGAAAGCGCGGGAGATGCCATTTTGAGCCAGCGGAGAAGAAGGGAGAGCACGGGAGACGCCATTTTTAGCCAGTCTAACCACGCCCAAGGATGCCGAAGAGTGGCAGTGTCACAGCATTCGACAATGAAGTCGAAGATTGGGCGACATATATAGAACGCATAGAAGTGTACTGCAAGGCGAATGAAGTGCCAGAAAAGCACTGGTATTGTTGAATTCCATGGGTGCAAAAACGTACGGCTTACTGCGAAACCTAGTAACCCCAGAGAAGCCAGTGGAAAAGAATTTTGAAAGCATAGTGGCAATCCTACAGGACCACAAACCCCACACCGCTGCTGATAGCAGAAAGATTTAAGTTTCACAAAAGGAACCAGCATAAAGACGAAAGTAATGCTGAGTATTTAACGGAACTGCGCAAGCTATCGAAACACTGCCAGTTTGGAACAGGACTAGCAGATACTTTAAGGGACAAGTTTGTGCGTGGGCTTCAAAGTGAAGGAACCCAGAAACGGCTTCTATCAGAAAAGGATCTTACGCTGGACAAGGCTTTCAGCATGGCAGTATCACACGAAGCAGCAGAGATACAACGGAGACCGCAAGAATATGGCACAAATGAAATGTCATATGGAGCAGTGAAGTGTTATCGCTGCGGCAGAACAACACACGACCATAATGATTGCTGGTTCAAGGGCCAAGTGTGCAGACAGTGTGGAAAAGTAGGACACATAGCAAGAGTCTGCAGGTCGGGAAAGAAAACCAGCAGCAAGAAATCTCCACAGGAGAAGTACAAAAAGGTACATAAGGTGACGGAGAGTAGTTCAGACGAACAGAAAAGTGATACAGACTCCAGAAGCAAGGAGCTGGGTTGTCTGAAACTGCATAATGTAATCAAAATGGAGGATCACCAAACTATCTGGGTCACGCTCAAGATAGACGGAGTCCAAGTGAAAATGGAATTGGACACAGGATCAGCCCTAACAGTCATAAACCGAAGGGACTACAAGCGGCTATTCTCACATATACCCTTGAGAGATACAAAGATTGTCTTGAAGACGTACACGGGGCAAAAAGTCTACCCCAAAGGAAAAATAAGGGTGAATGTGATATACAACGGCAAGGAAACACCAAAAATGGACCTATATGTATTGCCAGATGGAGGACCACCACTACTAGGACGTGAATGGATCCGGAAGATACAGCTAGATTGGCATTCCATACAAGCACTGACGGTAGATGCCAAAAAGGATGACGACGTCACACCTGGACGACTGTCAAAAATGCTAACTGACGCACAAGAAGTGTTCCAGGAGGGACTCGGAACACTAAAAGGCATAACAGCGACGATCAAAATAGAGGAAAATGCAAGCCCAAAGTTTTTTTAAGGCCAGACCGGTGCCTTATGCGATCCGCCCAGCCGTCGAAGCAGAGCTGGAAGGGTTGGAACGTTCTGGAGTACTGTCCAAAGTGGACTGGAGCGAGTGGGCTACACCCATCGTTCCTGTAATGAAGAGGTCGTTGAGTAATACGCCTGGGGAACCAAAGAAGGTTCGCATCTGTGGGGACTTTAAGGTGACAGTGAACCCAGTCCTTCACACGGTACAATATCCGCTTCCGCGGAGTGAAGATATTTTCGCCTCGCTATCTGGAGGAAAACGCTTCACTAAGATTGATCTGGCCCAGGCGTACCTGCAAATGGAGGTAGAAGAAGCCTCGAAACAGTACCTCACGATCAACACTCACAAAGGTCTCTACCAATACAACCGGCTGGTGTTCGGGGTAGCATCAGCTCCGGCTATTTGGCAAAGGGCAATGGATCAAGTCCTGCAAGGGATTCCAGGGACCCAGTGTTATTTGGACAACATCCTGGTCACGGGCAAAAATGACAGTGATCACCTCGCCAACCTGGAGCAGGTGCTCACTAGATTGAAGGAATATGGGCTCCGCGCTAATCGCCACAAATGCGAGTTTTTCCAGAAGCAGATCTCGTATTCTGGCCACGTTGTTGATGAAGAGGGGTTACATAAGTCCCCTGAAAAGATTGAGGCAGTAGTCAAGGCTCCAGCACCGGAAAATGTGTCACAACTGAGGTCGTTCCTCGGGCTGGTGAACTACTACCATAAGTTCTTGCCGAATTTGTCTACAGTACTACACCCACTGAACACCCTACTGCAAACGGGGGTACCATGGAAGTGGAATGACGAATGTAAACGAGCTTTCCAGAAGTGCAAAGAATTGATCACATCAAAAGAGGTGTTGGCTCATTTCAACCCAGCACTACCAATTCGGTTGGCGTGTGATGCATCACCCTATGGTATTGGTGCGGTGCTGTCGCACAAATTCCCGGACGGCTTGGAGAGGCCAGTAGCCTTTGCGTCTCGGTCACTAACCTCAGCCGAGCGTAACTACGCCCAGATTGACAGGGAGGCCCTCAGCCTAGTGTGGGGAGTAAAAAAGTTCAACCACTATCTGCACGGGCAGAAGTTCACCTTGCTGACTGACCACCAACCACTTGTCTCCATCTTTAATCCAAAGAAGGGCGTTCCGGTGATGACTGCACAACAGCTACAAAGATGGTCCCTTTTTCTAGGGGCAAACCAATATGAAATAGAGTATAAGGGCACGAAACAGCACGGAAACGTTGATGGGCTATCACGCCTGCCACTGCCTACTGCGGAGGAAGCACCAGCAGTGGACCCTGTCGAAATATTTTATTCGACTATAATTGAACGCTTGCCAGTAACTAACGCGGATATAGAGAAGGAGACCCGAAATGACCCGACACTGTCTCGGGTATATGATTTGACGGTGAAGGGATGGCCAACACATGGCAACTCACTGTTGCCAGCATTCTCATCCAGAAGAGAACAGCTGTCAGTATGCCAGGGGACCATGATGTGTGGATCCCGAGTGGTAATTCCACCCAAGTTAAGGGAGAGAGTGCTCAATGAGCTTCACGAAGGCCATCTGGGAGGGGTGAAAATGAAAAGCCTTGCAAGGGCTTATGTGTGGTGGCCGGGGATCGATCAGCAAATCGAGGACCTGACAAAGAGCTGCTCAGGATGCCAGAAGGTCCAAAATGCACCACCACATGCCCCTCTACACCCATGGGAGTGGCCCTCCTCTCCATGGCAACGGGTGCATATTGATTTTGCTGGTCCATTCATGGACTCAATGTTCTTAATAGCCGTGGATGCGCACTCGAAATGGCCTGAGGTGATCAAAATGTCCTCCACCACCACGGAGAAAACGATTGCAGTCCTACGGACCATATTTGCCAGGAACGGCTTGCCAGAGCAGATTTGCTCTGATAGCGGACCACAGTTTGTGTCCGAAGAGTTTCGGAAATTTATGAGAAGGAATGGGGTAAGGCATTACACATCCGCCCCGTATCATCCAGCCACAAATGGATTGGCTGAGAGGTTCGTACAAACCTTTAAAAAGGCAGTAAGGGCCATGTGCGATGACGACATTCCACTGCAGCATAAGGTGGACAATTTCCTGTTAGCCTACAGAAATGCGACACATGCAGTTACCAACCAGACCCTGGCCACGATGTTCTTTAACCGAAGGTTGAGATCTCGTCTGGATTTGCTCAGACCAAATGTACGAAGAAATGTTGAGAATAAGCAATTCCAGCACATCAATGAGAAGCCGACAAGGAGTTTCAATGTAGGGCAACCAGTCTTGGCCCGCGACTACCGAACAGAGAAATGGCAACCAGGAACGATATGCACACGGCAGGGGCCACTAATGTACACAGTGGATGTTGGGGAGAACATTGTGAGACGCCATGTTGACCAGATCCTAGCGTCACAGGAACGAGTCAACCCCATGTCTCGCGTACCTGGTGATGAACCCGACATACAGGTAGCATCTACCCCAGAAACAGTAGCATCGGAAGCTGATGAACCAACCGACGACAGGGGGGCAGAATCGCCTCCGCACCAAGAGCGAGACACTCAGGAAAGGCGCTATCCAGAAAGGATCAGGAAGCCGCCCCAAAGACTGAATTTATAAATGGACTATTTTCAGTTAATGTTGCATGTTAAAAGTGTTAACTGTTAAATGAATGTTATGGTACTGTTAATCTAAAAGGGGAGGAATTGTAGTGTATGTACCTTTAAGGGGAGAACTACTTTTTACAGCTCCTGTATATTGTAGTACTGTAGTACCGGCAGTGACCACACCTGTATATAAACCCTGAGTAGGGATCTGTACTTTTAGTTTTAGAGTAACCCTCATCCAGTAAACACCTGTTGATTGTTCCTCTGCAGTCTCTGTTGATTTATTGAAGGACACCATACATCTAAATTCACGGATTTAACAATTATGAAGACCAAAGATTAGGTGACCAATTCACCGTACATCTATGTTCTGCCTGTATGTGTGATGCTGACTTACCTATGGTTTGCCACTTTATCTCCCTCTTCCCTTCCCGCTCTGTCTTTTATCTCTTAACTGTTCCAATGAAGCTCAATGCAAGCTTCAACAGTAGTAGCTCATCTTTCTCCTGGGCACTGTGAAGCCATCTGGTTTTAACATTGACTTTAGTAACTTCAGACCTTAGGTAAGCACTCCATTCTCTTCATAGCAGTGAGTGCTTGTGATGTGGGGAGACTTTGTCAGGAAGGAAGGATGTGGGTTGACATTTGGGTAAGAGACCCTTTGTCAGAGTAAAGCACTGGTGGGATCTAAGCCCTCAGTGTAGACCTTATCAGGCTGAAAAGAAAGACTGTTCAAGTGAACTCAACTGACAGGTTTAAAATAATACTAAGGAAAACCAGAAAATGCTGGAAATCTGAAATAAAAAATGCTGGAAATACACAGTAAATCAGTCAGAATCTGCAAATAGAAACGACAGGTTGTGATATTTTGGATGTGTAACCTTCATCCTTTTTATCTTTTCACGAGTTTCACTTGCGTTTTAAGTTTTTATTTGTTTTGTTTGCAGTTTCTTATTGTTTCTTTATTTCTCGTGCTTTTTAAGGACCTCTCCTGTGTCATTTCATCCCCTTTTATTATTTGTACAGTATTTAGTCCTTTCCAAATGTCTGCATTAACTCACTAATAATCTTTTATATCACCTGTATTCTGTTAAGGAGTTTGGAGGTATTTTAACATATTGACTCCTTCCCTGTGATTGGTGTATCTGTTGCTTCTCTCCCCCTTTTTCCTTACTAAAATGCTTATTTATCTCGTAGCCGTCTTGGTAAGGTTACAGACCCAAAATGTCAAATCTGTCTTTTCTCTTTATAGACGCTAACTACCCTTCTGTGTAATTTCAGCATGTTCTGTTTTTCTTTCAGCTTTCCAATTCATGCAGGAGTTCCTTATTATTTTAAACCAGTCTTTTCAGGTAACAGATAATAGGAACTTTTTGGTAGTTTAATAGCACTTTAACCCCTACCGGTTGTAGTCCTATTTGGAATAATGTAGCCATTCCTGTGCTTGAGATTTGTTTCTTTCTTTCACATTCATTGCAGCTCAGTCCAAATCTTGTATATTTTGCAGAAGAGGTATAGTCAATTTCCCAGCATGAAGAACTTAAATTGGCCATCGGAGAAATACTCTGTGTTGGGGAACTCCTTATAGACGTTCTTTTGTCAAAGAATCTTGCCGACCACCATGAGCTTGCCCTTTTAAGTTGCTACAATCTTTAAATCTTGCAGCACCAGATTTCCCACTCCCCAATGGGCAAGCATCTTAAATACTGGGAGCTCATCTATATTATGTTAATGAGATTGACCTCAGAAATATACTGTACATAGGATAAACACACTAAAGATTGGGAGGAAGCTCTTCCTGTACCATTTGATTTCTGGTTGAGCATATGCCCAATCGGAAAATCGATGGCACAATGTTAAATATCTAAAAGCATCAAAAAGTGTAGTCATTGCATAGTTTAATATTTGACAAACTGTTTTAAATCCTTATATATTGCTTTACTTCTAAGCAGCTATTAAGATCAATGGGGAAATTTTCCATTAATTTAAATGGAAGAAAGATTGTGCGGGTTCCTTCACTCTGACCCGCTTGATTTTCCAATATTTTTCTGACCCAGTGCTCCAGGAAAGTCTCTCCTCATATTTTCAAAGTTTAAACTGCATTGGTCTTGTGATCACTCATTTTATCTTTTGATTTTATTATGGAGCTGCAAAAAGCTCAGATAAAAGTCAAAGGAGAATAAGTTTAAAAAACATTTTAAATGATCACATTTTCATTCTCCAAGAATTCCATTAACAGTCAATAAGCTGCAGGCAGGCAATACAAGCCCTCACTAGAGACTAAAAGAACCATTAGCCCTTACTCATTATTTATGTCAGTGTAATCTATCGTGTTCACTGTACATGTACACTATGGCTTTAATCAATGAAAATAAACTGTACTAGGTGTTCCTTTAGAAATGTGCAACGTGCGCAGTTTGAAACTTTAACTCTTACACATATCAAACCTCAGCAACTCAATGTTTATTCCATATACATAGATAAATGCAGAAGTATCTGGCTGTCCCAGCAGTTCAGGTGAATATAGTAGATCCACTCAGATTATTCACTGAAGAAGTGTTCTAACCAACATTCCTCCCTCAACCAAATTCATCAAAAACACTTTAATTGATCATTCATCTCATTTTCTGTTTTGGGAACTTGCTGCACGCACATTGGTTGCCGCGTTGGTCTATATAACAATGGTGATTACACATCAAAAGTAAACTTTTTCTTCTTCACTTCTCCTCTTCACTTCTGCTTCTCCTCCTTCACTTCTATTGGTCCCTCTTCGTCTCCATTTCTTCCTCTCAGTCCTTCACTTCTGACTCTGCTTTCTCTTTTACATTCTTACATCTTATCACTTTCCTTTTTTACTTCTTTTCCCTTTTTCCCTATTTGTCTGCAACCATGGATGGGAAGAGGCGGCAGAATCAGGACTCAAAGACTTGGGTAAACAGGTTAGAAGCAGAAGCATCATTAGCCATTGCATCTGGAATGCAGTGAGAATGGATGAGGGAAATGCTGCCATATGCTGAGGGCCTGAGATAATGCTTGTTGGTAGCTTTCCAATGTGTAGGAGGACAGGGGTGCTCATAATCTCAGGCTCTTAAGCCACAGTTTTAAGTCCAGTCCTTTATGGCAACAGTCTGAGAATCAATGCCAGAAACCACGACTGCCCTTAGGGCTTCAGTCATAAGGAAGCACCAGTCAGATGTCCCTGACGTTGCCACACATTGGACTGCAGTGTTGGAAAGCCATTCAGAATAATGCTGCATATACAGGTAGTAGACACCTCACCCAAGCTGCCATCTCCATCACATTATTTTGTACAGCTCTCAATGCCCGCACTAATGCTCAGAAAGCATCTTTTTTTGAAAGCAGTTTCTGTCAGATCCACATCTCCAGGCTCCTCGGCCAACATGGAATGCAAGCTGGTTCTCTGAATATTAAGCTTCTCCTCCTCTGCCATCACCAGTTGGTCCTGCCTACTGATGTTGTGTGTCTCACTGTTTAATCAGCCAGGATGGATGTATCTTGACGGAGACAGTGAATGACACTGTACGATATGAAGTCTTGGCAAGGCCAAATATACTGGGGACTTGCTCTTCTTAGTCAAATCTAGAGAAATAAAAGAGAAAGACAGTAGTGTCTTGACGAGCAGGCTGCACATCTAACTTACAGTAGAAGTGTCATGATGTGCTTTTCTGCCAGTTAATGAGGGGAAGAGTAAAATGGGGAGAAAGACACACAGGAGTTCCTCATAAACCCAAAGCTGGCTGCTGCCCTCCCAATTCCTCATTTCCAACACCATCTATGGATTCCTTCCCAGGATTTCCACAGTTTCTTCCTCATATGGGATCACAGATTTTCAGGTCCATCACATGTCACTTATTCTCTCTCTAAGGTTATGATCTATTTCTTCCTTCAAAAAGTGAACAGGAGTAATTATAGCTTTTGGCGATAGTGTACACAGGCAATATCAGATTGGCTGCCTGTTATATACCCGCCTAAATTTCCTTTCCATTGACTTCAAGGGAAAGGATAATCAGGCTGGGTTTATAAATGGCAGTCGATCCAACATTGCCCATTTTACACTCTGCCATTCAGTAATACCTGTTTCAGCATGTAGCTTATAATGGGTGTGATGACAGGTGTATGCAACAGGCAGCTTACATTCCATGGGAGGCTCCCTATGCAGTGAATCCGTGTAAGGGTGTGAGTGAACCAACAGTTCCATGTGAAGGCTGGGGTTGTTAAAAGCAAACCACGCGTCACACTACTTCTGTTTCAGCTCACACCCAATCTGAAAATCTAAGCTCGTGTCTCATAAGCTATTGACAGAATATCACATGGAGGCTGTTGAAGCTCATGATACAGGAATCTCTCTGGTACCCGGCACCAACGGGACCAGGATGGTGCCGGTTGATTAAAAATTCCAGATGACAGAGAGGGTTATCTACCGAGGCTATTTTTAACAAACAAAGAGTCAGACTCCTGTTATTGAGGTGTTCGGACTTCTGACAGTGCCAAGAAGCCGAGTAGTGGCAGTTTGGAGAACTACCCCCACTGACTAACTCGGCCACCACAGGAGACTCGGACTCTGACTCGGCAACATTTCTGGTTATTGAGGTGTTTTCGGAGTATGAATTTTGCCGGTTAATAGATAATTCTGGGTATTTAGGTGCCGTTTAAACGAGAGTTTCCTGTACTCCATTTCCGTGGCAGCCATTTGCTCCATGTTAACTTGCAGCTGCAGTCCCCTCTATGTTTGAATTTTAAACAACAATCACAAATGTTTTGCACCTCTTTATTGGATTATATAGGAGACAACAACAGAACAATCAATAAATCTCTGTGTCTCAGCTTTAGTAGGATGGCTGGAAATCAGAATGTCCAAGCATTTCAAGCCTCCCTTAGAGGATTCAACTTATCTTCAAATGTAACAACTGACCAAACACAATATTTAAGTGGTGGGTAATGGTAAATGACCGTTTGTATGTACTATATTCCATTGCATTTGAAAAAGCAGCTCTATTACTAAATATATAAGAAATTACAAGAAAATTACAAGAAAAATAGTCTTAATGTTCCAATCATCCTGTAGGAGCTTGGGACATACAGCTGCTGGACTGTGTCTTCCTGAAGTTAGGATTTTCCAGTCTTCCATCCAGTTCTATATTTAGTGTGATGGTTGAAGGGCTTTTTTGGCTACCTTTTTTTTATTGTTGAAATGTTTTTGGACATAGTGCATGGCTTCTTTCATCTGTGGAAATTGTGTTCAACTGCTGAGTTATCTGCTTCTATGGCTCGCTCTTTCTCTGCACTTGGTATTATTTGGTGGGCCCACAAATTTTAGACCTTCTACTGATTAATTCTTTTGACAAAAAATCCTGTTTGCATTCAGTGAATGTAGCTGTTCTGAATACGTTTTGGTTTTCTTCAATAAAAGTTACTATCAGCACTGTCGCCACAATTTCAGTGTTGTGTCTAAAAAGCATCAAGGGTATAAGTTCTGCTTCATTAGCTAATTATTTGCACTACCATATAAATGAGTATTTTAATATTCACCAGCAGGATTTTTGATGTGGTTCCACCAATAAAATTGATGGAAAGTACTCAATGGTGTTTTTTTCCTCTAAAATTCACCTGTAGAATTTTTCTACCTTACACATGGAAATAAACTCTGCCCCCACCATGTTTAGTTGTCAAACCAAGTTATTTAACACATAGGGGGGGATTTTAACTCAGGTGCGGGATGGTATCGTGTTATCCGAATTTCGTGTTTCCCACACGAATCTAAATGGAGGTGGGAGATTGATGCAATTTTAACTGAATTGGCCAATTGATTTCCAACGTGTGGGAAGCCTTTGCAAATGGGTTTTTCATGACTGAAAGTCCCCTCCAATTACGTCATCATTGCTGCTGCATTTAAGGTCCACAGCAAGCCTTGCTTCTTCTGCAGACTGCCAAGCTTCTTGACTGTGCAGTGTGAGGGAGCTGCAGCAAATATGACAAGTGGGAGGGCCAGATCAGCTCCTCGCTTTGACGAGGTGGCACTGCAGGCATTAGTGGATGGGGCTAGGGCCAACCGGGAGATGCTCTTCCATTCAGCAGGGAGGAAGAGGCCTCCCACTCAGACCAAGGCAGTGTGGATGCAGATGGCTGAGGAGGTCAACTCCTTGAGAGTCACCCGCAGAACCTGGATACAGTGCAGGAAAAGATTTCATGACCTTCAGCACACTGGAAAATTGAGTATGAATTTCCCATCACCCTCAATCTGATCCCCATTGCCTTTCCTCACCAGCACTCAGCTTTAGCAATCTCTCCCTCCACATCCCACTTGACACTGACATCCATGCACCCTTACCCATTTCCTCTCTCTCTATGCTCACATTCACATAACTATTCGACCATGCAGCCCTCACACTCCCTATCACTCTGATGCTTTGAACACAACTGACAACACACAGGGAGGGCCCTTGGTCTTGCAACCTCACTCTATCTTTGTCTCCTTCTAAGTATCTATGCTATGCAATCTCTACATTCACTCCTTCATTCTCACTCAACCTCTACTTGTCTCCCTCATTGCAGGAAAGAGAGCTCACAACAAAAGAGAGCAAGCCAGGACAGGAGGAGGGACAGCCTCAATAGCCCACCTGACCACCTAGGAGGAGGCTGTCCTGGAAATTATGGGAATAGAGGATGATTCGCGCATGGGGGACGGACAGACGGGTGTAACACAGCAAACTGGTGACAGAAAAGTTTCCCATCTCTCTCTTTGACATTGCATGAGTCGCTGATAATGATTGTGAAGCTGTAATAGATGGACTTATGAGCATCTGCAAAAAGCTATGTGCATGTAGCCTTTGCATCACATCTCTGACTCTTTCCTTTACTCCCCCACAGGACCATCACAAGCATCCGTCCCCCCTAGCCAGGAAGAAGAGGCTAAGCAGCCAGACTCCTCAGAAGAAGCTGCAACCTCTGAGGGCGCAGCGTCAGCAGAATTCAGTGCACCCAACACCAGCGCAGACACTCACACCTCGGTGGGACTTTCGGGACATAGAGTAGTGTTGTCACCTGGTGTATCACAGCTCACAAGTGAGCATCAGCAGATTGTGGAGACAGGAACAGCAGTGGAGAGTCCTAGTCGGAGGGCGCAGGACTCTGCCAGCTCGGCTCAGCAGCATGTCAGCCCTCTGCCTCTAGGTCCATCCATAAGATCAGAGGTGATGGAACTCCAGGCACAGATGCAGGAGTCTCTGGCAGGTTTTGTCTCTAGGGTCGCTGCAAGTGTGGAGTGAATGGAGGAGTCCATAGCGAACATGAGCAGAGCCTTTGTGGAGTCAGTGGCGCATGAACGCATCACCACGGAAAGGATGGCTACCTCCATGGAAAGGATTGCTACCACGGTGGTAAGGCTGGCTACCGTAGAGGAGAGGATGGCTATGGTAGAGGAGAGGATGGCTACGGCCATGGAGGAGCTTAGTCGCCAGGGTATGGAAAACATGGTCATTGTTCAGAATAGAATGACATCTCTTTAGCTGACCATCGCTCCTCTTGAGCATAGAAACCAGACCTTCATGGAAGTCCTTCTGAGTAGGACTGCCATTGCAGATACGGGTCCCCATGGCCCCCTGATGTGCAGCAAGGTACTCTCCAGCCACTTGCAGGCGCTGAGGGGAACCTGACCCATGAGAGGGAGGTTGGTGGCAGACCTCAAGGAAGTGGGGGCTCCTCACCAAGCGCTCACACTTCCATGCCACTGCAGAGCCCTCAGTCAGAGCCCCACCGGAGTCCACACCCAATGGAGATTGAGGTCTCAACCCCTGCACAGCCGCAGGAGCAGCAGACTGTTGACGAGCCCTCACAGGCTCGCAACCCCAGAGGATGCCCGCCAAAGGTGTCGAGACAGGAGCAGCAGGAAAGTGAGCAAGGGGCCTCCACATCTGCTGAAGCCACAGTGAGGCACCACGTAGGAGCACACGTAAGAGGAAAATTCTGCACAAATAGTCACAAGGGTAGTCACTTGGGTGCAATTTTGTGTTTATTGTAAAAATGCCATCACGTCATTATTGAACATAAAAGTTCTGATGGCAAATGTTGCAGTTGTGGCGTCTGTCCTTTCGCTGTTGGAACTTCCACACTGAGGCCTTAGGAATACTTGCAACTGTCAGTATGGTGGTCAGAGTGCTAGGAATCCTCTGGTTCTTGGCCATTGTCAAAGCTCTGGTAAGAAGCTGCGAGGCAAAAGTGTTTGATTGACTAGGCTAAGCAAATCTGGCCAGCATGAGTGCATTCCTTGCATCCTGGGCAGCAATGTTCTCGTGTAATACTGCCGCTGGTTGATGGGCCTCTGCAGGATGTTTGTTTTCGCACTCCTCCTCCTCCTCCTCCTCCTCCTCATCTGAGGAGGATATGTGAGGAGCCACTTGGTCCTCAGGAATCTGCAAGCCACGACGCTGTGCCATGTTGTGAAGTGCACAGCAAACCACGACGATTCTGGAGACCCTGGCTGCTGAGTACTGCAGGGCTCCACCTGATCTATCCAGGCATCTGAAGCGCATCTTCAGCAAACCGATGGTTTGCTCGATAATGGATCTGGTGGAAATGTGGCTGGAGTTATAGCACTCCTCAGCTTCGTTGGCTGGCCTCCTCAACGGCGTCATTAGCCACGTCCTCAGGGGATAGCCCCTGTCTCCAAGTAGCCATCCGTTAAGTTGGTCTGGCGGAATGAATAGCAGAGGCACACTAGACTGGCGCAGTATGAAGGAGTCATGGCAACTGCCAGGGTACATGGCACAAACATGCAAAATTTCCTTCTTGTGGTCACACACCAGCTGAACGTTGAGTGAGTGGAAGCCCTTGCGGTTGACAAAAATACCTGGATTGCGATGGGGTGCCCTAAGGGCAACATGTGTGCAGTCAACGATGCCCTGCACCCTTGGAAAGCCTGCCAGATTAGCTAATCCAACCGCTTGTGCCGTGACACTTGCTCGACCCTTGGTGAAATGGATGTGATTGTGCGCGAGGGCAAAGAGGGCATCGGTTACCTGCGTGATGCAAGTGTGTGCAACCGCCTGGGAGATGCCGCTGATGTCTGCTGCTGATCCCTGGAATGAACCTGAGGCAAAAAAATTGATTGCGGTGGTGACTTTGATGGCCACTGGTAATGCTTGTCCACCTGGTCCTCTGGGCAGCAGGTCTTGCTGTAGCATTGCACAGATGTCAGTCACTACCTCTCGCAAGAGTCGGAGCCGCCTTTGGCACTGCTGCTCAGACATGTTGAGGTAGCTGACCCTGCATCTGTAGACCCTGTTTGGGGGTATCTCCTGCGCCGATGGGTTTCCAGGCACTGGCCCCTTCTGGCCTGTGCAGCTTCAGGTGGGTGAGCAGCAGCCTGGCGCTCCTGCTGCTGGTGCTGCTGTTGTTCCTGGTTCTGCTGCTGCCGCAGCTGGTGCTCAAGCTCCTCTAATGCCCAGATGGGAAGGAAATAAATGGCTCCCATGCTTCTGGTATATGCCTCCATTGAGGAAGCGCTGAGTGAAGGTGGCGAGAGGGGTTTCCCAGGAGGTCACACTGGAGATGGGTGTGAGACTCCAACCTTCCACAGGTGTGGTTAAGCCTTCTAAAAGTTGCCCCAGACCTGAGACCACTAAGTCCTGCCACCTGCAAATCGTGGCTGATCAAATCTCCTCTTTAATGGTTGACCTGGAGTGGATAGTCAGCAATCCAATAGTGCTCCCGCCAGGTTTCACATTTGTGTTTCCCACTAGGCGTGTTTCATGTGGGAAAAGGGTTAAATTCGCAAGGGCCTTTCAAAATAGGATTATAGAGGCAATTTAGTGGTTGTTAAGGGCCTTAACGACCAGTCCCACCTGTTGGATGCGGGACGGAGTCGGGACCATCAGACACGACTGAGTTAAAATTGCTCGGAGTCGGAAACCAGGCCGGGGGGGTCCCGCCCTCCAGTTTTTGCGCTTTTAACCCCCCGCACGCCTCCAAGCCCGCCTCCACGGCTCAATCAAAATCGACGCCATAGTGCCCAGACCCTATCGTTGTAGTTACCAGTCCAAAATCAACTTATTTTTTCTTCCTATTGTCTTCTCGCTGACTCATGCTTCAAGAACGGGTCCGCAGATGTCAGCATCCCACTCAAGTAACTGTCATAAATCTCATCATTGAGAAACTTATGAAATAACACTGGACAGCCAGCTGGTGGCACCGTCCAAGGAGTATAAGTACTCGGGCGTTGGCCCCAGCCTTCCAGGGACATTTTGTAAGACAAGGAGCTAGTGGATACAACTAGACCTCCATGTTCTGAAACAAGTTGATTAAAGCCTTGCTTTATGCTCAAACCAAGTGCGTAGTGAGTTTTATTACGTCAAATTAATCAACTTGATATCGACTCCACGCTTTGGGTGATTTCGGGAACAGCCAGCTACGACTTGAACCGTAGAAGGGAACTCAGACAAGTAATCGATCCATCATGGAGAAACTACTCAGCCCCGCCCGTCTTGACCTGGACCCGAATCCACTTACAGCTGCTAAGGTATGGAAACACTGGTATCGTACTTTCAGCAACTTCCTCAGGGTGTGTGGTGAAAATGTTCCTGATAAATTAGAAATACTTGCTAATTACGTATCCCCTCATGCGTTTGATTATATCGAAGACTGTGTAGATTATGACGCTGCTATCCAAATACTACAGCAGCAATATGTCAAGTCCCCAAAGTAAATTTTTGCTCAGCATCTACTGGCCACAACTCGACAACAACCCGGGGAATCACTTGACGAATTCCTTCAGAAACTTCGCAGGCTCAGCAAGGATTGTAATCTTAAAGCTGTTACAGCTGATCATTACCAGGAGGAGTTAATTCGTGATTCCTTTATTAATGGGATTGCATCTCCTTTCATACGTCAGCGTCTGTTGGAGAATAAAACCCTCAAGTTACAGGCTGCCTATGACCAGGCATGTTCTCTGGACTTAGCAAAGAGGAATGCAGACACCTATCTTTTACCACGTGCACGGGCAGCTGCTATCTCTTTTAGTGACTCTTTCAATAGGCCTCGGGCGGAAGCCCTCACGGATGACAACTCCAACCCGGCTGATGACAACCCTACCCTAGAAACCTACACTGATGACGACCCCGTCCTAGCGGCATCTTGGCAATCTGGAAGGAAGTGTTTCTTCTGTGGAGGAGCGGTCCATTATAGGAAATTTTGTCCTGCTCGTAACGTTACCTGCAATCATTGCAGCAAGAAAGGTCACTTTTCTAAGGTATGCCAGTCAAGAGCCGCTGTTAGTAAGAAAGGCCACTTTTCTAAGGTATACCGGTCGAGAGCTCCTGTTAGTTTTGCAGCTACTATCTATAAAACTGCTCCTCCCCCAAGAGCCACTACTAAGGTTACAGCTGCAATCTATAAAACTGCTCCTCCCCCAAGAACCACTACTAAGGTTACAGCTGTCAAGGGTAAAACTGCCCCATCTCCCATCACAGCTGTTTTTCTCCAAAGTTTGTCCCATGCAGCCACGAAGGTTTCGATAAATGGACACATTTTGAGTGCACTAATCGACTCATGTAGCTCTGACAGCTTCATTAGTGAGCGGGCTGTCAGTAAGTTAAAACTGCGTATTTACCCCTCGGACAGGGAAATTGCAATGGCTCTGACGACACTGACCAATTCTTCCGGCTTTTGTCTTGTCGACCTTATTCTTAATGGCCACACTTATTTCTCCACCCGGCTCGGGGTGCTCAAGAACCTATGCAGTGATGTGCTCCTGGGACAGGGTTTCCAGAAACAACACAAAAGACTCACTTCTGAGTTTGGAGGGTCAAAGCTGGAGCTTACTATTTCCAAAGTACCGTTTTGTGCACTTTCAGCGGCTTCACTCGACGAGCCCTACTTGTTTGCCAATCTTTCCCCCCAATGTAAGCCCATAGTCACTAAATCACGACGTTTCAGCTGAGATGATCGAGCCTTTATCGAGGCAGAAATCTCTCGCCTTCTAGCTGACGGTATCATTGAGCCATGTTCATCTTCCTGGCGGGCTCAAGTCGTTGTTGTTAAAAATCCTCTGAAGCAACACAAGAAACGTCTTTGCATCGATTACTCACAAACTATTAACCAGTATGCCAACCTGGATGCCTACCTACTACCACGCATCGATGACATGGTCAATAACCTTGCCAACTACAAGGTATTTTCAACTTTTGATTTAAAGAGCGCATATCATCAAGTACCGTTAAAGGACTCTGACAAAAAGTATACGGCCTTTGAGGCCAATGGTCGGCTTTACCAGTTTTGTCGCCTTCCATTTGGGGTCACCAATGGGGTGGCCGTCTTTCAACGGGCAATGGACAGCCTAGTCAAACAGGAGAACTTAACGGACACTTTTCCATATCTAGATAATATCACCATTGCTGGTCATAACCAGAAGGAGCATGATGCCAATCTCCAGAAATTTTTTGACATTCTCCGTCGTCGGAACTTAACCTTAAATGAGTCTAAATCTGTGAAATCAGTACCATCAGTCAACATCCTTGGCTACTGGGTGGGCAACGGTGTCATCAAACCGGATCCAGAGTGACTTCGTCCGCTTCAGGAGCTCCCTCCCCCTACGAATCTCGGCTCTCTTCGTCGGGCACTCGGCATGTTCGCCTATTATGCGAAATGGATACCCCACTTCTCTGACAAGATCCAGCCCCTGCTTCACGCAAAGTCATTTCCATTGGAGGCAACGGCTATTTCAGCTTTCAACCTCCTCAAGCGACAACTGGAAAAAGCCACGCTTCATTCCATTGATGAAAATCTTCCTTTCGTGGTCGAGTGCGATGCATCGGATGTGGCGATCTCTGCTACCTTGAATCAAGGTGGTTGACCCGTTGCATTTCTGTCCAGAACTTTGCAGGGTAGCGAGCTCCATTATCCTCCTGTCGAGAAGGAGACTACGGCCATCATCGAAGCGGTACGTAAATGGAGTCATTTTCTCGCTCGTCGCCATTTCACACTTATAACCGATCAGCGCTCCGTGGCCTTTATGCTGGATAACCGGAAATGCACTAAGATCAAGAATAACAAAATACAACTCTGGAGGATGGAATTGGCCGCCTTTGGATACACCATACATTAGCGACCCGGCAAAGAGAATGTGGCCCCGGATACCCTCACGCAGGCATTCTGCTCTTCTATGTCAACTTTGACTCTGGTGGATCTTCATACTGACTTATGCCATCCTGGCGTTACCCGTATGTTGCACTTTGTGCGATCTAAAAATCTCCCATTTTCTACGGAAGATGTGAAAAGAACGTGCTCCTCCTGTAAAATTTGTGCGGAGTTAAAACCGCAACTCTTCCGTCCATCGGATGGCTCGCTCATACACGCTATGCAGCCTATGCAGCGACTCAGCATTGACTTTAAAGGGCCATTGCCTTCCTCAACGCGGAACGCCTACTTACTGACTATGGTGGACGAATATTCACGCTTTCCCTTTGCTTTCCCCTGTCCCAATATGCTTACTTCCACAGTGATCAAATGCCTTGATCAAGTCTTTTCCCTTTGCGGTACGGCCAATTTCATCCACTCTGATCGGGGTCCCTCCTTCATGTCAAGCGAACTCAAAAGTTCTCTCTCCCAACCGGGAATCGCCACAAGGAAAACGACACCGTACTATCCCATCGGTAACAGACAGGTTGAGAGATACAACGCTATCATTTGGAACGCTGTTCGTTTTGCGCTGAGGTCCCGCAATCTACCAGACCAGCAGTGGGAAACTATGCTCCCTAACGCGTTGCATTCCATCAGGTCTCTCCTTTCTACTTCTACCAATGTCACACCTCACGAGCGATTCTTCAGCTTCCAGCGTCGCTCCACCCATGGGACATCTCTACCATCATGGTTGGCAGCTCCTGGCCCCATGCTGCTCCGAAGATTCGTCCGATCATCAAAAACCGATCCTCTAGTCGACGAGGTAGAACTTACAGACATCAACCCTATGTACGCCCACGTGCGGTACCCGGATGGCCGGGAGTCCACCGTTTCGCTCCGGGACCTGGCTCCCTGTCCGGCCAGTTCCGCAGACCCGACTGATGGAGGGACCCGCGGGGATGAGGCCGACATTCTGCGCTCCCCGAGGATGACACCCTACCTGGGACATCGAGGGATCTGCTGGCTGCCCCGCCGGATCCGCTCGGGGAGCCGAGCGCTCCCCGTGGGATGGCCACCCCAGGCCAGGATGCCGGTCAATCTCCAGCTAACCAACGGGACGAAGCCAGTTCTGCGCCTGTGGGGACCCGCACCCGGAGTCACGATCTCCCCAGCCTCCCTCGGATTGGTCAGAGCAACACAGGCCCTGTCGATCCACCGGCACGGTTCAAGCGGCCCAGGGACCAAGACACGGGGAGACGTGCCTTCTGGCCATAAACAAAAATCTAAAAGACTGCGGCTATTTGTGGTCCGCCTAATCCGTTAAGAGGAAGTCGTCGGACTTCCAAATCTTTTAGGCAGGAAGAATGTCATAAATCTCATCATCGAGAAACTACCTATGAAATAACACTGGATGGCCAGCTGGTGGCGCTGTCCAAGGAGTATAAATACTCGGGCGTTGGCCCCAGCTTTCCAGGGACATTTTGTAAAGACAAGGAGCTAGTGGATACAACTAGACTTCCATGTTCTGAAACAAGTTGATTAAAGCCTTGCTTTATGCTCAAACGAAATGCGTAGTGAGTTTTATTACGTCAGTAACCACTGCACGTGTAAAAGTAGATGGTAAACATTAACAGGCTGTTTGATCATGGGTGGCATCACAGCTAAGCTCTTCTGGTCCTCACATAATGTGTACTTTACGCTAGCGGTCACTGGATGACAATCAGTAGCAGGAAGCTTGGGTGATTCCCCTCCGAATCCAGGAGCACTTAGGCCAATCGTCATACACCAATTAATCCAGGTGAGATCAGTTAACTCACCACAAACAAGGAACCTTATGTTCTTAGTGGTGCAGTGCTGCATAGCCCAATCCGGTTTTAATCTGCCATCCACCCACAAGCACTTTCAGCAAAGGGCTGCTAGATAGCAATCAGGGCCAAAAATCCTGCCTGATTTTCCCCTGCGTCAGGCCAACTTCTGCACCCCAGCTAACCTCTACCGCTGTCGTGGCTGAGATCAGCAGAACAGGGGATCAAACATGTAACCTTCTGATCTCTATACCACAGCTATTCATTGGATAAACTTGATAAGCCATTGCAAAAGAATGGAAAGCTCTAACGTAGTCAGCCACTTTGTACTTACTTAACATTGTACAGAAAAAATTGGGGTAGAAATTTTTTGTATGCTATTCTAAACAAATTGGTTAACGGTTTCAGATGACATTCCTGTGTTTGCTGTCTTATAAAAGTCGTGAACCAGTTTACGAGTTAACAACTTTGGTAAAATTGTACACACAGGAACCTGGCAATACACAATAATCAATACACTCAAAACAGAACAGAGGAAATTCAACCCCGTTATTTCCAATTAACCTGTTACTAATCGGCAGCATGCAGATTTAATCCCACTGCGAAACTTCACATGGAGACTCAGCATGTTACACTTCGTGTAAAACACATTTTTATTAAGTATTTTCTGTTGTTTATTTTAAATTGAACTGTTGAATGAATGGATAAATAAAGGGTCTATGCTGCAAACATAAATTTTATAATTATAATAATTCTAATTTATGTACAATGTTTCTTGCCAAGTCTGCAATGTGTTTTATCATAACTGAACTGTAATTGTTTACTAGTTCAAATCAAGCCTACTTCGCTGTAAAACATCAGTTGCCAGATTTATAATCGATTCCCTCCTCCAATTTTCCTCTTCCTGTCTCAATTCATACTGGGGTACAGTTCTAATGTTGCCAGTTATCCTCCCCTAAGTGTTCCTTATTCATGCAAGCTGAGACAGTGTGGGTTAGCAGACTATTCAAAGGTAGAAGGCAATGCAGGCAAGCCCAATCCTGTCCTCGTGCAACATTCACACATGAGCACTTTTCAACAAGGGTTATTGGAGGAACAAGAACCATGGCTGATTTTTCCCATGTCCTGGTGAAAGAAATGCTGAACCTCTGCTCTGTGACTGCATGTCACATCACAGTTGAGATCAGAAACTCATATGGGGTTACACTGGTGGGAAACTGAATTTTACTTCTTGTTGGAGCAATGCTCAGTTTAACACTCATCTCATTCAAAGGTTTTGATTTGATGTTTAGCATTCCATTTATCTTTCAGCCCTGTCTACATATATTGTGAAGTTAAACAAGCCATATAAACTCTCTCACTGGTCAACTTAACAATACTTTGGCTCCAACAGCAAAGATCTATAAAGCTTCATATGGTTTCAAATATTTATTTTGTGTCAACTTTTTTTTTTAGGTGAGGCTTTAAACAAAGGCAGTTTCTGATCTTGAAAAGAGAGTTAATGCAATAAAAGTAAAATATGCAGAGACTGGGATGAAGTATAAAAGTACTCATAGTTCTAAGCTGGTTTGGGGCTAGAATAGAACATAAGAACATAAGAAATAGGAGCAGGAGTAGGCCAATCGGCCCCTCGAGCCTGCTCCGCCGTTCAATAAGATCATGGCTGATCTGATCCTAACCGCCAATCTACTATCACAGAACCATCTCCTGAATCTAGCAGAATTAGACACACGAAATCGGAGCAGGATCAGGCTACACGGCCCCTGGGCCAGCTCCGCTACCCACAGGGTCATGACCGATCCGAACCTAGACTCATGTCCAAATTCCTGCCCGCTCCCCATAACCCTTTATTCCCTTTACTTCTAGGAAACTGTCTATTTCTGTTTTAAATTTATGTAATGATGTAGCTTCTACAGCTTTTTGGGGCAGCATATTCCATGGACCTACCACCCTCTGAGTGAAGTAGTTCCTCCTCATCTCAGTTTTGAAAGAGCAGCCCCTTATTCTAAGACTATGCCCCCTAGTTCTAGTTTCACCCATCATCGGGAACATCCTCCCCGCATCCACCCGATCCAACCCCTTCACAATCTTATATGTTTCAATAAGATCGCCTCTCATTCTTCTGAACTCCAATGAGTAGAGTCCCAATCTACTCAACCTCTCCTCATATGTCCATCCCCATATCCCCGGGATTAACCGAGTGAACCTTCTTTGTACTGACTCGAGAGCAAGTACGTCTTTTCTTAAGTATGGACACCAAAACTGTATGCAGTATTCCAGGTGCGGTCTCACCAATACCTTGTACAACTGAAGCAATGCCTCCCTATTTTTATATTCTATCCCCCTAGCAATGAAAGCCAACATTCCATTGGCCTTCTTAATCACTTCCTGCACCTGCATACTAACCTTTTGAGTTTCGTGCACACAGGTGGCTGCACCAAAGCCAGTGCAGGACTGCATGCACTTTAGTACTTCATCCCCTAGCAGGTCATTATTCTTTGGAATATATATATATAATGTATATACAGTAAACTCTTTAGTTGACATTTTTCTAATAAAGTCATTGGCACTGTGTTCCTGAGAGTAGACGGCACAGAGAGAGGTCAGATTGTGGGAAGTTGAGGGGAGTCGCACTGGGGTCAGTGTTGATACTTCTGTTGCTTTTAATCTATATGTGACCAAGACCAATTTCAGACAACATAAAATAGGAAGCACTGTAGAGAAATACACTGCAATTAAAAATTTGCTGATAATTTTAGATCCAGACTCAATTATTCCAATCGCTCCTAGCCGGCATTCCTGCCTCCACCCTCTATAAACTTATGTTAATCAAAAACTCTGTTCCCCATATCCTAACTCGTATCAAGTCCCATTCACCCATCACCCCCGTTCTCATTGACCTACATTGGCTCCCTGTCCATCAGCACCTCAATTTTAAAATTCTCATCCTAGTGTTCAATTCCCTCCATGGCCTCGCCCCTCCTTATCCATGTAACCTCCTCCAGCCCTCAGAACTGTGCATTCCACCAATTCTGGTCTCGTGTGCATCCCCCACTTCCATCACCCCACCATTGGTGGCCATATGCCTTCTGCTGTCGCGGCCTTAAGCTCTGGAATTTCCTCCCTAAACCTCTCCACCTCTCCCTCCTCCTTTAAGACATTCCTCAAAACCTAGCTCTTTGACCAAGCTTTTGGTCACCTGTCCTAATGTCTGAATACAATCCTGTGAAGCTGTGGAGTTGTTTTTACACAGAGAGTTGTTAAGATCTGAAGTGCACTACCTGAAAGTGTGGTGGAAACAGATTCCAGAGAAACTTTCAAAAATCAATTGGACATGTAGTTGAAGAGGACTAATTTGCAGGGTTATAGGGAAAAGGCTGAAGTGTGGACAAAACTGGACAGCTCTTTCTGCAAGGATCTATGATTCTATGAAGCACCTTGGGACGTTTTGCTACGTGTACAGCAACCAACAACCTTTCACAATACTAATTTGCATCTAGGAAATGCCCTAGGGTAGGTGAAATAAAGGCAGGTGTAGGCACCAAGGGAAAGCATTATTTTAGGAAAAAGTGGGTTAGCTTCTGTTAATTTTGGACTTAATTGTACTAAAAGAGCATGTGCACAGACATTGCACTTTGTTTTGCATGGAGGTAAGTGTTGACCTATTCACTCAGGTGGTGATTACCGTGTAGGAACAGAGTGCTGACATGTTGTCATGTTGTGGGATGGGTAGTGGATTGAGGGAATGTTCCTTTATTTGAAAGTGGGGAGTAAGAAGTAAGGCTCTGGTGTCAAACATAGACTGTGTTACACAGAAGAAAAGACTTCATTGATGAGATGTGCTCTCACACCCATTGCAAGGTCTCTCTGGTGTAGCAGGGGCTGTTGGTAAACCAGTTAACTGTAGTGTAATTAGTGGGATTGATTGATTTAATTAAAATTCAATTAATTAAAGGGTAAGTCATGGCAGGACAGCCGGGCCCGGTGATCTGCTCCTCCTGCGATATGTGGAAAATCAGGGATACTTCCTGTGTCCCTGACAACTACATGTGCAGGAAGTGCGTCCAGCTGCAGCTACTGACAGACCGCATTGCGGCGCTGGAGCTGCGATTGGACACATACTGGAGCATTCACGATGCTCAGGACAGCGTGAATAGCACATTTACGGAGTTGGACACACCGCAGGTAGAGGTTGGACAGGAAGAAAGGGAACGGGTGACCAACAAGCAGAGTACTAGGCGCAGGCAGGTAGTGCAGGGGTCCCCTGTTGCCATCCCCCTCTCCAACAGATACACCACTTTGGGTACTGTTGGGGGGGATGGCTTATCAGAGGAAGGCAGCAGCAGCCAACTTCCTGGCACCAGGGGTGGCTCTGCTGCACAGAATGGGAGGAAAAAGAGGGGTAGAGCTATAGTAATAGGGGATTCAATTGTAAGGGGAATAGATAGGCGTTTCTGCGGCCGCAAACACTCCAGGATGGTGTGTTGCCTCCCTGGTGCAAGGGTCAAGGATGTCCCCGAGCGACTCCAGAACATCTTGGAAGGGGAGGGTGAACAGCCAGTTGTCGTGGTGCATATAGGCACCAACAATATAGGTAAAAAGCGGGATGAGGTCCTAAAAGCGGAGTATAGGGAGTTAGGAGATAAATTTAAAAACAGGACCTCAAAAGGTAGTAATCTCAGGATTGCTACCAGTGCCACGTGCTAGTCAGAGTAGAAATAGAAGGATACTTCAGATGAATATGTGGCTAGAGGAATGGTACCAGGGGGAGGGATTCAAGTTCCTGGGACATTGGAACCGGTTCTGGGGGAGGTGGGACCAGTTCAAACCGGACGGTTTGCACCTGGGCAGGGCTGGAACCAATGTCCTAGGGGTAGTGTTTGCTAGTGCTGTGGGGGAGGGTTTAAACTAAAATGGCAGGGGCTTGGGAACCTGAGCAGGGAGACAGAGGAAAGGGAAACAAGGATAAAAGCAAAAGATAGGAAGGAGAAAAACAAAAGTGGCAGTCAGAGAAATCAACGGTTTAAATCAAACATGGCCACAGTAAATAATAATTCTAATAGGTCTAAGAGCGTTAAAAAAACAAGCCTGAAGGCTTTGTGTCTTAATGCGAGGAGCATTTGTAATAAGGTGGATGAATTGGCTGCGCAAATAGAAGTAAACAAATACGATTTGGTTGGGATTACGGAAACGTGGCTCAAGGAAGGCCAGGACTAGGAACTCAACATCCAGGGGTATTCGATATTCAGGAAAGATAGGCAAAAAGGAAAGGGAGGTGGGGTAGCATTGCTGGTTAAAGAAGGGATTAACACAATTGTAAGGAAGGATATTAGCTCTGATGATGTGGAATCTGTATGGGTAGAACTGAGAAATACCAAGGGGCAGAAAACGTTAGTTGGAGTGGTATATAGACCTCCAAACCGTAATGCGGAGGTTGGGGATGGCATTAAAAGGGAAATTAGAGAAGCGTGCAATAAGGGCACAGCAGTCATCATGGGTGACTTTAATCTACATATAGATTGGGCTAACCAAATTAGTAAAAATACTGTGGAGGAGGAATTCCTTGAGTGTTTACGGGATGGTTCCCTGCACCAGTATGTCGAGGAACCAACCAGAGATCAGGCCATCTTAGACTGGGTATTATGTAACGAGAAAGGATTAATTAGCAATCTTGTTGTAAGAGGCCCCTTGGGTCGGAGCGATCATAATATGATCGAATTCTTCATTAAGATGGAGAATGAAGTAGTTGACTCGGAGACTAGGGTCCTCAATTTAAATAAAGGAAACTATGATGGTCTGAGGAGCGAGTTGGGTAGGATTGATTGTGGAATGGCACTCAAAGGGTTGACGGTGGATAGGCAATGGCAAACATTCAAAGACCGAATGGATGAACTACAGAATTTGTTCATCCCAGTTTGGCATAAAAATAAAGCAAAAAAGGTGACCCAACTGTGGCTAACAAGGGAATTTAGGGATAGCATAAGGTCCAAGGAGAGGGCATATAAATTGGCCAGAAAAAGCAATAATCCTGAGGATTGGAGCAGTTTAGGATTCAACAAAGGAGGACAAAGGGATTAATTAAGAAAGGGAAAATAGAATGAGAGTAAGCTTGCAGAGAACATAAAAACTGACTGTAAAAGCTTTCATAGATATGTGAAGAGTAAAAGATTGGTGAAGTCAAGCATAGGTCCCTTGCAGTCAGAATCGGGGGAATTTATAATGGGGAACAAAGAAATGGCAGACCAACTAAATACATATTTTGGTTCTGTCTTCACAAAGGAGGACACAAATAACCTCCCAGAGATGCCGGGGAACATAGGGTCTGATGAAAGGGTGGAACTGAAAGAAATCAGTATTTGTAGGGAAATGGTGTTAGGGAAATTGATGGCATTGAAGGCCGATAAATCCCCAGGGCCTGATAATCTACATCCCAGGGTACTTAAGGAAGTGGCCCTAGAAATAGTAGATGCATTGCTGGTCATCTTCCAGAACTCGATAGACTCTGGAACGGTACCCATGGATTGGCGGGTAGCTAATGTTACCCCACTATTCAAAAAAGGTGGTAGAGAAAAGGCGGGGAATTATAGACCGGTAAGCTTGACATCAGTAGTGGGGAAAATGCTAGAGTCCATTATAAAAGATGTAATAGCAGAGCACTTGGAAAGCAGTGACTGGATCGGACAAAGTCAACATGGATTTACAAAAGGTAAATCATGCTTGACTAATCTACTGGAATTTTTTGAGGATGTAACTGGTAAAATAGATAAGGGAGAACCAGTGGATGTGCTGTATTTGGACTTTCAGAAGGCTTTTGATAAGGTCCCGCATAAGAGGTTAGCGTGCAAAATTAAGGCACATGGGATTGGGGGTAAGATATTGACTTGGATAGAGAACTGGTTGGCGGACAGAAAGCAAAGAGTTGGAATAAACGGGTCGTTTTCCGAGTGGCAGGCAGTGACTAGTGGGGTACCGCAAGGATCGGTCCTAGGACCCCAGCTGTTCACAATATATATTAATGATCTGGACGAGGGAATTGGATGTAATATCTCCAAATTTGCAGACGACACAAAGCTGGGTGGGAGGGTATGCTGTGAGGAGGATGTCGTGAAACTCCAGCACGATTTGGACAGGTTGGGTGATTGGGCAGAAACATGGCAAATGCACTATAATGTGGATAAATGTGAGGTTATCCACTTTGGTGGCAAAAACAGGAAGGCAGATTATTATTTGAATGGTAATAGATTGGGAGAAGGGGAAGTGCAAAGAGACCTGGGTGTTCTTGTACACCAGTCGCTGAAGGTAAGCATGCAGGTGCAGCAGGCAGTTAAGAAGGCAAATGGTATGTTGGCCTTTGTAGCAAGAGGGTTTGAGTACAAGAACAAGGATGTCTTGCTGCAGTTGTACAGGGCCTTGGTGAGACCACACCTTGAGTACTGTGTGCAGTTTTGGTCGCCTTATCTGAGGAAGGACGTTCTTGCCATGGAAGGAGTGCAGCAAAGATTCACCAGGCTGATACCTGGGATGGCAGGAATGACGTATGAGGAGAGATTGTGTCGATTGGGCTTATACTCACTGGATTTTAGAAGATTGAGAGGGGATCTCATCGAAACCTATAAAATTCTGTCAGGCCTGGACAGACTAGATGCAGGAAGGATGTTTCTGATGGCCGGGGAGTCCAGAACCAGGGGTCATAGTCTAAGGATAAGGGGTAAGCCATTTAGGACTGAAATGAGGAGGAATTTCTTCACCCAGAGAGTGGTGAACCTGTGGAATTCTCTGCCACAGAGGGCGGTGGAGGCCAGTTCATTAAGTATATTCAAGAAAGAGTTGGATATATTTCTTAAGGCTAAAGGGATCAAGGGATATGGGGAGAAGGCAGGGACCGGGTACTGAATTTGGATGATCAGCCATGATCTCATTGAATGGCGGAGCAGGCTCGAAGGGCCGAATGGCCTACTCCTGCTCCTATCTTCTATGTTTCTATGTTTCTATGCATCAGTCACTGAGGAGTCATCTGGAGGGGTTTGAGCAGAGAATTTTAGAAGAGATGGTCACAGAGCTGGGAGCTGATGACGCATTCAAGGAGGGTGGAGCGGAATGGGAGTTTGGAGATGGAGGCTTGAGTTTTTTGAGGAGGGGGTGATGATGGCAATTTGCAGGGGACAGGGACAGCGCCCAAGGAGAGGGAATCATTGATAATGTCAGTTAGCATGGGATTCAGGAAGAGGAGTTGAGCAGTCAGAGGCTGAGTGGAGTGGGGATCAACAGTGCAGGTGCTGGGTCTCATGAACAAAGTAAGCTTGAAGAGGGCGGGGGAGATGAGGGATAAACTGCAGAAAAATGGGGTTCAGCACTCGAGTAGATGGGAGACTGGGGGGAGGTTGGAGGCAAGAGGAAGGAAAGTAAACAGCAAAGGACTGGAAATGTGGAAATCCATGACCTCCTGACATTTGGTATTTGAGGGGTTGGTGGGGAGCACATAAATAGCTGCCATCGCCAGCACTAGATGGCACAGGCATTATTTTTCCGTTCCACCCCATAGAGGCTAGTAATTCAAATTTTGCCCATGAAGAGTATCTACAGCCAAAAAATGGAAGTGGCAATTCTTATTTTTAAATGAAGTGATCATGTGCAAGGTTGTATACATGCAATTGATTTCATATTTCCATCAGTGGTGTAGAAACCACCCTGGAATAAAATTGAAGCATGTTCCAAGTATTGCAACTCAAGATAAACATGAACTTCTTTTTAGGTGGTTCTGCACAATACAAAATAAGAACATAAGAACGTAAGAAATAGGAGCAGGAGTAGGCCATTCAGCCCTTCGAGCCTGCTGCGCCATTCAATGAGATCATGGCTGATCTTCTGCCTCGACTCCATTCACCGTCCCTATCACTGTAGTGTATGTAACCGTTCTACCTTTAAGAGAACTATTGTATGTAACCGTCCACCTTTAAGAGAACTATTTTAGGTGTTGCACTACTTTATCTTGGCTGCTGTATACTGTAATATTGGTGGTGACCACACCGGTATATAAGTGCTGTGTAAGGATTTATTGGGCAGATTCGCCCTGACCTTCGAATAGTAAAGTCCTGTTAAAGTTACTCTTGTAGTCTGTGTATTAATTCACCATATAACCCACAGACTTTACAATCACCATATCCCTTGATGCCCTTACTAGTCAGAAATCTATCGACTTCTGTTTTGAATATACCCAATGACTGAGCCTCCACAGCCCTCTGGGGTAGAGAATTCCAAAAATTCACGACCCTCTGAGTGTAGAAATTTCTTCTCATCTCAGTCCTGAATGGCCTACCCTTTATCCTGAGGCAGTGGCCCCTGGTTCTAGACTCCCCAGCTAAGGGAAACATTCTTCCAGCATTCACCTTATCAAGCCCTGTAATAATTTTGTGTGCTTCAATGAGATCCCCTCTCATTCTTCTGAATTCAAGAGAATACAGGTATAGTTTACTCAATCTCTTCTCATACGACTGTCCCGCCATCCCAGGAATCAATCTCGTGAACCTTTGTTGCACTCCCTCTATGGCAAGTATATCCTTCCTTAGGTAAGGAGACCAAAGTTGTACACAGTACTCTAGGTGTGGTCTCACCAAGGCCCTATATAATTGGAGTAAGACTTCTTTACTCCTGTACTCAAATCCTCTTGTAATGAAGGCCAGCATACCATTTCCCATCCTAATGCTTGCTGCACCTGCACATTCACTTTCAGTGACTCATGTACAAGGACACCCAGGTCCCTTTGAGCATCTGCATTCCTCAATCGTTCACCATTTAGGAAATACTCTGCCTTTCTGTTTTTTCTACCAAAGTGGAAAACTTCACATTTATCCACATTATATTCCATCTGCCATGTTCTCGCCCACTCACTGAGCCTGTCAAGATCCCCTTGAAGCCTCTTCACATCCTCTTCGCAACTGATACTACCACCTAGCTTTGTATCATCAGCAAATTTGGAAATGTTACATTTAGTCCCCTCATCCAAATCATTGATATAGATTGTGAATAGCTGGGGCCCAAGCACCGATCATTGCGGTACCCCACCAGTCACAGCCTGACATCCTGAAAAAGACCCGTTTATCCCTACTCTTTGTTTTCTGCCTGTTAACCAATTCTCAATCCATGTTAGTATATCACCCCCAATTCCATGTGCCCTAATTTTGTTCACCAACCTCTTGTGTGGGACCTTATCGAAGGCCTTCTGAAAATCCAAATACACCACATCTACTGGTTCCCCTTTGTCTACTCCACTAGTTACATCCTCAAAGAACTCCAACAGGTTTGTCAAACAGGATTTTCATTTCATAAATCCAAGTTGACTCTGCCCAATCTTACCATTAGTTTCTAAGTGCCCAGTTATTGCATCCCTTATAATAGGTTCCAGCATTTTCCCAACTACTGATGTGAGGCTAACATAAACATAGAAACATAGAAGATAGGAGCAGGAGTAGGCCATTCGGCCCCTCGAGATTGTTCCGTCATTTAATGAGATCATGGCTGATCATTCAAATTCAGTACCCTTTCCCTGCTTTCTCCCCATATCCCTTGATCCCCTTAGCCTTAAGAAATATATCCAACTCCTTCTAGAATATATTTGATAAGTTGGCCTCAACTGCCTTCTGTGGTAGAGAATTCCACAGGTTCACCACTCTCTGGGTGAAGAAATTCCTCCTCATCTCAGTCCTAAGTGGCTTACCCCTTATCCTTAGACTGTGACCCCTGGTTCTGGACTCCCCTGCCATCGGGAACATCCTTCCAGCATCCAATCTGTCTAGTCCTGTTAGAATTTTATAAGTTTGAATGAGATCCCCTCTCATTCTTCTAAACTCTAGCGAATATAAGCCTAATCAACCCAATCTCTCTTCATACGTCATTCCTGCCATCCCAGGTATCAGTCTGGTGAATCTTCGCTGCACTCCCTCCATGGCAAGAACATCCTTCCTCAGATAAGGCGACCAAAACTGCACACAATACTCAAGGTATAGTCTCACCAAGGCCCTGAACAACTGCAGCAAGACATCCTTGCTCCTGTACTCGAATCCTCTCCCTATGAAGACCAACATACCATTTGCCTTCTTAACCGCCTGCTGCACCTGCATGCTTACCTTCAGCGACTGGTGCACAAGGACACCCAGGTCTCGTTGCACTTCCCTTTTCCAAATCTATTGCCGTTCAAATAATAATCTGCCTTCCTGTTTTTGCCACCAACGTGGATAACCTCCCATTTATCCACATTATACTGCATCTACTATGCATCTGCCCAATCACCCAACCTGTCCAAATCATACTGGAGTTTCTCTGTATCCTCCTCACAGCACACACGCCCACCCAAGCTTTGTGTCATCTGCAAACTTGGAGATATTACATCTAGTTCCCTCGTCTAGATCATTAATATATATTGTGAATAGCTGGGATCCTAGCACCGATCCCTGCGGTGCCCCACTATTCACTGCCTGCAACTCGGAAAAAGACCCATTTATTCCAACTCTTGGCTTCCTGTCTGCCAACCAGTTCTCTATCCAAGTCAGTACCTGACCCCCAATCCCATGTGCTTTAACTTTGCACGCCAATCTCTTATGCGGGACCTTATCGAAAGCCTTCTGAAAGTCCAAATACACCACATCCACTGGTTCTCCCTTATCTATTCTACCAGTTACATCCTCAAAAAATTCCAGTAGATTAGTCAAGCATGATTTACCTTTTGTAAATCCATGTTGACTTTGTCCAATCCTGTCACTGTTTTCCAAGTGCTCTGCTATTACATCTTTTATAATGGACTCTAGCATTTTCCCCACTACCGATGTCAGGTTAACCAGTCTATAATTCCCCGTTTTCTCTCTACCACCTTTTTTGAATAGTGGGGTAACATTAGTTACCCTTCAATCCATGGGAACTGTTCCAGAGTCTATAGAATTTTGGAAGATGACCAGCAATGCATCTACTATTACTAGGGCCACTTCCTTAAGTACCCTAGGATGTAGATTATCAGGCCCTGGGGATTTATCGGCCTTCAATGCCATCAATTTCCCTAACACCATTTCCCTACAAATACTGATTTCATTCAATTCCTCCCTCTCATTAGACCCTATGTTCCCCGACATCTCTAGGAGGTTGTGATTTAATTGGTCTGCCATTTCTTTGTTCCCCATTATAAATTCCCCTGATTCTGACTGCAAGGGACCTACGCTTGACTTCACCAATCTTTTTCTCTTCACATATCTATAGAAGCTTTTACAGTCAGTTTTTATGCTCCCTGAAAGCTTACTCTCATATTCTATTTCCCCCCTCTTACTTAATCCCTTTGTCCTCCTTTGCTAAATCCTAAACTGCCCCCAATCCTCAGGTTTGCTGCTTTTTCTGGCCAATTTATATGTCCTCTCCTTGGATCTTATGCTATCCCTAATTTCCCTTGTTAGCCACGGTTGAGTCACCTTTTTTGTTTTATTTTTATGCCAAACTGGGATGAACAAATTCTGTAGTTCATCCATGCGATCTTTAAATATTTGCCATTGCCTATCCACCGTCAACCCTTTGAGTAACATTCCCCAATCAATCCTAGCCAACTCGCACCTCATACCATCGTAGTTTCCTTTATTTAAATCCAGGACTCTAGCCTCTGAGTCAACTACTTCACTCTCCATCTTAATGAAGATTTCTATCATATTATGATCGCTCTGACCCAAGGGGCCTCGCACAACAACATTACTAATTAATCCTTTCTCATTTCCTAATACCCAGTCTAAGATGCCTGATCTCTAGTTGGTTCCTCGACATATTGGTCCAGGAAACCATCCCGTATACACTCTAGGAATTCCTCCTCCACAGTATTGTTACTAATTTGGTTAGCCCAATCTATATGTAGATTAAAGTCACCCATGATAACTGCTGTGCCCTTATTGCACGCGTCTCTAATTTCCCATTTAATGCCAACCCAACCTCAGCATTACTGTTTGGGGGTCTGTATACAACTCCCACTAACGTTTTCTGCCCCTTGGTATTTCTCAGCTCTGCCCATACAGATTCCACATCATCAGAGCTAATATCCTTCCTTACTATTGTGTTACTCTCCTCTTTAACCAGCAATGCTACCCCACCTCCTTTTCCTTTTTGCTTGTCCTTCCTGAATATTGAATACCCCTGGATGTTGAATTCCCAGCCTTGGTCACCCTGGAGCCATGTCTCCGTAATTCCAATTACATCATATCCGTTTACATCTATTTGCACAGCTAATTCATCCACCTTATTATGAATGTTCCTCGCATTAAGACACAAAGCCTTCAGGCTTGTTTTTTTAACACTCTTAGTCCTTTTAGAATTATTATTTACTGTAGCCCTGTTTGATTTACACCCTTGATTTCTCTGCCTTCCACATTTGCTTTTCTCCTTCTTGTCTGTTGTTTCTACCCTTGTTTCCCTTTCCTCTGTCTCCTTGCACAGGTTCCCAACCCCCTGACATTTTAGTTTAAACCCTCCCCAACAGCACTAGCAAACACTCCCCCTAGGACATCGGTCCTGGTCTCGCCCAGGTGCAAATCGTCCAGTTTGTACTGGTCCCACCTCCCCCAGAACTGGTTCCAATGTCCCAGGAATTTGAATCCCTCCCCGTTGCACCATTCCTCTAGCCACGTATTCATCTGAAATATCCTTCTATTTCTACGCTGACTAGCACGTGGCACTGGTAGCAATCCTGAGATTACTACCTTTGAGGTCCTATTTATTAATTTACCTCCTAACTCCCTATATTCAGCTTTTAAGACCTCATCCCATTTTTTACCTAGATCGTTGGTACCTATATGCACCACGACAACTGGTTGTTCACACTCCCCCTCCAGAACAGGTCTGTAGTTCCCTGTTTTCTCGCTCCCTCCTTTCTTAAATAGCGGGGTTACATTTGCTATCCTCCAACCTGCAGGAACCATTCCAGAATCTATAGAATTTTGGAAGATGACAACCAATGCGTCCACTATCCCAATGGCCACCTCTTTCAAAATCCTAGGATGTAGGTCATCTGGTCCTTGGGATTTATCGACTTTTAGTCCCATTAATTTTGCCAGTACTGTTTTTTTTACTAATAATAATTTCTTTAAGTTCATCATTCTCATCACACCTTTGGTTTTCTCGGATTTCTGGGAGGTTTTTTGTGTCTTCCTCCGTGAAGACAGAAACAAAGTATTTATTTAATTTCTCTGCCATTTCCTCATTCCCCATTATAAATTCTCCCGTCTCTAACTGTAAAGGACCTACATTTACCTTCGCCAGTCTTTTCCTTTTCACATACCTATAGAAGCTTTTACAATCCGTTTTTATATTTTTCGCTAGTTTGTGCTCATATTCCATTTTCCCTTTCTTTATCAATTTCTTGGTCCCCCTTTGCTGATTTCTAAAAAGATCCCAATCCTCAGGCTGACCGCTTTTTCTGGCAACTTTATAAGCTTCCTCCTTTGACTTAATATTAGCTTTAATTTCTTTTGTTAGCCATGGTTGGATCACTTTTCCTTTTCGGTTTTTATACCCGAGAGGAATATATGTTTGTTGCAAATTATGCATTATTTCCTTGAATGTTAGCCATTGTATGTCCACCTTCATACCTTTTAGTGTAGTCTCCCAATCTACCATGGCCAACTTGTCCCTCATACACTTGTAGTTTCCTCTGTTTAGATTGAAGACCTTAGTTTCAGATTGGGCTACATCACTCTCAAACTTAATGTAAAATTCAATCATATTATGGTCACTTGTCCCTAAAGGCCCCTTTACCACAAGATTATTGATTAGCCCTTTCTCGTTACACAGTACCAGATCCAGAATAGCCTGTCCCCTGGTTGGTTCCTCCACATACTGATCCAGGAAACCATCTCGCATGCATTCCAAGAATTCGTCCTCTGCACCATTAGTGGTAATTTGATTTGCCCAGTCAGTATGTAGATTAAAGTCCCCCATGATTACTGTATTGCCCTTGTTACATGCTATACTCGAACCTTATTCTTGCAAAGTTAAAGGGGGAAAAATTGGGTCACGCCCCCTTTGGGGCACTAACTTCACCGGGGCGCGACTTTTAGCGCCCTGAAAAAGTTAGCGCCCCCGCGCCCGGAATTGAATGGAAGCGCCCCAAGCAGGAGGCGGGGCGCTACTAGAAGCGCTCCCCCTCACTCTTGCGGCGCTCCCATTGAATATTGCGGCGCTATGTGCGGCAGCACCGCGGTACTGCATGCCTCCCTCCCTTGATTAAAAGGGAGGGGCCTAGCGAAGCGTGCAGCAGGGCCCTGCTGGACTAGCAGGGAGTGGGGTGCCAGCAAAAGAGCCCAGCATTCAAGAGGAGTGCCAAGCTGATTGATTGCGGCCGGCACCCCGCAGGAGGAAGCACGAGGGGGCAGGCGGCCCCAAAAAATGGCCGCCCGGCACCTGCCCTTCAATTTGCACCGCCCCGGCCGCAAACACGGCGCTCTGACCCTGTCAGACGTAGCATCCGCCGATAGGTCAGGGGGCGCAAGGCAAGTTTGCGGCCGGGGCGCGAGTGGAGCACTGCGCACGGCAATGACATCGTCACCAGAGGCACAGCGCCACAGGGCGCTACCGGCTACCGCCGCTGCTAACCTCCCGCTGAATTTCGCAGGAGGCGTTAGCGGTGCCACATCCGAGCGCTAGGTGCTTTGCGTCCCGTTAGCGCTCCCTCGAGGCGTTAACGGGAGGCGCAAACAACCAAATTTCCCCCCCAAAATTTTTCAAAGCGGACACCAATTGCTCTTGTGTCACTTACATGGTGAAGGTTTCACTGAATTAATATAAAAGAGTCAGCTCGATATGAATAAATTGACCTAGTGACTGCTGCCAATGAACTGGAACACAAAAACAGGCCATTCAGCCAAACAACTTTATGTTGGCATTTACCCTCCTTGCGAACAAATAGTGTTAATCACATTTATCCACTGTTCTCATATCCTTCCAACACCTTTTCCTTCATCCACCTATCCAATCTAATCTTGAATGTTGACAGTTTCTGCCTCAACCATTAACCCTGGAAATGAATTCCACAGCCTCACAACTCATCGTGTAAACAAGTTGCTCCTGCCTTTTGTTCCAAATTTCTTACATTTAATCTTGTTCTTTGACCCCTCAACTACTAGAAATAGTCCGCTTCCTTCTACCATGTCCTACCCTTTCATCATTTTAAACACGTATCATCTTGCATTATAATCTGCATGCTTCAAGTTACATACGTACATACGAATTAGGAGCAGGAGTAGGCCACTCGGCCCCTTGAGCCTGCTCCGCCATTCAATAAGATCATGGCTGATCTGATTACTCCATGTTCCAGCCTACCCCCGATAACCTTTCACCCCCTTGCTTATCAAGAATCCATCTACCTCTGCCTTAAAAATATTCAAAGACTCTGCTTCCACCGCCCTCTGAGGAAGAGAGCTCCAAAGACTCATGACTCTCTGTGAAAAAATTTCTCCTCATCTCTGTCTTAAATGGGCAACCCCTTATTTTTAAACAGTGACCCCTACTTCTACATTCTCCCACAAGAGGAAACATCCTCTCCACATCCACCCTGTCAAGACCCCTCAGGATCTTATACGTTTCAATCAAGTCACCTCTTTTCTCCCTTTTAACCATTTTCTAATACAGTTTGCCTCCCCCAAATCCATACCTCTTAACTTCCTCTAATAAACTCTCATGTGGTACCTTGCCACTGCAGAAAGTTAAAATGACTCCCCGTAATTTCATCCTTAAAGACTCAATTTTCCCTACCACAGATATTAAGAAAACTGGTCTGTAAATACCTGGATTAGCTCGGTCTCCCTTTTAAAAAAATAGGTACTAAATTGTTCACTCTCCAGTTATTCGGCACACATTTATGGTCAATAGAGCCCTGAAATATAATTTCTAGGGCCTCAGCAATTTCCCCCCTCATCTCTCTCAGGAACTTAGTACATATCCCATCAGGCCCTGATGCTTTGTCTTCCTTTAGCCTAACTGACTTATCTAATATTGTTAGAAGGTGAGGCCAGTAGTTTCTTGATAAGATTACTTAAGCAGTTTAAGTAAAGGGGAGAAGTTAAAAATTTAAGTAAGTTTAAGTAAAGGGGAGAAGTTAAATATTTGGGATTCTGTTGGTTTAAGAGTAAAACAAGGTAACACTGCAGTAGGAGTTAATTGGTAGGCAGTGAAAACCAGTTTTCTAACCAATCAGAAACCAGTTTACAAACCAGTTCTCTAACCAATCACCAGGGGTGACTCATTTGGCTACAAACCAGCAGTATAAAAAGACCAGTGCCAGTGTGACCAGCACTGAGTCTGAGTAGCAGAGAGTGCCATTGAGAGTTTGGGTGAGTGAGAGAGTTGGGGGTGTCAGGTGTTGTTACTGTTTTGTTTCTGCCTTGTTTTTCCTGCCAGCCTCCGGATTAGCAGACAACGCGGAGGCGGAGCAGCGAGGCGAGGCCCAGTCAAGGCAGCCGGAAGCAGCAGCGGGTGTCGAGCCGAGCTGCAGCAGCAGCAGCGAGGAGGGGCAGCCTAAACAGGCTCCACAGGCAACATTCCAAGGGGAGGTCAGAATTCAAAAGTGACATCACAGCCAAGCTGGTAGGTGGTTGGCTGGTTGGTGAGTACTTTTCTTTCCCTTTTAAGCCTTTATGAGTTGGTAAGTTCAATTAAATAGAGGTGTGATGTTCATCATCTAGAATCGGGGCAGAGGGTTTTTAATAATAATAATAATAATAATAAATTTAATTAATTACACAGAATGGGAGAGCAGGTGATGTGTTACTGCTGCGAAATGTGGGAGCTGGTGGACACCATTGATGCTCACGGTGATTACATTTGCGATAAGTGTTTGCTGTTAGAGGAACTCCGGCTCCGTGTTGATGAGCTTGAGACCAAGCTTCAGACACTGCGACACATCAGGGAGGGGGAGTGTTACCTGGACTCTGTGTTTCAGGAGGTAGTCACACCAATTAGATTAATTAATTCAGATGTAGTCCGTGGTCAGGGACAGGATGGTGTGACTAGAAATGAGGCAGGTAAGGGGATCCAGGAGGTAGTGTTGGAGGAGCCGCAGCCTTTGCTCTTGTCCAACTGGTTAGAGGCTCTTGCTCCCTGTGAGGATGGGAACGGGGACTGCGGGGAGGATGAGCAACCCGGCCACAGAACCGTGGAGCGGGGGGCCATTCAAGTGGGGGGAGTTAAAAGAAATGTTGTAGTGGTAGGGGATAGTATTGTTAGGGGGATAGATAGGGTTCTTTGCAGCCGAGAGCGAGAGTCCCGAAGGCTGTGTTGCCTGCCCGGTGTCAGGGTTAAGGACATCTCCTCTGGGCTGGAGAGAAACTTGGAGTGGGAGGGGAAGGATCCAGTTGTCATGGTCCATGTTGGTACCAATGACATAGATAGGACAAGGAAAGAGGTTCTGCTGAGGGAGTTTGAGCAGCTAGGGGCCAAATTAAAAAGCAGAACCACAAGGGTAATAATCTCTGGATTACTACCTGAGCCACGTGCCAATTTGGCTAGGGTAAATAAAATTAGAGAGTTAAATGCGTGGCTCAAAGACTGGTGTGGGAGAAATGGGTTTTGCTTCTTGGGACACTGGCATCAGTACTGGGACAGGAGAGAGCTGTTCCGTTGGGACGGACTTCACTTGGCCAGTGCTGGGGCTAACGTCCTGGCGAATTGAATAACTAGGGCTGTAGAGAGGGCTTTAAACTAATTAGTGGGGGGGAGGTATTAAGAGAGCGAAAAATAAAAATGACAGCGGAGAAGGCAATAGAGCAAGGTAGCAGTGGGGGAATTAAAAACCAGAGCGGGTCAGGAAGGGACAGAATGTATGATAATAAAGGTAAAGTAGTAAAAGGGGTAAAAGCAGGAATAAATTGTCAGAAAACATATTTGAAACTTCTTTATCTGAATGCACGCAGCATTCGTAACAAAATAGATGAGTTGATGGTACAAATAACTACACATGGTTATGATCTAGTGGCCATTACGGAAACATGGCTGCAAGATGATCATGACTGGGAACTAAACATACAAGGGTATTTGACAATTAGGAAGGACAGACAGGAAGGAAAGGGATGTGGGGTTGCTATGTTAATCAAGGATGGAATCACTGCAATAGTCAGAAATGATATTGGGTCAAAGGATCAGGGTAGTGAAACAGTTTGGGTGGAGATAAGTAATAATAAGGGGAAAAAGTCATTAGTGGGCGTAGTCTATAGGCCTCCTAGCAGTTGCAACTCTGTTGGTCGGAGTATAAATCAGGAAATAGTTGGGGCTTGTAATAAGGGAACAGCTATAATCATGGGGGATTTTAACTTTCATATTGACTGGACTAATCAAATTGGGCATGGCAGCCTTGAGGAAGAGTTCATAGAGTGTATTAGGGACGGGTTCCTTGAGCAGTATGTAACTGAACCAACCAGGGGGCAGGCAATCTTAGATCTGGTACTGTGTAATGAGACAGGATTAATAAAAAATGTCCTAGTAAAGGATCCCCTTGGAATGGAGTGACCATAATATGGTTGAATTCCAAATTCAGTTTGAGGGTGAGAGAGTTGGATCTCAAACCAGCGTACTGAGCTTAAATAAAGGAGACTATGAAGGTATGAGAGTAGAATTGACTAAACTGGACTGGGAAAACAGATTAAAGTGTAAGACGGTACAAGAGCAGTGGTCTACATTCAAGGAGATATTTCACATCTTTCAAGAAAAATATATTCCACTGAGGAAAAAGGGGAGTAAAAGAAGACAGCCATCCGTGGCTTAGTAAAGTAATAAAGGATAGTATCCGACTGAAAACAAGGGCATATAAAGTAGCCAAATCTAGTGGGAGGATAGAAGATTGGGAAGCATTTAAAAGCCAGCAAAGAATAACTAAAAGATTAATTAAGAAAGGGAAGATAGATTATGAAAGTAAACTAGCAAAAAATATAAAAACAGATAGCAAGGGTTTCTACAGCTATATAGAAAGAAAAAGGGTGGCTAAAGTGAACGTTGGTCCCTTAGAGGATGAGACCGGGAAACTAGTGGTGGGGAACATGGAGATGGCAAAGACGCTGAACAAATATTTTGTATCAGTCTTTACAGTAGAGGACACTAAAAATATCCCAACAACTGGACAAACGGGGCAATGGGGGTGGGGGGGGGTGGGGAGGAGCTAAACACGATTAAAATCACTAAGGAGGTGGTACTCGGTAAAATAATGGGAGTTAAGGCGGATAAATCCCCCGGACCTGATGGCCTACATCCTAGGGTCTTGAGAGAAGTAGCGGTAGGGATTGTGGATGCATTGGTGATTGTTTTCCAAAACTCCCTGGACTCAGGAAAGGTCCCGGCAGATTGGAAAACTGCTAATGTAACACCCTTATTTAAGAAGGGAAGCAGACAAAAAGCTGGAAGCTATAGACCAGTTAGCCTAACATCTGTGGTTGGTAAAATGTTGGAGTCCATTATTAAGGAAACAGTAACAGAGCATTTGGATAAACATAATTTAATAGGACAGAGTCAGCATGGTTTTATGAAGGGGAAGTCATGTTTGACAAATTTGCTTGAATTCTTTGAGGATGTAACATACAGGGTGGATAAAGGGGAACCAGTGGATGTAGTGTATTTGGACTTCCAAAAGGCATTTGACAAGGTGCCACACAAAAGATTACTGCACAAGATAAAAAATCACAGGATTGGGGGTAATATACTGGCATGGATGGAAGATTGGCTATCTAACAGGAAACAAAGAGTTGGGATAAATGGTTCGTTCTCGGGCTGGCAATCAGTAACTAGTGGTGTTCCGCAGGGGTCAGTGCTGGGACCCCAACTCTTTACAATCTATATTAATGATTTGGAGGAAGGGACCGAGTGCAACATATCCAAGTTTGCTGACGATACAAAGATGGGAGGGAAAGTAGTGAGTGAGGAGGATATAAAAAACCTGCAAAAGGACATAGACAGGCTAAGTGAGTGGGCAGAGATTTGGCAGATGGAATATAATATTGGAAAGTGTGAGGTTATGCACTTTGGCAGAAAAAATCAAAGAGCAAGTTATTATCTAAATGGAGAGAAACTGCAAAGTGCTACAGTACAAAGGGATCTGGGGGTCCTGGTGCATGAAACACAGAAGGTTAGTATGCAGGTAATCAGGAAGGCCAATGGAATCTTGGCTTTTATTGCAAGGGGGATGGAGTATAAAAACAGGGAAGTCTTGCTGCAGTTATATAGGGTATTGGTGAGGCCACACCTGGAATACTGCGTGTAGTTTTGGTTTCCATATTTAAGAAAAGATATACTTGCTCTTGAGGCGGTTCGGAGAAGGTTCACTCGGTTGATTCCGGAGATGAGGGGGTTGACGTATGAGGAAAGGTTGAGTAGGTTGGGCCTCTACTCATTGGAGTTCAGAAGAATGAGAGGCGATCTTATCAAAACATATAAGATTGTGAGGGGGATTGATCAGGTGGATGCGGTGAGGATGTTTCCACTGATGGGTGAGACTAGAACTAGGGGGCATAATCTTAGAATAAGGGGCTGCCCTTTCAAAACTGAGATGAGGAGAAACTTCTTTACTCAGAGGGTAGTAAATCTATGGAATTTGCTACCCCAGAGAGCTGTGGAAGCTGCAACATTAAATAGATTTAAAACGGAGATAGACAGTTTCCTAGCAGATAAGGGAATTAGGGGTTACGGGGAGCGGGCAGGGAAGTGGACGTGAGTCTAGGTTCGGATCAGCCATGATCCTATTGAATGGCGGAGCAGGCCCGAGGGGCCGTATGGCCTACTCCTGCTCCTACTTCTTATGATCTTATGGTGGAAGGGGCAGGGGAGAGTACTTTAAGGAGACTGTTACTAGCAGAGAAAATAGCCAGGGGTTATCTTTGCTCTCCAGGATGTTTCTGGAGTAGTTGAAAGTTTTGGCAGAGGAGGATAAAACCCAGTAGAACATGATGGGGTCCTTCAAAATCTGGTAATGGATGACTAAGCCAGTTGTGCATCAGGTACGTTCCAATCTGCAACCTTTGGACCTGAGGGAGCACAAATGGGGGCCATACGGGGGAACAACTGGGATGGGAGATGGTGAAGATTTTGCTGGGGCCAAGGGCATCAAATGTGGAAGTGAGGGAATAAGCGAATCGACGGCTGCAGAGTTAAGATGGTGAATGGAAGGCCAAAGGCTGGGCAGTTCGGAGTTTGAAAATGCAGTTGTGAGTTACTTAAGAGAGACTTTTTTCCAGGAGCAGATGCAGAAGGTAGTGAGGTTGGAAGGAGGTAGGAGGGTGTGGGTGGTGAGGGATACAAGGAAGTAATCCGAGATCACCTCGACAGTGATTGAAATCACTGGAGTAGAAAAGGCATGGGGAACTGAGATGGACATTGAAGTCACCAAGGTTGAGGACTCACTCAACACAGAGGCTAAGGGAGGAAAGGGGGAAGTATATCTTGGGGAGAAATGTAGGGTAAGGCTGGGGTGGGGGGACGGTAGTCAACAAGGACTTTTTGAAGGAGAGGCGATGGATAAAACAGGATGACATGCGATAGTGGTCAACAGGAGATTAATAAAATGGAACAATATTTAAAAGTATAAGGCCTAGAAATTGGGTTGAGGCACCAAACTGGCGCAAAGTTCGTCTGGGCGCTGATTTTTGCGCTGCGTTGGGAGTAATACCGATCGCCAGAAATTCAGTTTCAGAAACCCTCGAGGGACACGGGGCGAGGCTCGAGGCGCTCTGCGTCCCTCTTAGGGCGCTGAAACTGAATATCGCAGCGCAACGTGCCGCAGCGCCACACGCTGTGGCACGGCACGCTGCGGTACTGCAGGCCTTCCTCCCATTGTTACGGGGGAGGGGCCTGCAACAGCGCGATCCCCGATCGCGAGTGCCGGCAAAAGAGCCCGGCACCGAGGAGAAGTGCCGGGCTCTCGGGAAACAGCCGGCAATGCCGCGGGGGGGGTGGGGGTGGGGGCAGGAGGCCGGGGACAGAGGTGCTGGCAGGCGGCCGCCGAAAAAGGCAGCCGCCCCGCACCTCCACCTTAACTTGCGCCGCTGCCGGCACAGCAAGGCCCCGTGAACCGGGCGCGGGTAGCGAACGGCGCTACAGCGGCGTTCGCTACCAAATATCGCGAACGGGGCGCTGCGCACACCGATGACGTCATCGGTGGCAGCGCAGCGCAACAGGCTAACGCCACCATTGGCGCCCCTGCTGAATATCGCGGGAGGCGCAGCCAGTGGCACTACAGCCACTGACTGCCTCTTTAAGCGCTAACAGGTGCAGCTACTCACCCAATTTCTCCCCCTAAGACTCATGCCAAAATTACAGTAATCATAATTTTGCACGAATGCATTATATTATATATTCATAGCAAAACAAAGCATTATATTAAAGACAATAAGTGCAGACACAGAAAGAAGAGATGATCTAATCCAAATCCGGTCAGTTAAACCTAAAAGCTTCAGCATTCATAGGAAAAGCCTACAGTAACAGTAGAAGAAAAACTTTCAAAATGAATCCTTAAACAGAAATCTTTGGTTATACTGTAATAAGTGCATATGCACCACTGAAACAAAATATGATACTTTTATCCCCCTCAATTTTCTTCCTTTGTCTCCCCTCCTCTCCAAAAGAGTCTGAATCATGCACAGAGCAGCAGCTCTCCAGTATTTTCATGTGACCATTCTTCATATGTGATGGATCTTAGACAGTGGGCATTAGTAAGTATTCAGTTATAGTGGGTGGCACAGCTGCGCCCAAATCTTTCAAGGAGACAGTTACTGATAAAAGTCAGGAGCAGTAACCCTGACTGATTTATTCTGTCCATTTCAATGACATGTGGTGACTCAATTACTGAGTCTGGTACTATCCTTTCACCCTTGATAATCCCCTCACTTTGTGTGTTAATGATTCCTCTACTCTCCCCTCTAAGAAGAAATAGTCCCAGCTTCCACATGTACGCTGAAGACATCTAGCTCCACCTTTCCACTACTATCTCTCTCGACCCATCCACTGTCTCTGTGCTTTCAGACTGCTTGTCCGACATCAAGTCTTGGATGAGCCAGTTTCCACCACTTAAACATTGGGAAATAAAGAAAAAGAACTTGGATTTATATACCGCCTTTCATGACATCAGGATGTCCCAAAGCACTTTACAGCCAAATATTTACGTTTTGAAGTGTAGTCACTGCTGTAATATAAGGAAATGCAGCAGCCAATTTGCGTACAGCAAGGTCCCATGAACAGTAATGAGATAAATGGCCAAATAATCTGTGTTAGCGATGTTGGTTGAGGGATAAATATTGGCCAGGACGCCAGGAGAACTTCCCTGCTCTTCTTTAAAAAGTGCCAGGGGATATTTTACATCCACCTGAGAGGGCAGGTTTAACATCTCCGACAGTGTAGCACTCCCTCAGTACTACACTGAAGTGTCAGCCTAGATTATGTGCTCAAGTCTCTGGAGCGGGGCGTGAACCTATGACCTTCTGACTCAGAGCCAAGCATGCTACCACTGAGCCACGGCTGACATGCATTGCATTCGGGTCTCCGCCATAAACTCCTACCCCTTGCCTTCCATTCCATTCCCCTCAGGCCAATGTCTCAAATTCAACTACACTATTCGCAATCTCGGCATGCTATTTGACCCCAAGCTGAGCTTCCGACCCCACAGCCGCTCTGTCACAAAGACTGTCTACTTCCATCGCCATAACATCGCCCACCTCCACCCTTGCCTCAGCTCATCTGCCACTGAAACTCTCATCCATGCTTTTGTCCCCTCCAGACTCAACTATTTCAATGCATTCCTGGCCAGCCCACAATTCTCCACCCTCTGTACACTTCCAAAACTCTGCTGCTGCACCCTATTCCACACCAAGTCCCGCTCACCCATCACTCCTGTCCTTGCTGGCTTACATTGGCTTCCGGTCCCCCAGCACCTCCAATTTATAATTCTCGTCCTCATGTTTAAATCCCATCAAGGCCTTCTGCCTCCATATCTCTATATCCTCCTCTAGCCCTACAATTCCCCATAACTCTCAGTTCCTCAGATTCTGGTCTTGTGTGCATCCTTTCTCCATTCACCCCACACCTTTGGTCTATATGCCTTCAGCTGTCTAGACCTCACACTCTCTAAACTCCTCCACCTCCCTTTCCTCCTTTCAGACCCTCCTTTAAACCCACCTCTTTGACCAAGCTTTTAGTAACCCCTCCTAAAATCTTCCTTGGCTTGATGGCCATTTTTCTCTGCTTATGCCTCTGTGAAGTGCCTCAGGATGTTTTTCTACATTAAAAATGCTATATGTAAGTAGTTGTTGATATAACCTTTTTCTTAATCTTTATGGTCAACAATATTGCCACTTCGTTCCCATCCGGTAGATCTGGCTTTTTCATGCCTAAACATCTCAACAACAACTTGCATTTATATAGCGCATTTAACATAGTAAAACATCCCAAGGCACATCATGAGTGTTATCAAAAAAAAATTGACACGGAGCTTGGTCAAAAAGGTAGGTTTCAAGGAGCATCTTATAGGAGAGAGAGGTGGAGAGGTTTTGGGAGGGAATCGCCAGAGCTTAGGGCCTAGACAGCTGAAGGCACAACCGCCAATGGTGGAGTGATGACAATCAGGGAGGCACAAGAGGCCAGAATTGGAGGATTGCAGTGTTCTTGGAGGGTTGCAGGGCTGGAGGAGGTTACAGAGATAGGGGGGGAGGGTGGAGCCATGGAGGGATTTGAACACAAGGATGAGAATTTTAAAATCACAAAACACCATATATGTGGACACATGAGTAATACAATGGAAGGCCCACTGGATTAATAAAAGTGGTTAGATTTGTAAAATAATTTTTCTTCTTTCCAATTGATGAACACTAAATTATTGTAAAGGAAACAACCACTCGCATTCTACAACAAAGGACCTATCACATACCACCAACAAAATTCTGAGATACATACACTTACCCACATGACTAAGACTTAGCCTCACTTTACACACCATCCAATACCAACACTAATACCAACTGAAGCAACAGATCAGCTATATCCTCCAAAAGGTGTTTCAGGCAATATTATCTGTTTCACTCCCAAATAATAATCTTTTTGTGCCAGCAGATTTTTCGAGAGGTGATTGTTTTTCATTAATAGCACTGACTTCATTTGTCAATGGCTCTACTGAGAGCAAGAGGGCTATTGTCCGTGCTGGTCAGGCCCACGCTACAATAACATATCTCTCATTCACCATGAATAACACCATGGGAGATCCATTGATGCTTCATAATGACATTTACAACTTGTCCATTAACTAAATTAAGACAACTGAGTGCAGATTGGAATCAGCTCAAACAGAAGCCAGCCATCACAATGCGAGCCAGCAACTTGTCCAACCTTTATGGCAGCACAGTTGACAGCCTTAGACACTTTTCCAATTGGCAAAATAATATAAGTAAATTCTGTATGCAGGTTGGCTATAAGCTGACTTAATCGTCGCTGGGTCAAAATTCTGGAACTCCCTACCTAACGGCACTGTGGGAGTACCTTCACCACAGGGACTGCAGCGGACCACCACCTTCTCAAGGGCAATTAGGGATGGGCAATAAATGCTGGCCTTGCCAGCGACGCCCACATCCTATAAACTAATAAAAAAAATTGCATAAGTCACTTTCACTTGACTGCCATTGCCAAATGGAAAGGAGGACAAGTGCTGGGCCAGTATGCTAAAGTAGGATAGAAGGGGGAGAAATTGGGTGAGTAGCGCCACCTGTTAGCGCCTAAAGAGGCAGTCAGTGGCTGTAGCGCCACTGGCTGCGCCTCCCGCGATATTCAGCAGGGGCGCTAATGGTGGCGTTAGCCTTTTGCGCTGCGCCGCCACCGATGACATCATCGGTGTGCGCAGCGCCCCATTCGCGCCCCGATTGCGATATTTGGTAGTGAACGCCGCTTCACGGGGCCTTGCTACGCCGGCAGAGGTGCAAGTTAAGGTGGAGGTGCGGGGCGGCCGCCTGCCAGCACCTCCGTCCCCGGCCTCCTGCTCCCCCCCCCCCCCCCGCGACATTGCCAGCTGTTTCCCGAGAGCCCGGCACTTCTCCTTGGTGCCGGGCTCTTTTGCCGGCACTCGCGATCGGGGCTCGTGCTGCTGCAGGCCCCTCCCCCTTAACAGTGGGAGGAAGGCCTGCAGTACCGCAGCGTGCCGTGCCGCAGCGTGTGGCGCTGCGGCACGTAGCGCTGCGAAATTCACTTTCAGCGCCCTAAGAGGGATGCGGAGCGCCTTGAGCCGCGCCCCGTCTCCCTCTAGGGGCACTTCAACTGAATTTGCGGCGATCGCGGCGCAAATTCCAGCGCCCAAGTGAACTTTGCACCGCTTGGGCGCCTCAGGCCAATTTCTAGGCCGAAGAGTTTTAAGAGTTTTTAGATGACCAAGACAGTGTGAATGGAGGGTAAGGGGTTAAATTTTATTTCTGGAGCCAAGTCTAATGAGCTTGTGACTGCCTGAATGTGACCCAGCCAAGCCAGCGAACCGTAATCAGTTCATGCAACACTAGGACAGAAACAAATTAATGCCAAAGGCAGAACTAAAACAACAAGAACAAATGCAAGAAATGGTTAAAAAGTAACAAAAGAATGTGACATACAGGTCATTCTATTTGACAGTACTTGCTTCCATGACCAGGATCTTGGAGGATATGCCAGCAGATTGCTTTCCACATACATTTTAAAGCATGATGGGTGGCAACACTTTTCCATCTGTGTACTTTATTCAAAAGCAAGAACAATCTGGTCTTCTGGTAAACTTTAAAGAGCAGCAACTTTTTCAAAATGTTCCAGGTGTACAGAATATCGTACCCATGAAAGAATTGAGAGAGAATTCTAATATTTCACTTTTTACAAGTCCCAAAATGAAGATGGCAGTTAAGAGCCAATTTTCCAAGATTCCACTCATGGAACCTTCCTCGACTCAAGTGTGGGTCCAAGAAAAATGCTATAACACTCCAGCTCTGATTCTCTGACCCCTGCTCGTCACTGGCAGCGGATTGCAATGTGGACCCTTTAGTTTCCACCTTTCTTCATAGTTTCTGTCAACAGTGTTTCTATTAAACCATCTTTCAGAATATGCTACTAATGAAAATACAATCTAATCAGCACTCGTTTGCCTTAAATTAGTTAAAGAACAAACTGCAAAGCCTTCTATCCCTCATACAAAAACCACCCAGCTACACAATTACAGATTCTGTCCTTCCAAACTTGGTTTCTGTCTGGAGAAAGCATTTTGATCCACAGATAATACTGGAGTGAAACAGTGGGTGTTATAGGCCTTACGCTGGTCGTAGTAGTGGACGGATCAATTGGAGTGCATATATGATAGGCTACAGTGAGATACTGAACTTGATGCCACAAATTGGATGACTTCACTTACAAGAGAATATCCGTCGGAGGATTCTGGCTGATATTTTAATTAAGTAAATTAACATGGAAACGTAAAGCTAAGGTAGATTGGGAAATTAGGTTAAATGGTATGACGGTAGATAAGCAGTGGCAAACATTTAAAGAAATATTCCAAAACTCTCAACGAATATACATTCCACTGAGAAATAAAAACTCCACGGGAAAAGTGTTCCACCCGTGGCTAAGTAAAGAAGTTAAGGATAGTATTAGATTAAAAGAGGCGGCTTATAATGTTGCGAAGAATAGTAGTAAGCCTGAGGATTGGGAGAGCTTTAGAAACCAGCAAAGGATGACCAAAAATTGATAAAAATTGATAAAATAGAATGAGAGTAAACTAGCAAGAAATATAAAAACAAATTCTAAGAGCTTCTACAAGTATGTAAAAAGGAAGAGAGTAGCAAAAGCGTTGGTCCCTTAGAGGCTGAGATAGGAGAAATTATAATGGGGAATAAGGAAATGGCAGAGACTTTAAACAATTATTTTGTTTCTATCTTCACAGTAGAGGACACAAAAAGCATACCAAAAATAGTGGGAAGCCAAGGGGCTAAGGATCAGTGCTGGAGCCTTAGCTATTTACAATTGATATTAATGACTTAGATGAAGGGACCGAGTGCAATGTAGCCAAGTTTGCTGATGATATAAATCTAGGTGGGAAAGTAAGCTGTGAGGAGGGCACAAAGAGCCTGCAAAGGGAAATAGACAGATTAAGTAAATGGGCAATAAGGTGGCAGATGGAGTATAATGTGGGGAAATGTGAGGTTATTCACATTGGTAGGAAGAATAAAAAAACAGAATATTTTTTAAATGGTGAGAAGCTAGTAAATGTTGGTGTTCAAAGAGATTTAGGTGTTCTTGTCCAGGAAACAGACTTAGCATTCAAGAACAGCAAGCAAATAGGAAGGTAAATGGCATGTTGGCCTTTATTGCAAGAGGGTTGTAGTACAAGAGTAAGGAAGTCTTGCTACAATTGTACAGGGCTCTGGTGAGACCACACCTGGAGTACTGTGCACAGTTTTGGTCTCCTTATTTAAGGAAGGATATACTTGCCTTAGAGGCAGTGCAATGAAAATTCACTAGATTGATTGCTGGGATGAGAGGGTGGTCCTCTGAGAAGATACTGCATAGAATGGGCCTATACTCTCTGGAGTTTAGAAGAATGAGAGGTGACCTAATTGAAACATAAGATTCTATGGGGCATTGACAGGGTAGATGCTAAGAGGTTGTTTCCCCGACTGGAGAGTCTAGAACTAGGGGGCACAGTCTCAGGATAAGGGGTTGACTATTTAAAACTGAGATGAGGAGGAATTTCTTCACTCAGAGGGTTGTGAATCTTCGGAATTCTCTACCCCAGAGGGCTGTGGATTCTGAATCGTTGAGTATATTCAATGCTCAGATAGATTTTTTGACTCTAGGAGAATCAAGGGATATGGAGATCGGGTGGGAAAGTGGAGTTGAGGTCGAAGATCAGCCATGATCTTACTGAATGGCGCAGCAGGCTCGAGGGGCCGTATGGCCTACTCCTGCTCCTAATTCTTATGTTCTTAGAAAGCAGCAAGTAAGGAAAGACCACTTGGCCATTCAGGCTTATTACCTCTAGGGAGCATATGTAACCTGCCCCATCATGATGCTACTCAACTTATTTAATCTTCTGAGTGAAAACTACAAGATGTTTCCCTGACATCCACAGATAATCAAACAAAATTGCAGACCATTTATATCATCTTACAATCTACTATAGTAATCTGGGATATAATGTTTAAGTTATCCACCAGATGGAGCCAAATAGTAAGGGTTCACATTCACCAGTTTTTAAGGTAATGGGTCATGTATTCAATGTCCTGGTACACCAGGTTATACGGTAATGTGGCATTGCATTATGGGTATGACTCAGAGGTGAATCCTCCATCTTGCCATCGTGCAGTAAGAATTGTGTGTTTTGCTTGCAGCCTGTAAGAGATGTTTCTCTGCTACACCGGGTAAATAAACAGTTGGGTTTTGTTCCTAATATCTCGCTTCTCTCAGTTTCTGACCTTACCACTCGGATATCACATATTGGCGACGAGGATAAACAGATCACATCTTGAAGAAGAAACAAAAAAGGGCACTGAATGGAGGATCATGGCTGCTACGGTAGGGAAGATCTCTGCTTTTGATGTTCAGACGCAGAGCTGAGATGAGTACTGCGAGGTGCTGATGCATTTCTTTGAAGCAAATGATATAAATGATGTCGGAAAAAGGAGAGCTATTTTGCTCACTTCCGTGGGAAGTCAGACGTATAGTTTAATGAGAAACTTGTGCAGTCCTGAAAAGCCTGGAGTCTGATCATTTGCTAACTTAGTGGCCTTGCTGAAGGACCATTTCAATCCCAGACTGAGTGAGATTGTACAGCGTTTCAAATTTAATTCACGGAACAGAAAACCGGGAGAGACTGTATTGGATTATGTAGCGGTGTTGAGGAAATTGGCACACGATTGCAATTACGGGAACAACTTGAAAGACATGCTGAGAGATAGGCTAGTTTGCGGGATAATGGATGATCGAATGCAGCGGAGATTATTGTCCAAGACTGGGCTTGCGTATGAAAAAGCGTTGGAACTTGCTCAAGCTATAGAGACAGCGAACCGAGATGTAAAAGAAATACAAGGTTCCGACTGGGCTACTACAAAGCAAGTTGCAGGTCAGGTTGTTGTGCACAAGTTAAATATGCATCAGAAACCACGACGTGAGCATGTAAAGGCATGTTATAGATGCAATGGCGATCACCTGGCGAGGGAATGCAGGTTTCTGGAGGAAAAGTGCCACAAGTGTGGGAAAAAAGGGCATGTAAAACGAGCTTGCAGGGCAAAAGCAACCGTGGAGGAATACCAAACAAAAGGGGGAGGAAAGCAAAACCTAGGAAGAGAAGTGAAAAAACAGGGAGCACATCACATTAGTGGAGAAGCTGAGAAAGAAGACGGCATGTTCATAATGCATAGTATGGTAGAGAACATTCCAAAAGTGGATCCTATCACTTTGCAACTGACAGTAAATTACTCTAAGGTCAACTTTGAAGTGGATACAGGATGCAGTGTGACCATAATGAACAGGGAGGAGTACTCAAAATTGTGGAACCGTGCAAAAGTTCCAGAGTTAAAGTCTTGCTCTATGCAGCTTAAAACATATACCGGTGAGCGAGTGGCGACATTGGGTACAGCTACTGTAACTGTGCAACACAGGGACACCGTGGAACAGCTACCTGCAGTTGTAGTATCGGGTTCCGGACCAAACTTGTTAGGTCGGGGCTGGATACAAGAACTTAAATTAGATTGGGGAGCAATAAATCAAATGGAGGGAGGCAAACAGTTGTCTTTGCAAGAAGTGTTGATTGAACATGAGAATGTGTTCAAGGAAGAACTTGGCACATTTAATGGCCCCCCAGCTAAGATTTATGTAGACACGGAGGCACTGCCAAGGTTTTTTAAACAACGACCTGTGCCGTATGCCATGCAACCAAAGGTAGAGGTTGAGCTTGACCGTCTTTTGAGAGAGAACATACTGGAACCCATGAAATGTTCAGAATGGGCAGCTCCCATTGTACCTGTTTTAAAACCGGACAATTCAGTAAGACTCTGTGGAGATTATAAATTGACAGTAAATAGGGTGTCTAACCTGGAACAGTATCCTATTCCCAAAACAGAGGATCTCTTTGCGAACCTGGCTGGAGGGAAGAAATTCACAAAGCTGGATAGGAGTCATGCATACTTGCAGATTACACTAGATGAGGAATCCAAGAAGTATGTAACCATAAATACACACAAGGGTTTGTTTACCTATAACCGCTTACCATTCGGTGTCTCATCTAGTCCAGCTATTTTCCAGAGGACTATCAAGGGTGTACTACAAGGGATCCCACATGTTTCAATCTATCTGGATGACATTCTGGTGATGGGAAGAACTGACCAGGAGCATCTGAGCACTCTGAGAGAGGTACTACAAAGATTGGATAAGGCTGGGTTACGGCTCAAGAGGAGTAAGTGCACTTTCCTGGAGAATGAGGCCGTGTTCCTGGGACACGGCGTGGACGCCACCAGGCTCCATCCAATCAGGGAGAAGGTACAAGCACTGCAGGAGGCCCCAGCTCCTACCAATGTGACTGAGTTAAAAGCTTACCTGGGACTGCTAAACTATTATAACAGATTTTTACCAAACTTGGCAACAGTGTTAGCACCTCTTCACAAACTTCTGCGCAAGGAGACACAGTGGCAGTGGGAAGAGCAACAGAGGGTTTCATTTGAACAGTCCAAGAAACTGATGCTGTCCTCGGATGTGCTGGTTCACTACAATGCAGAGAAAGACATCATTCTCTCTTGTGATGCTTCACCTTATGGGGTGGGGGCAGGTCTTTCACACAGCTTGGAAGATGGAACAGAAAGACCGATGGGGTTTATGTCTCGAACTCTAACACCAGCGGAAATAAACTATTCCCAGTTAGATAAAGAGGGGTTAGCAGTAATGTTTGGGTTACAGAGGTTTCACAAGTACATATATGGCAGGAAATTCACCATATGCACCGATCATAAACCTCTTCTATCTCTTTTTAATGAAATGAAAGCAGTACCACAGATGGTGTCACCCCGGATCCAGAGGTGGGCAGTGACTTTAAGGGCATATGAGTATGTCATCGTTTACAAGGCGGGCAAGTACCATGGGAACGCAGATGCCTTGAGCCGTCTTCCACTGCCAGGTACACCTATCCGTGCAGCTCCAGAGGACAGAGTTTTGATGTTGGAGGATACGGACACGGCAACTGTGACCGCTGAACAAGTAAGGACATGGACCGGTAAAGATCCAGTACTGTCTAGAGTCCGAGAATATGTGATGAGGGGTTGGCCACAGCATCCGGAAGGGACTGATTTCACACCTTAGTGTCAGGAAAACAGAGCTGGGTGTGCAGGATGGTTGCGTGTTGTGGGGAGCACGAGTGATTATTCCACAGCCAGCACGACAGTCTATCCTAGGGCAACTACATCAGTGTCATCCTGGAGTTTTGCATATGAAAGCGTTGGCAAGGAGTTACTTGTGGTGGCCAAAGCTAGATGAGGAGATAGAAAATCTAGTCAAGACATGCAGCACTTGTCAAGTACACAGGAAGGCACCAGCAGCGGCTCCTCTCCACCCCTGGGAGTGGCCAGATAAACCATGGAGAAGATTACATGTAGATTATGCGGGTCCATTCATGGGAAAGATGTTCCTCATAATCATTGATGCCCATTCCAAATGGATGGATGTTTATCCTGTAAATTCTGCTTCATCTACTGTTACTATAGACTGCCTGCGTCGGAGTTTTAGTAATCAAGGGCTACCGGAGATCGTAGTAAGTGACAATGCCACGTGTTTTGTGAGTACAGAAACAAAAGAGTTAATGAGAAACAATGGCATAGTGCACGTGACCTCAGCTCCATATCATCCGTCCTCAAATAGACTTGCAGAGAGAGCCGTACAAACATTTAAGGAGATGATGAAAAAAAGTGCAGAAGGGAGTTTGGCAACCAAGGTGTCACGAGTTCTGTTCAGCTACAGAATAACACCTCAATCTACCACAGGACTCTCTCCTGCTGAGCTGTTGTTAGGACGTCGACTACGCTCCACTCTTGACCTGGTTCACCCAGACCTAAAAAGGAAGGTGGAAAACCGACAAATCAAACAAAAGGAGAACCATGACAGAAGGACAAAGAACCGCAGTTTTGGAGAAGGAGATGCGGTCCTTACCAGGAATTTCAGTTATGGTCCAAAATGGATTCCTGGCGTCATAGACTCAATGACCGGTCCAGTATCATATACGGTCATGGTGGGAACTGGTCAGGTAGTACGCAGACATGTAGATCAGATACTGACCAGACAAGGGGAAATCGAACTGGAGGTTCCAGAGGAGATGTCGGAGGACAAGTTGGCCCCCAGTTATCCAAATGCATCGGTGGTACCACCACCACGAACAGAGCCAGTTCCACCTGGACCCCTTCGTCAAGAGGAAACCATCGTAGCAGAGTCAGATACTCTGAGTACTGCTCAGGAGCAGCAGGTGGCTCTACCACAACCAAGCAGGGACTTGACTGTAAGACGTTCACCAAGGGCTCACAAGCCGCCAGAGAGATTGATAACGACCTGCTAGATTCGTTCAGTATGGACTGTCGTTAAAGGAGTTTCCTTATGGGACTTTTTAAGAATGTTGTTAAGAAATTAATGTTCAACTTAAGAGGGGAGGGACATAGTAATCTGGGATGTAATGTTTAAGTTATCCACCAGATGGAGCCAAATAGTAAGGGTTCACATTCACCAGTTTTTAAGGTAATGGGTCATGTATTCAATGTCCTGGTACACCAGGTTATACGGTAATGTGGCTTTGCATTATGGGTATGACTGAGGTGAATCCTCCATCTTGCCATCGTGCAGTAAGAATTGTGTGTTTTGCTTGCAGCCTGTAAGAGATGTTTCTCTGCTGCACCGGGTAAATAAACAGTTGGGTTTTGTTCCTAATATCTCGCTTCTCTCAGTTTCTGACCTTACCACTCGGATATCACATCTACGTTCAACTCTGGACAATTTTTTCCCCCCACAGATGACATTTCTATGGATCCAATAACACAAGAACCCATAGAATCATAGAATGATTACAGCACAGAAGGAGGCCATTTGGCCCATCGAGCCTGTGCCGGCCATCATACTCTGTAGTGTGTTTAACTATATCGGTCTACATATCGCAAAGAAGAACATAGAAAATATAGAGCTCATTTAAACAACCTAATAATTCTCACCCATCACTCTAATCCATCCATCAGAAATTCTGCATCCTCCATATATGGCCATTCCAATGCACCAAACTGCACAGAACAATGGGTGACTGTGCCATCCCAATGTCCAGCAACTTCATCTGCTCCAACATGTAATTCCAGAAAAGCAAACCTTTTTTTTTATATGTCCTCAATTACCTTAAAGGCATGAATCGTGGACTAAGCAGTGGCCCTCTCACTGGGCACAAGATTTATTCAATGAATAGTCTTCATGACACACATGCAACTTTTCTGTTCTTGTGCTATTTATTTTGTTCCCTTTACTGAATTATTACTGTATCCATTGGAACACTAATTTATTCTCTGTGTAGTTCACCATTGGATTGCTAACAAACAGTATATAGGTCAAACTGGCTGGGCCTGAAATTTCTCAGGGTTTCTGCTGGTCACTTGCTGTAAGTCCAGCAGGAGACTGGTAGAACCCCTCAAAAAATGGCAGAGATCCAGTTGTGCCAGGTCTTTGATGTTTCCGAGAGTTTCCTGGTTGGATCTTCCATCCGCCACTTACAAAGCAAATAACAGCAAGGAGTTCCTGCTCCTCTGGTTCGGGCCAGACATATCAGTAGACACCAATACACCAAGTGAGTGGAGGCGTACAAGCCTTCACAACGGAATATGTGGGTCCCCCCAGGCTAGGCAAGGGGCTTGGACCATGAGGATTTTTATTTAAAGTATTTTTTGTAGATCGGGGCTGAACAGACCATGGCCAGGATGAGAGGGGAGGGTCTGGGAACCCTCCCCCATGGTGGGCCAGCAACAGAGTTTCCAGCCGACATGGGTAGACAGGTAACAGAGATTCACCTGAAGTGGCAATTGAAGTGGCACCTGTCCCATGAAGATGTGGTGCACTCCCATTGACCTCCACAAACTCTGCAACCACCAGTGTTGTAGATTTGCCGGGTTCCAGTCAAAAGCCAAAGGGGGAAAAATTCAGCTGCGTTGCGCCTCCCGTTAGCGGCGCTAATGGGACGCAATGCAACTAGCGCCGGGTCGTGGCGATGTTTGCACCGCTCGCGAAATTGACCAGACATTTTGCGGCGGCACTAAACACTACCGCCACGATCTCCTGCGTCCGCAGATCATGACGTTAGTCGAGCGTGCAACGCCCCGGTAGCGCCCTGGACCGGATATTGAGTGGCACCCCCTGCCTTACCGCCTGCCGCTAGCAACGACAGGTTGAGGGGAGCGTTTTGCAGTCGGGAAGGGACTGGGGGAGCGCTATTTAAAGGCGACTGTTTTCTGTCTTTTTTTGTTGGCAACATTTTTGCACCATGCATTCTGAGAGAGATTCAACGCTGTGTGAGGGAGTTTTGGGTACTGATCAGCACTTTGCAGGTTCATTTTGATTTGACCTTCCTTGCATCGATTTAGAAGAGACTATGGGGGCTGTACTCTGAGCTCTTTCCCTGGGCCTCTCCATTGTTCTTTCCAGCAGATTAGATGTACAGGTCTCTCCAGGCTGAGATTCAAGGCTGCAATGAGCAGGGTGTGGACGGAGACCAAGATCGACCCTCCCCTTTAAGAACTGGCCGGTGCCGGTGTGTCTGTGTTCCATTGCTGACTGACATCACATGAGTTTCGCCAGCGCTCTGAGGTAGCGCTTCGCTCCTCGGCATTAGCGCCTTAAGAGAGGTGTGTAGCGCCTGATTTAGCGCTCCAATCACCTCCAGGGGCGATAGAAGCCAAGTTTGCAGTCGGTGGCGATAATTAGCGCCAGGTGCTAAACTTTGTGCCTGGCCGATAACTGCGCCCCAAACGGTGCGATACCGAATTTCTCCCCCAAAGTCTCCTCTGTGGCATGTTGGGGATCGAATCTCCAGCTGCCATAAACATGGCCACTGACATAAAAGGGCTGGTGCTGGAGGTGGGGACTCCAAACACGAGACTGCCTACACCCCAAGACTTCATGAAACCAAACATATTGTGAGACCAGGCATATCTCCCCAACAGGAACACAACAGGACTTTGGGTCCAGGCCAGCATCAAGGTCTTGAACTCCAAAGAAGCCATTTTTTTTTAAAAAGGGGGGAAAATACGGTTGGGGCACAAAGCAACTAGCGCCCAGGCATGGTGCCGCTAACACCTCCTGCAAAATTCAGCGCAAAGTTAGCAGCACCGGTAACCATTAGCGCCCTGTGCTGGTGTGCCTCTGGTGATGACGTCATCGCCATGCGCAACGCCCCGGCCGTGATCTTCGGTAGCGTCCCCTGACTTACCGCCGGACGCTATGTCCGACAGGGTCGGGGGGGGGGGCGGTGGCGTATGTGAGGCCGGGGTGACGCAAATTAAAGGGGAGATGCCAGGCGGCCATTTTTTTTGCTGGCCGCTTGCCAGCACCTGTCCCCGTCCTCCTGTGAAGCCCTCCGCGGGGTGCCGGCTGCTCTCCATTAACCCTTCTCCCTTACATCCCACTTTCTGGTTTCTTTTACATGGTAGGTGCACTAGATGCAACCAAGTGGTATGGATGCCTGCCGTTTGCGGGATATTAGAGAATACTCCCTGACCTCAAAGTTCAATGCGGTCAGCAGTGGAAGTTCCCAGTGAGCCTAATCCAAGCTTAAGTGCAGGGATCGCTGGCCCGTGGATTTTCAAGACCATGGGTGAGAAATTCAGTATAGCCCCGTTTGGGGTGCTAACTTCGCCAGGGCGCTAAAAGTAGCGCCCTGGAAAAATTAGCGCTCCCGCGCCGGAAATTGGTCGGTTGCGCCACAAAGGGAAGCGGGGCGCTACTGGAGGCGCCCCACCTCCCTCTTGGGGCGCTGCGAGTGAATATCATGGCGCTACGTGCTGCAGTGCCACACGCTGCGGCACGTCGCGCCGTGGTATTGCAGGCCTTCCTCCCCTTCTTAAAGCAGAGGAGCCTTGTGCAGCACGATCTGGGGCCCAGCTGGGCCCCCGGGGATCGGGAGTGTAGGCAAAAGAGCCCGGCACCCAAGAGAAGTGCCGGGCTCTTGGAGTGCAGCCGGCACTCCGCGGTGGGGTGGGTTCCGGAGGCCGGGGACGGGAGCGCAGGCAGGTGCTGGCAGGCGGCCAACAACAAAAATGGCCGCCCCATACCTCGCCTTTAATTTGCGCCTCCCCGGCCGCAGGTTCGCCACCCTGACCCTGCCGGACATAGCGTCTGGTGGTAAATCAGGGGGCGCTCCTGAAGATCGTGGCCAGGGCGTGAGCGGGGCACTGCGCACACCGATGACGTCATCGCCAGCGGCGCAGCGCTAACGGTTAGCGCCGCTAACGGTTAGCACCACCACTAACCTCCCGCTGAATTTGGCGGGAGGCGTGGGCAGTGCCACGCCCGGGCGCTAGTTGGCTTGTGCCCCACTTAGTGCCCTCTTAAGGCGCTAACGGGTGGCGCAACCAACTGAATTTTTCCCCCCATATATTTTACAATGTTAAGTTTATATTGTAATTTTGTGCTGATCAAGGTGAGGGATGTTGATGCTGGAAAATTGAACTATTTCCCCATTTTCAGGCACCCAGTATCAGCATCAAGCACTCACAGGTGAGGTATAGCACACAGTAAAGTTTCCTTTACTCTGCCCCAACAATGTGCCTCAGCCTCAAACTCAGAAGAGTATCCTACATCAGTGTAGCATTTTATATTTCCTATTCCAGCCCCTCTGTGAATGAGAGTAGCAACTTAGTAGAAAGCAAGTAGGTTTTATTGGGTTGTTGGTCGGTTTTTGAACCAGCAGCCGCTATCACTTTGAATGCTGTCTACCAATGCATACAATGTCAGTATCATTCACACTAATAGATTAATGATAGTAATGTCATTGCTGGAAGGTTTTTGAGAGAAAGAAATTGCTGTTCATCACTTGGCAATTCAATTGCTGATATCTATTAACTCTTGAGTACTAATTTTGGGGTTAAGATGCTGACTGCAGAAACATGAATTCCTGATGAGAGCAGCATTGATAGAAAAGAAATTGATGGACAATTCTACTGAAATGCATTTTTTCTACCTTTAAAAAGGAAAATGTGCAACAGATTTGAATTACCAAAAGACTTTTTTAGTGCCATGCTTTTTTAGGTTTCCAACATGTTTTTTTAAATTTGTGCTTAGGACGTGGGTGACACTAACAAGGCTGTATTTATTGCCCATCCCCAGCTGCCCAACAATAGAGGCACTGTCTCTTTAATAATGGGAAAATATTTGGCTACATTGCAGCGCGAGTGCAAATACCAGGCCTGTACTGCTGCTTACAATTAAATCACTGAGCCAGCTCCTGCTGGATTAGAGATTTAAGCATTTAGGTAGCAAATAAATAGCAGGTTACTAGGGGAATGAAATACAGTTGGTAGTGTGTTTTCTGCTGAAAGATTCAAGTAACTGATATTCAGCCAGTTTGTCTCCAAGTAGGAGAGACACATCTATTACTAAGATTAGTAACATGTTCCTTTCTGATTATCTAGAAACTCTGCTAATCCCCAGAAAGACCTACCAACAATTCTCAATTACTGGTAGTGTACTGTCCCCCTAAAAAGGCGCCTCAGTCCCTAAAATGGCTGATTGATAAATACACTGTTTAGTGTAAAAATGAGCCATAGAGACCCAGAAGATTCAAGAATTAATCCAGTGTGCACTGAAATCACACTCAGCTTAGCTGGGCAAGTGTTGGAGTTGCTACATTGAGCCAAATCATATTCAGATCGAATGGGGGGAAATTTCTGTTCATGATCCATGAGCCCCAGCTAAGGGACAAGCTCAGATAGGTTATTTCCCCATGGGGTAGCACATAACTTATTACTCACTAGCTGCAGCATCTTACTGAACTTCTTCTGGCACTCGATCCAGCTCCTGGCAGGTTTGGCCTGGTGGGGAAGCCACCACTGCTCCCCCTCTCAGGCCTCCAGCCCATCAAATGAGCCCAATTAACTTATTTAAAGAGGACCCCGCTGGCTTGGGCAGGTGTCCTTGGCTCCTGCAATTTTAAATCGCAGGTGGTCAGATTGGGGCAGGAAAGGAGTGGGTCAGTTCCCCACTCCATCACCATCACCCCCACCCTCCAGCCTGGTTTCTGCTAGGTGGGGGAAATTGGAGCCAGAGAGATCTTCCTGAACTGTTAGTCAGAGAGAAACACGTGCTAGTAAGTATAGAAATAGGAAGATAGAACAGATGAATGCGTGGCTAAAGGGATGGTGCAGGGGGGAGGGCTTTAGTTTCCTGGATCACTGGGTCTGCTTCTGGGAAAGGTGGGACTTGTACAAGTCGGACGGTTTACACCTGAACCAGAGGGGAACCAATATCCTTGCGGGGAGGTTTGCTAGCACTGCTGGGGGGGGTTTAAACTAACTTGGCAGGGGGATGGGGTACAGAGTGGAGCTATAGTAGGGGGTGATTTACAGCCAAATACAGAGGGAAAAACAAGTCAGCTGGGAAGGCAAAGCAAATATGTGAAGGCAAAAGAGAATATGGCAGGGCTGGAAGGCATTTATTTTAATGCAAGGAGTCTTGCAAATAAGGTGGATGAACTGAAGTTGTTGTTGAACACATGGGAGTACGATATTGTTGCTATCACGGAGACATGGTTGAGGGAGGGTCAGGACTGGCAGCTCAATATTCCGGGGTATAGAATCTTCAGGCGAGACAGAGGGGGGTGTAAAAGGGGAGGGGGTGTTGCAATATTAATTAAGGAGTCAATTACTGCTGTAAGGAGGGATGATATATTAGCGGGTTCCTCTAATGAGGCCATATGGGTAGAACTTAAAAACAAAAAGGGGGCAAGCACTTTGCTGGGAGTGTACTATAGGCCCCCAAACAGTCAGGGGGAGATAGAGGAACAGATATGTAGGCAAATCTCAGAAAAGTGCGAAAATAATAGGGTAATAATAGTGGGGGATTTCAACTTCCCCAATATAAATTGGGATAGTCAGAGTGTGAAAGGCTTAGAGGGTGCAGAATTCTTAAAGTGCATCCAGGAGAGCTTTTTGAGCCAACATGTAGAAAGTCCTACAAGAGAGGGGGCGGTACTGGACCAAATTCTGGGGAATGTAGCCGGGCAAGTGGTGGAAGTGTCAATAGGAGAGCATTTTGGCGACAGTGACCACAATTCGGTGAGATTTAAGGTGGTCATGGAAAAAGACAAAGACGGCCCGGAAATAAGGGTTCTAAATTGGGGGAAGGCCGATTTTAATATGATAAGGCAGGATCTGGCCAAATTGGACTGGGAGCAGCTACTTATAGGAAAATCCGCATCAAAACAGTGGGAGACTTTCAGAAGGGAAATAGAGAGAGTACAACGCCAACATGTTCCTGTAAAGGTCAAGGGTGGGACCAACAAGCAAAGGGAACCTTGGATGACAAGGGATATACAAAAATGCATTAGAAATAAAAGGGGGGCTTTTGGCAGTTACAAAAGACTAAAGACGGAAGAAGCCCTAGAGGAGTATAAAAAATGCAGGGGCATACTTAAAAAAGAAATTAGGAGGGCGAGGAGGGGCCATGAAATAACACTGGCGAGCAAAATAAAGGAAAATCCTAAGATGTTTTATAAGTATATTAAGGGCAAGAGGATAACCAGGGAAAGGGTAGGGCCCATTAGGGACCAAAGTGGCAATCTGTGTGTAGAGCCAGATGATGTAGGCGGGGTTTTAAATGAATTTTTTGCATCTGTGTTCACTATGGAGAAAGACGATGCAGACATAGAAATCGGGCAAGGGGGCTGTGACATACTTGAACATATTAGCATCGAGAGGGAGGAGGTGCTAGCGGTTTTAGCAGGCCAAAAAGTGGATAAATCCCCAGGCCCAGACGAGATGTATCCCAGGCTGCTGTGGGAGGCAAAGGAGGAGATTGCAGGGGCTCTGACACAAATTTTCAGAACCTCTCTGGCCACAGGGGATGTACCAGAGGACTGGAGAACAGCTAACGTAGTACCATTATTCAAGAAGGGTAGCAGGGATAAACCAGGGAATTACAGGCCAGTGAGCCTAACATCTGTGGTAGGGAAATTATTGGAAAAAATTCTGAGGGACAAAATTAGTCTCCACTTGGAGAGGCAAGGATTAATCGGGGATAGTCAGCATGGCTTTGTCAAGGGTAAATCATGTCTGACAAATCTGATTGAATTTTTCGAGGGGGTGACTAGGGGGGTGGATGAGGGAAATGCTGTGGATGTGGTTTACATGGACTTCAGTAAAGCTTTTGACAAAGTCCCGCATAGGAGACTGGTCAAGAAGGTAAGAGCCCATGGGATCCAGGGTGCCTTGGCGCGTTGGATCCTAAACTGGCTGAGTGGCAGGAGGCAGAGGGTGATGGTCGAAGGTTGCTTTTGTGACTGGAAGCCTGTGTCCAGTGGGGTACCTCAGGGATCGGTGCTGGGTCCCTTGCTGTTTGTGATCTACATAAATGATTTGGATGAGAATGTAAAAGGTATGATCAGTAAGTTCGCAGATGACACGAAAATTGGTGGGGTGGTAAATTGTGAGGAGGAAAGCCTCAGGCTACAGGACGATATAAACGGGTTGGTCAGATGGGCGGAAAAGTGGCAAATGGAATTTAACCCTGAAAAGTGCGAGGTGATGCATTTTGGACGGACAAATAAGGCAAGGGAATACACAATGAGTGGTAGGACCCTAGGAAGTACAGAGGGTCAGAGGGACCTTGGTGTACATGTACATAGATCCCTGAAGGCAGCGGAACAGGTAGATAAGGTGGTTAAAAAGGCATATGGGATACTTGCCTTCATTAGCCGAGGCATAGAATATAAGAGCAGGGAGGTTATGATGGAGCTGTACAAAACGCTGGTGAGGCCACAGCTGGAGTACTGTGTGCAGTTCTGGTCGCCTCACTATAGGAAGGATGTGATTGCTTTGGAGAGGGTGCAGAGAAGATTCACCAGGATGTTACCTGGGATGGAGCGCCTCAGCTATGAAGAGAGGCTGGACAGGCTGGGGTTGTTTTCCTTGGAGCAAAGAAGGCTGAGGGGGGACCTGATTGAGGTGTACAAAATGATGAGGGGCATAGATAGGGTAGACAAAGAGGAACTTTTCCCCTTAGTAGGGGGGTCAATAACAAGGGGGCATAGATTCAGGGTAAGGGGCAGGAGATTTAGAGGGGATTTGAGGAGGAACTTTTTCACCCAGAGGGTGGTTGGAATGTGGAACTCAATGCCTGAAAGGGTGGTAGAGGCAGGAACCCTCACAACATTCAAGAAGCATTTGGATGAGCACTTGAAATGCCATTGCATACAAGGCTATGGACCAAATGCTGGAAAATGGGATTAGACTGGACAGGGATGGATGGGCGGCGCAGACACGATGGGCCGAAGGGCCTCTTTCTGTGCTGTAAAACTCTATGACTCTATGACTCTATGACATGCAGCCTGTAACCGAGAAAGTGAGAAACGGTTAATTTGGGAATAGCAAGCTTGAAATGTTATGTATTATTTATTATTTTTATTATGCACCAAGTGCATAAACTAGGTGTATCTCATGGAAAGTGGTATTCTGTACCTTCATAGATTCTATGTAAAATAAATCAGTTTGTTCATTTACAATTGTGCCTCCTCTCACTAATGCTTTTCAGTCTACTTTCCATAATGCCCAGAGCATGTAGGAACATATGAAAAGGACAAGTAGGAAATGACCAACTGGTCCATCAAGCATGCTCCACACTCATGATGGCTGGAGCATCATAATTAGACATTTCCTATGGCAGTAGAATTACAACTCACTTAAGTGTCCCTAGGCTAAAGAGAGGAAACTAAGCCAGGAATCCTACTCCTGATCACTATTCACTGTGTCCTAGAGGAAAGCTTGCAGGCATGGCAACTCGGTAAGGAAAGGACTGGGCTTGGCTCTGATGCCCCCCTGATGTTTGGATAATTTGTTGAAATCACTGTCTGGACATGTGAAGTACACTTTGCTGAGACCACACCAGGAGTACTGTGTCTAGTTTTGGTCTCCTTACCCAAGGAAGGATATACTTGTCTTAGAGAGGGTGCATCAAAGGTTGATTGATTCCTGGGATGAGGGCTGTCCTATGAGGAGAGATTGAGTAGAATGGACCTATATTATCTGGAGTTCAGAAAAATGAGAGGTGATCTCATTGTAACATGTAAAATTCTTACAGGGATTGACGGGACAGATGCTGAGAGGCTGTTTCCCCTGGCTGGAGAGTGTAGAACTAGGGGGCATAGTCTTGAGATAAGGGGTCGGCCATTTAGGACTGAAATGAGGAAAATTTCTTCACTCAGAGGGTTGTGAATCTTTGGTATTCTCTGCCCCAGAGGGCTGTGGATGCTCATTCATTGAGTATATACAAGACTGATATCGATAGATTTTAGGACACTAATGGAATCAAGGGATATGGGGATAGGCCGGAAAGTAGCATCACTACTAACCGAGCTGGCCGAGTCCTGAAGGACATAACTGCCAGAGTGGGCCTGCGACAGGTGGTGAGCGAACCAACACGAGGGAAAAATCTACTTGACCTTGTCCTCACCAATCTACCTGTCGCAGATGCATTTGTCCATGACAGTATTGGTAGCAGTGACCACCGCACAGTCATTGTGGAGACGAAATCCCGTCTTCACACTGAGCACACCCTCCATCGTGTTGTGTGGCACTACCACTGTGCTAAATGGGATAGATTCAGAACAGATCTAGCAGCTCACAACTGGGCATCCATAAGGCGCTGTGGGCCATCAGCAGCAGCAGAATTGTATTCCACTGCAATTTGTAACCGCATGCCCCGGCATATCCCTCACTCTACCATTACCATCAAGCCAGGGGACCAACCCTGGTTCAATAAGGAGTGTAGAAGAGCATGCCAGGAGCAGCACCAGGCATACCTAAAAATGAGGCGCCAACCTGGGGAAGCTGCAACACAGGACTACATGCATGCTAAAAAGCGGAAGCAGCATGCTATAGACAGGGCTAAGTGATCCCACAATCAATGGATCAAATCAAAGCTCTGCAGTCCTGCCACATCCAGTCGTGAATAGTGGTGGACCATTAAACAACTAACGGGCGGAGGAGGCTCCATGAAATTTCCCCATCCTCAATGATGGTGGAGCCCAGCACGTGAGTGCAAAAGACAAGGCTGAAGCGTTTGCAACCATCTTCAGCCAGAACTGCCGAGTGGATGATCCATATCGGCCTACTCCTGAGGTCCCCACCATCACAGAAGCCAGTCTTCAGCCAATTCAAATCACTCTACATGATAGCAAGAAACAGCTGAGTGCACTGGATACAGCAAAGGCTATGGGCCCCCACAACATCCCGGCTATCGTGCTGAAGACTTGTGCTCCAGAACTAGCTGTGCCTCTAGCCAAGCTGTTCCAGTACAGCTACAACACTGGCATCTATCTGACAATGTGGAAAACTGCCCAGGTGTGTCCTGTCCACAAAAAGCAGGACAAATCCAAGCAGGCCAATTACCGCCTCATCAGTCTACTCTCAATCATCAGCAAAGTGATGGAAGGGGTCATCGACAGTGCTATCAAGTGACACTTGCTCACCAATAACCTGCTCATTGATGCCCAGTTTGGGTTCCACCAAGATTACTCGGCTCCCGACCTCATTACAGCCTTGGGCCAAACATGGAATTCCAGAGGTGAGGTGAGATTGACTGCCATTGACATCAAGGCAGCATTTGGCCGAGTGTGGCATCAAGGAGCCCTAGTAAAACTGAAGTCAATGGGAATCGGTGGGCGGAAAATGCTCCACTGGCTGGAGTCATACCTAGCACAAAGGAAGATGGTTGTGGTGGTTGCTGGTCAATCAGCACTGCCCCAGGACATCGCTGCAGGAGTTCCTCAGGGCAGTGTCCTAGGCCCAACCATCTTCAGCTGCATCATAAATGACCTTCCCTCCAACATAAGGTCAGAAATGGGGATGTTTGCTGATGACTGCACAGTGTTCAGCGCCATTCGCAACTCCTCAGATAATGAATCAGTCCATGCCCACATGCAAAATGACCTGATGACGTTCAGGTTTGGGCTGCTAAGCGGCAGGTAACATTCACGCCACAAAAGTGCCAGGCAATGACTATCTCCGACAAGCGAGGGTCTAACCACCTCTGCTTGACATTCAACGGCATTACCATTGCCGAGTCCCCCACCATCAACATCCTGGGGTCACCGTTGACCAGAAACTTAATTGGACCAGCCACATAGATACTGTGGCAAAAAGAGCAGGTCAGAGGCTAGGTATTCTGCGGCGAGTGTCTCACCTCCTGATTCCCAAAGCCAATCCACCATCTACAAGGCACAAGTATGGAGTGTGATGGAATAATCTCCACTTGCCTTGATGAGTACAGCTCCAACAACACTCAAGAAGCTCGACACCATCCAGGACAAAGCAGCCCACTTGATTGGCACCCCATCCACCACCTTAAACATTCACCCCCTCCACCAGCAGTGTACTGTGGCTGCAGTGTGTTCAATCTACAAGATGCACTGCAGAAACTTGCCAACGCTTCTTCGGCAGCACCTCCCAAACCTGCGACCTCTTCCACCTAGAAGGACAAGGGCAGCGAGCGCATGGGAACACCACCACCTCCAAGTTCACCTCCAAGTCACACACCATCCTGACTTAGAAGTATATCGCCAATCCTTCATCATCGCTCGGTCAAAATCCTGGAACTCCCTACCTAACAGCACTGTGGGAGTACCTTCACCACATGGACTGCAGTGGTTCAAGAGGCAGCTCACCACCATCTTCTCAAGGGCAATTAGGGATGGGCAATAAATGCTGGCCTTGCCAGCGATACCCACATCCCATAAACAAATTTTTTTTAAATTTCGGTGGTGGAAAAATTATGTGAAAAAATTCTGAGGGACAGTATTAATCATCATTTCAAAAGGCACTGACCTATCAAGGACAGTCAGCATGGATTGGTTATGGGAAGATCGTGTCGGACTAACTTCCAATTCACTTCCATTTATAGAATTCTAATTTACCAAACCACTTCCAATTCACTCCCATTTATAGAATTACTAGCTGGAGTGCCCGGCGGTGCCGAGGCTTTTTCGAGGGCATGTTGTTGTTGGAAGAGAGAGAGCGAGCGACTGGGGGGGGAAGAGAGAGAGCGAGCGACTGGGGGGGGGGGGGAAGAGAGAGAGAGAGCGACTGGGGGTGGGAAGAGAGAGAGAGGGCGACGGGGGGGAAGAGAGAGCGCGAGCGACTGGGGGGGGGAAGAGAGAGAGCGCGAGCGACTGGGGGGGGGAAGAGAGAGAGCGCGAGCGACTGGGGGGGAAGAGAGAGAGCGCGAGCGACTGGGGGGGAAGAGAGAGAGCGACTGGGGGGAAGAGAGAGAGCGACTGGGGGGAAGAGAGAGAGCGACTGGGGGGGAAGAGAGAGAGCGACTGGGGGGAAGAGAGAGAGCGACTGGGGGGAAGAGAGAGAGCGACTGGGGGGAAGAGAGAGAGCGACGGGGGGAAGAGAGAGAGCGACTGGGGGGAAGAGAGAGAGCGACTGGGGGGGAAGAGAGAGAGCGACTGGGGGGAAGAGAGAGAGCGACTGGGGGGAAGAGAGAGAGCGACTGGGGGGAAGAGAGAGAGCGACTGGGGGGAAGAGAGAGAGCGACTGGGGGGAAGAGAGAGAGCGACTGGGGGGAAGAGAGAGAGCGACTGGGGGGAAGAGAGAGAGCGACTGGGGGGAAGAGAGAGAGCGACTGGGGGGAAGAGAGAGAGCGACTGGGGGGAAGAGAGAGAGCGACTGGGGGGAAGAGAGAGAGCGACTGGGGGGAAGAGAGAGAGCGACTGGGGGGAAGAGAGAGAGCGACTGGGGGGAAGAGAGAGAGCGACTGGGGGGAAGAGAGAGAGCGACTGGGGGGAAGAGAGAGAGCGACTGGGGGGAAGAGAGAGAGCGACTGGGGGGAAGAGAGAGAGCGACTGGGGGGAAGAGAGAGAGCGACTGGGGGGAAGAGAGAGAGCGACTGGGGGGAAGAGAGAGAGCGACTGGGGGGAAGAGAGAGAGCGACTGGGGGGAAGAGAGAGAGCGACTGGGGGGAAGAGAGAGAGCGACTGGGGGGAAGAGAGAGAGCGACTGGGGGGAAGAGAGAGAGCGACTGGGGGGAAGAGAGAGAGCGACTGGGGGGAAGAGAGAGAGCGACTGGGGGGAAGAGAGAGAGCGACTGGGGGGAAGAGAGAGAGCGACTGGGGGGAAGAGAGAGAGCGACTGGGGGGAAGAGAGAGAGCGACTGGGGGGAAGAGAGAGAGCGACTGGGGGGAAGAGAGAGAGCGACTGGGGGGAAGAGAGAGAGCGACTGGGGGGAAGAGAGAGAGCGACTGGGGGGAAGAGAGAGAGCGACTGGGGGGAAGAGAGAGAGCGACTGGGGGGAAGAGAGAGAGCGACTGGGGGGAAGAGAGAGAGCGACTGGGGGGAAGAGAGAGAGCGACTGGGGGGAAGAGAGAGAGCGACTGGGGGGAAGAGAGAGAGCGACTGGGGGGAAGAGAGAGAGCGACTGGGGGGAAGAGAGAGAGCGACTGGGGGAAGAGAGAGAGCGACTGGGGGAAGAGAGAGAGCGACTGGGGGGAAGAGAGAGAGCGACTGGGGGGAAGAGAGAGAGCGACTGGGGGGAAGAGAGAGAGCGACTGGGGGGAAGAGAGAGAGCGACTGGGGGGAAGAGAGAGAGCGACTGGGGGGAAGAGAGAGAGCGACTGGGGGAAGAGAGAGAGCGACTGGGGGGAAGAGAGAGAGCGACTGGGGGGAAGAGAGAGAGCGACTGGGGGGAAGAGAGAGAGCGACTGGGGGGAAGAGAGAGAGCGACTGGGGGGAAGAGAGAGAGCGACTGGGGGGAAGAGAGAGAGCGACTGGGGGAAGAGAGGGAGCGACTGGGGGGAAGAGAGAGAGCGACTGGGGGGAAGAGAGAGAGCGACTGGGGGGGAAGAGAGAGAGCGACTGGGGGGAAGAGAGAGAGCGACTGGGGGGAAGAGAGAGAGCGACGGGGGGAAGAGAGAGAGCGACTGGGGGGAAGAGAGAGAGCGACTGGGGGGAAGAGAGAGAGCGACTGGGGGGAAGAGAGAGAGCGACTGGGGGGAAGAGAGAGAGCGACTGGGGGGAAGAGAGAGAGCGACTGGGGGGAAGAGAGAGAGCGACTGGGGGGAAGAGAGAGAGCGACTGGGGGGAAGAGAGAGAGCGACTGGGGGGAAGAGAGAGAGCGACTGGGGGGGAAGAGAGAGAGCGACTGGGGGGAAGAGAGAGCGACTGGGGGGAAGAGAGAGCGACTGGGGGGAAGAGAGAGAGCGACTGGGGGGAAGAGAGAGAGCGACTGGGGGGAAGAGAGACAGCGACTGGGGGGAAGAGAGAGAGCGACTGGGGGGAAGAGAGAGAGCGACTGGGGGGAAGAGAGAGAGCGACTGGGGGGAAGAGAGAGCGACTGGGGGGAAGAGAGAGCGACTGGGGGGAAGAGAGAGCGACTGGGGGGAGGGGGGAGGAGTGGGGAGGGAGTGGGGGGGAGGGGGAGGGGGGAGTGGGGGCAGGGGGGGGGAAGGGGGATGGAGGGGGGGAAGGGGAGGGGAGGGAGGAGGGGGAAGGAGGGGGGGAAAGGGGGGGTGAAGGGGGAGGGAGGGAAGGGGGGAAAGGGGGGGTGAAGGGGAAAGGGGGGGAAAGGGGGGGTGAAGGGGGAGGGAGGGAAGGGGAGGGAGAGGAAGGGAAGGGGGAGGGAGGGAAGGAGGGGGGAGGGGGGGAAGGGGAGGGGGAAGGGGAGGGAGGGAAGGAGGGGGGAGGGGAAGGGGGTGTGGGTAGGGGGAGGGGCGGAGGGAGGGGAAGGAGGGGGGGAAGGGGGTGGGGAGGGGGGGAGGTGGGAAGGGGGTGGGGGGAAGGGGGTGTGGGGGGGGGAAGGGGGTGTGGGGGGGGGGAAGTGGGTGTGGGGGGGGGGAAGTGGGTGTGGGGGGGGGGAAGGGGGTGTGGGGTGAAGGGGGGTGGGGGGTGGAAAGGGACGGGGGGGAGATAAACTTAAAGTACAGGAAACTTTGTGCTATCCGGCACCCACGGGACCGAGCTGCTGCCTTGCCTCAAATCTGCCGTACTCTCCAGAGTTAATGTTGAGAGATACGGAGATTCTTATCTCCGTATTTGACAACAAACACTGTTGCTTAGCAACAGCTTCTAAACACTCGGGTGTGGCCTGCAAGCTCTGAAGCTGAAGCTGTTGCTATAGCTACAGACCTTGCAGAGCTTGACTGTTCAACCAAAGCAAAAAAAACAAACAAAAAGAATTAAAAACGGCTGCTGATTTTTGCCGGTGGCTCCAGATTGCCGGATAGCTCACCTCCGGATAGCACAAAGTTTCCTGTACTTATAAAACATTTTTGGTAAATGTTTCTACAACATACACTTTACAACCTCACCAATCTTTTTATTAAAAAAGGGGTGCTCACCTCTCTGTTTGTGATACAACACACTATGGCCGCCGCTTGCTTTTCAGTTGGAAAGATTAGGCCCCGCCCACACAGTCGATTGTCTGTCTCGGTCACCTGGACCCGATTTGAAGCACAGAAGCCCCACCCACTCTATGTTCCTGTACTAAGATGGCCGCGCATGCACTCTGTTACACGCTGAATCAAAATGGCGTCGCACTGAAACTTTTCGCCCTCCTTGACAAAGATGGCTGCCGTTAACCTGGGGCTGTCAGCAGAAGAAATTTCCTCAGCTGCCAACACAGGATCTTCAGATTATTATTCGGGGCTTGCAACCTACCCCAGTTGCTTATGAAGCCTCCCCACCTACTGACCCCGGGAATGGAGCTGAGGCAGCACACGCTCTCCCCTCTGCCAGTGTTTGTCTCTGTCTAGGCCGGGAGCCTGGGTCTCGAGTTGCACTGCTGGCAGTTGGAGAAGCCTAGGCCCCGGGCCTGGAAAAACGGTGAAAGGTAGGAGAATTATAGAGGTTAGAGAAAAGATTTACAAATTAATTAACTTTTTTAAAAACAATGTGTGTTTTAAAAGCAACTTTTTTTTTTGCTGGAAATGTAGATTTGAAAAGAAACATGCAGAGAGCGGGAAAAAGAAAGGAAATGTTTGGAATCAAGATGGCGGTGACTCACCTCGGTTCAGAATGATAAGGCCCGCCCACACACGCACCGATTGGTCAACCGTCAGGTCACTGAACTGTAGGATTGGTTAATCATCACGTCACAAAAATGTAGGATGTCCCGCCCGCACACACAATGAACCCGACCCCACTCGATGCAAATGAGCAGATAATGAGAGGAATTTTGAACGTTTTTTGGATACCGTCACCACAATTTTTGTCCGACCGTCGGCACAATTTTTGTCGGAGCAAAAAGTAAATACGCCGACAAGAGTCCCCTAATGATGAGCTTTCTTTTGATATAACATATCCGTAGGTACGCTCTATAACTTTTGATTGTATAGATGGCCAGAGACAGAAAGAGAGACAGACAGACAGAGAGACAGACAGATAGACATATCCTTTTATATATACAGATAATGTACCAAACCACTTCCAATTCACTCCGATTTATAAAATTCTAGTTTACCAAACCACTTCCAATACATTCTCATTTATAGAATTCTAGTTTACCAAACCACTTCCAATTCACTCCCATTTATAGAATTCTAATTTACCAAACCATTTCCAATTCACGCCGTTTATAGAATTCTAATTTACCAAACCACTTCCAATTCACCCCAATTTATAGAATTCTAATTAACCAAACCATTTCCAATTCACTCTGATTTATAAAATTCTAATTTACCAAACCACTTCCAATACATTCCCATTTATAGAATTATAATTTACCAAACCACTTCCAATTCACTCCCATTTATGGAAATCTAATTTACCAAACCACTTCCAATTCACTCCCATTTATAGAATTCTAATTTGCCAAACCACTTCCAATTCACGCCCATTTATAGAATTCTAATTTACCAAACCACTTCCAATACATTCCCATTTACAGAATTCTAATTTACCAAACCACTTACAAATTACTCCCATTTATAGAATTCTAACTTACCAAACCACTTCCAAATCAGTCCCATTTATATAATTCTAATTTACCAAACCACTTCCAATTCATAAAATTCTAATTTACCAAACCACTTCCAACACATTCCCATTTATAGAATTCTAATAATTTACCAAACCACTTCCAATTCACTCCCATTTACAGAATTCTAATTAACCAAACCACTTCCAATCCACTCGCATTTATAGAAATCTAATTTACTAAACCACTTCCAATTCACTCCCATTTATAGAATTATGATTTGCCAAACCACTTCCAATTCACTCCCATTTATACAATTCTAATTTACCAAACCACTTCCAATCCACTCCCATTGATAGAAATCTAATTTACCAAGCCACTTCCAATTCACTCCCATTTATAGAATTGTAATTTACCAAATCACTTCCAATTCACTCCCATTTACAGAATTCTAATTTACCAAACCACTTCCAATTCACTCCCATTTATAGAATTCTAATTTACCAAACCATTTCCAATTCACCATTTATACAATTCTAATTTACCAAGCCACTTCCAATTCACTCCCATTTATAGAATTGTAATTTACCAAATCACTTCCAATTCACTCCCATTTACAGAATTCTAATTTACCAAACCACTTCCAATCCACTCCCATTTATAGAATTCTAATTTACCAAACCACTTCCAATTCACTCCCATTTATAGAATTCTAATTTACCAAACCATTTCCAATTCACCATTTATACAATTCTAATTTACCAAACCACTTCCAATTCACTCCCATTTATAGAACTGTAATTTACCAAACCACTTCCAATTCACTCCCATTTATAGAATTCTAATTTACCAAACCACTTCCAATCCACTCCCATTTATAGAAATCTAATAATTTACCAAACCACTTCCAATTCACTCCCATTTATAGAATTCTAATTTACCAAACCACTTCCAATACATACCCATTTATACAAATCTAATAATTTACCAAACCACTTCCAATTCACTCCCATTTATAGAATTGTAATTTACCAAACCACTTCCAATTCACTCCCATTTATAGAATTGTAATTTACGAAACCACTTCCAATTCACTCCCATTTATAGAATTGTAATTTACGAAACCACTTCCAATTCACTCCCATTTATAGAATTGTAATTTACCAAACCACTTCCAATTCACTCCCATTTATAGAATTGTAATTTACCAAACCACTTCCAATTCACTCCCATTTATAGAATTGTAATTTACGAAACCACTTCCAATTCACTCCCATTTATAGAATTGTAATTTACGAAACCACTTCCAATTCACTCCCATTTATACAATTGTAATTTACCAAACCACTTCCAATTCACTCCCATTTATAGAATTCTAATAATTTTCCAAACCACTTCCAATTCACTCCCATTTACAGAATTCTAATTTACCAAACCACTTCCAATCCACTCGCATTTATACAAATCTAATTTATGGAACCACTTCCAATTCACTCCCATTTATAGAAATCTAATTTACCAAACCACTTCCAATTCACTCCCATTTATAGAATTATGATTTACCAAACCACTTCCAATTCACTCCCATTTACAGAATTCTAATTTACCAAACCACTTCCAATCCACTCGCATTTATACAAATCTAATTTACGAAACCACTTCCAATCCACTCGCATTTATAGAAATCTAATTTACCAAACCACTTCCAATTCACTCCCATTTATAGAATTATGATTTACCAAACCACTTCCAATTCACTCCCATTTATACAATCCTAATTTACCAAACCACTTCCAATCCACTCCCATTTATAGAAATCTAATTTACCAAACCACTTCCAATCCACTCGCATTTATAGAAATCTAATTTACCAAACCACTTCCAATTCACTCCCATTTATAGAATTCTAATTTACCAAACCACTTCCAATCCACTCCCATTTATAGAAATCTAATTTACCAAACCACTTCCAATTCACTCCCATTTATAGAATTGTGATTTACCAAACCACTGCACCCCCATTTATACAATTCTAACTTACCAAACCACTTCCAATTCACTCGCATTTGTAGAATTCTAACTGACCAAACCACTTCCAATTCACTCCCATTTATAGAATTCTAATAATTTACCAAACCACTTCCAATTCACTCCCATTTACAGAATTCTAATTTGCCAATCCACTTCCAATTCACTCCCATTTATAGAATTCTAACTTAGCAAACCACTTCCAATTCACTCCCATTTACAGAATTCTAATTTACCAAACCACTTCCAATTCACCCCCATTTATAGAATTCTAATTTACCAAACCACTTACAATTCACTCCCATTTACAGAATTCTAATTTACCAAACCACTTCCAATTCACCCACATTTATAGAATTGTAATTTACCAAACCACTTCCAATTCACCCCATTTATAGAATTCTAATTTACCAAACCATTTCCAATTCACTCCCATTTATAGAACTGTAATTTACCAAACCACTTCCAATTCACTCCCATTTATAGAATTCTAATTTACCAAACCACTTCCAATCCACTCCCATTTATAGAAATCTAATTTACCAAACCACTTCCAATACATACCCATTTATACAAATCTAATAATTTACCAAACCACTTCCAACTCACTCCCATTTATAGAATTGTAATTTACCAAACCACTTCCAATTCACTCCCATTTATAGAATTGTAATTTACGAAACCACTTCCAATTCACTCCCATTTATAGAATTGTAATTTACGAAACCACTTCCAATTCACTCCCATTTATAGAATTGTAATTTACCAAACCACTTCCAATTCACTCCCATTTATAGAATTCTAATTTACCAAACCACTTCCAATTCACCCCATTTATAGAATTCTAATTTACCAGACCACTTCCAATTCACTCCCATTTATAGAATTCCAACTTACCAAACCACCTCCAATTCACTCCCATTTGTAGAATTCTAATAATTTACCAAACTACTTCCAATTCACTCCCATTTACAGAATTCTAATTGACCAAACCACTTCCAATCCACTCGCGTTTATACAAATCTAATTTACCAAACCACTTCCAATCCACTCCCATTGATAGAAATCTAATTTACCAAACCACTTCCAATTCACTCCCATTTATAGAATTCTAATTTACCAAACCACTTCCAATTCACCCCATTTATAGAATTCTAATTTACCAAACCAATTCCAATTCACTCCCAATTATAGAATTCTAATTTACCAAACCACTTCCAATACATTACCATTTATAGAATTGTAATTTACCAAACCACTTCCAATACATTCAAATTTATAGAAATCTAATTTACCAAACCACTTCCAATTCACCATCTATAGAATTCTAATAATTTACCAAACCACTTCCAATTCACTCCCATTAATAGAATTGTAATTTACCAAACCACTTCCAATTCACTCCCATTAATAGAATTGTAATTTACCAAACCACTTCCAATTCACTCCCATTTATAGAATTCTAACTTAACAAACCACTTCCAATACATTCCCATTTACAGAATTCTAATTCACCAAACAACTTCCAATTCATTCCCAATTGTAGAATTCTAACTTACCAAACCACTTCCAATTCACTCCCATTTATAGAATGCTAATAATTTACAAAACCACTTCCAATTCACTCCCATTTATAGAATTGTAATTTACCAAACCACTTCCAATTCACTCCCAGTTATAGAATTGTAATTTACCAAACCACTTCCAATTCACTCCCATTTATAGAATTGTAATTTACCAAACCACTTCCAATTCACTCCCATTTATAGAATTGTAATTTACCAAACCACTTCCAATTCACCATTTATACAATTCTAATTTACCAAACCACTTCCAATTCACTCCCATTTATAGAATTCTAACTTACCAAACCACTTCCAATTCACCCCCATTTATAGAATTCTAATTTACCAAACCACTTCCAATTCACTCCCATTTATAGAATTCTAATTTACCAAACCACTTCCAATTCACCCCATTTATAGAATTCTAATTTACCAAACCAATTCCAATTCACTCCCAATTATAGAATTCTAATTTACCAAACCACTTCCAATACATTACCATTTATAGAATTGTAATTTACCAAACCACTTCCAATACATTCAAATTTATAGAAATCTAATTTACCAAACCACTTCCAATTCACCATCTATAGAATTCTAATAATTTACCAAACCACTTCCAATTCACTCCCATTAATAGAATTGTAATTTACCAAACCACTTCCAATTCACTCCCATTAATAGAATTGTAATTTACCAAACCACTTCCAATTCACTCCCATTTATAGAATTCTAACTTAACAAACCACTTCCAATACATTCCCATTTACAGAATTCTAATTCACCAAACAACTTCCAATTCATTCCCAATTGTAGAATTCTAACTTACCAAACCACTTCCAATTCACTCCCATTTATAGAATGCTAATAATTTACAAAACCACTTCCAATTCACTCCCATTTATAGAATTGTAATTTACCAAACCACTTCCAATTCACTCCCATTTATAGAATTGTAATTTACCAAACCACTTCCAATTCACCATTTATACAATTCTAATTTACCAAACCACTTCCAATTCACTCCCATTTATAGAATTCTAACTTACCAAACCACTTCCAATTCACCCCCATTTATAGAATTCTAATTTACCAAACCACTTCCAATTCACTCCCATTTATAGAATTCTAATTTACCAAACCACTTCCAATTCACCCCCAATTATAGAAATCTAATTTACCAAACCACTTCCAATACATTCCCAGTTATAGAATTCTAATTTACCAAACCACTTCCAGTTCAGCCCCATTTATAGAAATCTAACTTACCAAACCACTTCCAATTCACTCCCAGTTATAGAATTCTAATTTACCAAACCACTTCCAATTCACTCCCATTTATAGAATTCTAACTTACCAAACCACTTCCAATTCACTCCCATTTATAGAATGCTAATAATTTACCAAACCACTTCCAATTCACTCCCATTTACAGAATTCTAATTCACCAAACCACTTCCAATTCATTCCCATTTATAGAATTCTAATTCACCAAACCACTTCCAATTCACTCCCAATAGTTGAATTCTAACTTAACAAACCACTTCCAATTCACTCCCATTTATAGAATTCTAATAATTTACAAAACCACTTCCAATTCACTCCCATTTATAGAACTGTAATTTACCAAACCACTTCCAATTCACTCCCATTTATAGAATTGTAATTTACCAAACCACTTCCAATTCACCATTTATACAATTCTAATTTACCAAACCACTTCCAATTCACTCCCATTTATAGAATTGTAATTTACCAAAGCACTTCCAATTCACTCCCATTTACACAATGCTAATTTACCAAACCACTTCCAATTCACACCCATTTATAGAATTCTAATAATTTACCAAACCACTTCCAATTCATTCCATTTATAGAATTCTAACTTACCAAACCACTTCCAATTCACTCCCATTTGTAGAATTCTAACTTACCAAACCACTTCCAATTTACTCCCATTTATAGAATTCTAATTTACCAAACCACTTCCAATTCACCCCATTTATGGAATTCTAATTTACCAAACCACTTCCATTTATAGAATTCTAATTTACCAAACCACTTCCAATTCACTCCCATTTGTAGAATTCTAACTTAACAAACCACTTCCAATACATTCCCATTTATAGAATTCTAATTCACCAAACCACTTCCAATTCACCAAATTTATAGAATTCTAATAATTTACCAAACCACTTCCAATTCACTCCCATTTACAGAATTCTAATTTACCAACGCACTTCCAATTCACTCCCATTTATAGAATTGTAATTTACCAAACCACTTCCAATTCACTCCCATTTCTAGAATTGTAATTTACCAAACCACTTCCAATCAACTCCCATTTATAGAATTGTAATTTACCAAACCACTTCCAATTCACTCCCATTTATAGAATTCTAATTTACCAAACCACTTCCAATTCACTCCCATTTATAGAATTCTAACTTAGCAAACCACTTCCAATTCACTCCCATTTATAGAATTCTAATTTACCAAACCACTTCCAATTCACCCCATTTATAGAATTCTAATTTACCAAACCACTTCCAATTCACTCCCATTTATAGAATTCTAATTAACAAACCAGTTCCAATTCACTCCCATTTATAGAATTCTAATAATTTACCAAAACACGTCCAATTCATTCCAATTATAGAATTCTAACTTACCAAAACACTTCCAATTCACTCCCATTTACAGAATTCTAATAATTTACCAAACCACTTCCAAATCACTCCCATTTACAGAATTCTAATTTACCAAACCACTTCCAATTCACTCCCATTTGTAGAATTCTAACTTACCAAACCACTTCCAATTCAGTCCCATTTATAGAATTCTAATTGACCAAACCACTTTCAATTGACTCCCATTTACAGAATTCTAATTTACCAAACCACTTCCAATACACTCCCATTTACAGAATTCTAATTTACCAAACCACGTCCAATTCACTCCCATTTACAGAATTCTAATTTACCCAACCACTTCCAATTCACTCCCATTTACAGAATTCTAATTTACCAAACCACTTCCAATTCACTCCCATTTACAGAATTCTAATAATTTATCAAACCACTTCCAATTCACTCCCGTTTACAGAATTCGAATTGTCCAAACCACTTGAAATTCACACCCATTTATAGAAATCTAACTTACCAAACCACTTCCAATTCACCCTCAATTATAGAAATCTAATTTACCAAACCACTTCCAATACATTCCCAGTTATAGAATTCTAATTTACCAAACCACTTCCAATTCACTCCCATTTATAGAATGCTAATAATTTACCAAACCACTTCCAATTCACTCCCATTTACAGAATTCTAATTCACCAAACCACTTCCAATCCACTCCCATTTATAGAATTCTAATAATTTACAAAACCACTTCCAATTCATTCCATTTATAGAATTGTAATTTACCAAACCACTTCCAATTCACTCCCATTTATAGAAATCTAATTTACCAAACCACTTCCAATTCACTCCCATTTATAGAATTGTAATTTACCAAACCACTTCCAATTCACCATTTATAGAATTGTAATTTACCAAACCACTTCCAATTCACTCCCATTTATAGAATTGTAATTTACCAAACCACTTCCAATTCACCATTTATACAATTCTAATTTACCGAACCACTTCCAATTCACTCCCATTTATAGAATTCTAACTTACCAAACCACTTCCAATTCACTCCCATTTATAGAATTCTAACTTACCAAACCACTTCCAATTCACTCCCATTTATAGAATTGTAATTTACAAAACCACTTCCAATTCATTCCCATTTATAGAATTGTAATTTACCAAACCACTTCCAATTCACTCCCATTTATAGAATTGTAATTTACCAAACCACTTCCAATTCACCATTTATACAATTCTAATTTACCAAACCACTTCCAATTCACTCCCATTTATAGAATTCTAACTTACCAAACCACTTCCAATTCACTCCCATTTGTAGAATTCTAACTTACCAAACCACTTCCAATTCACCATTTATACAATTCTAATTTACCAAACCATTTCCAATTGACCATTTATACAATTCCAATTTACCAAACCATTTCCAATTCACCATTTATACAATTCAAATTTACCAAACCACTTCCAATTCACCATTTATACAATTCTAATTTACCAAACCACTTCCAATTCACCCCCATTTATAGAATTGTAATTTACCAAACCACTTACAATCCACTCCCATTTATAGAAATCTAATTTACCAAACCATTTCCAATTCACCATTTATACAATTCTAATTTACCAAACCACTTCCAATTCACTCCCATTTATAGAATTCTAATTTACCAAACCATTTCCAATTCACCATTTATACAATTCTAATTTACCAAACCACTTCCAATTCACCATTTATACAATTCTAATTTACCAAACCACTTCCAATTCACTCCCATTTATAGAAATCTAATTTACCAAACCACCTCCAATCCACTCCCATTTATAGAAATCTAATTTACCAAACCACTTCCAATACATACCCATTTATACAAATCTCATAATTTACCAAACCACTTCCAATTCACTCCCATTTATAGAATTCTAATTTACCAAACCACTTCCAATTCACCCCATTTATAGAATTCCAACTTACCAAACCACCTCCAATTCACTCCCATTTGTAGAATTCTAACTTACCAAACCACTTCCAATTCACTCCCATTTATAGAATTCTAATAATTTTCCAAACCACTTCCAATTCACTCCCATTTATAGAATTCTAATAATTTACCAAACCACTTCCAATTCACTCCCATTTACAGAATTCTAATTTACCAAACCACTTCCAATTCACTCCCATTTGTAGAATTCTAACTTACCAAACCACTTCCAATTCACCCCCATTTATAGAATTCTAATTTACCACACCACTTCCAATTCACCCCCATTTATAGAAATCTAATTTACCAAACCACTTCCAATTCACTCCCATTTACAGAATTCTAATTTACCAAACCACTTCCAATTCACTCCCATTTACAGAATTCTAATTGACCAAACCACTTCCAATCCACTTGCATTTATGCAAATCTAATTTACCAAACCACTTCCAATCCACTCCCATTGATAGAAATCTAATTTACCAAACCACTTCCAATTCACTCCCATTTATAGAATTCTAACTTAGCAAACCACTTCCAATTCACTCCCATTTATAGAATTCTAATTTACCAAACCACTTCCAATTCACCCCCATTTATAGAATTCTAATTTACCAAACCACTTCCAATTCACCCCATTTATAGAATTCTAATTTACCAAACCACTAACAATTCACTCCCATTTATAGAATTCTAATTAACAAACCAGTTCCAATTCACTCCCATTTATAGAATTCTAATAATTTACCAAAACACGTCCAATTCATTCCAATTATAGAATTCTAACTTAGCAAAACACTTCCAATTCACTCCCATTTACAGAATTCTAATAATTTACCAAACCACTTCCAAATCACTCCCATTTACAGAATTCTAATTTACCAAACCACTTCCAATTCACTCCCATTTGTAGAATTCTAACTTACCAAACCACTTCCAATTCAGTCCCATTTATAGAATTCTAATTGACCAAACCACTTTCAATTGACTCCCATTTACAGAATTCTAATTTACCAAACCACTTCCAATACACTCCCATTTACAGAATTCTAATTTACCAAACCACGTCCAATTCACTCCCATTTACAGAATTCTAATTTACCCAACCACTTCCAATTCACTCCCATTTACAGAATTCTAATTTACCAAACCACTTCCAATTCACTCCCATTTACAGAATTCTAATAATTTATCAAACCACTTCCAATTCACTCCCGTTTACAGAATTCGAATTGTCCAAACCACTTGAAATTCACACCCATTTATAGAAATCTAACTTACCAAACCACTTCCAATTCACCCTCAATTATAGAAATCTAATTTACCAAACCACTTCCAATGCATTCCCAGTTATAGAATTCTAATTTACCAAACCACTTCCAATTCACTCCCATTTATAGAATGCTAATAATTTACCAAACCACTTCCAATTCACTCCCATTTACAGAATTCTAATTCACCAAACCACTTCCAATTCACTCCCATTTATAGAATTCTAATAATTTACAAAACCACTTCCAATTCATTCCATTTATAGAATTGTAATTTACCAAACCACTTCCAATTCACTCCCATTTATAGAAATCTAATTTACCAAACCACTTCCAATTCACTCCCATTTATAGAATTGTAATTTACCAAACCACTTCCAATTCACCATTTATAGAATTGTAATTTACCAAACCACTTCCAATTCACTCCCATTTATAGAATTGTAATTTACCAAACCACTTCCAATTCACCATTTATACAATTCTAATTTACCGAACCACTTCCAATTCACTCCCATTTATAGAATTCTAACTTACCAAACCACTTCCAATTCACTCCCATTTATAGAATTCTAACTTACCAAACCACTTCCAATTCACTCCCATTTATAGAATTGTAATTTACAAAACCACTTCCAATTCATTCCCATTTATAGAATTGTAATTTACCAAACCACTTCCAATTCACTCCCATTTATAGAATTGTAATTTACCAAACCACTTCCAATTCACCATTTATACAATTCTAATTTACCAAACCACTTCCAATTCACTCCCATTTATAGAATTCTAACTTACCAAACCACTTCCAATTCACTCCCATTTGTAGAATTCTAACTTACCAAACCACTTCCAATTCACCATTTATACAATTCTAATTTACCAAACCATTTCCAATTGACCATTTATACAATTCCAATTTACCAAACCATTTCCAATTCACCATTTATACAATTCAAATTTACCAAACCACTTCCAATTCACCATTTATACAATTCTAATTTACCAAACCACTTCCAATTCACCCCCATTTATAGAATTGTAATTTACCAAACCACTTACAATCCACTCCCATTTATAGAAATCTAATTTACCAAACCATTTCCAATTCACCATTTATACAATTCTAATTTACCAAACCACTTCCAATTCACTCCCATTTATAGAATTCTAATTTACAAAACCATTTCCAATTCACCATTTATACAATTCTAATTTACCAAACCACTTCCAATTCACCATTTATACAATTCTAATTTACCAAACCACTTCCAATTCACTCCCATTTATAGAAATCTAATTTACCAAACCACCTCCAATCCACTCCCATTTATAGAAATCTAATTTACCAAACCACTTCCAATACATACCCATTTATACAAATCTCATAATTTACCAAACCACTTCCAATTCACTCCCATTTATAGAATTCTAATTTACCAAACCACTTCCAATTCACCCCATTTATAGAATTCCAACTTACCAAACCACCTCCAATTCACTCCCATTTGTAGAATTCTAACTTACCAAACCACTTCCAATTCACTCCCATTTATAGAATTCTAATAATTTTCCAAACCACTTCCAATTCACTCCCATTTATAGAATTCTAATAATTTTCCAAACCACTTCCAATTCACTCCCATTTATAGAATTCTAATAATTTACCAAACCACTTCCAATTCACTCCCATTTACAGAATTCTAATTTACCAAACCACTTCCAATTCACTCCCATTTGTAGAATTCTAACTTACCAAACCACTTCCAATTCACCCCCATTTATAGAATTCTAATTTACCACACCACTTCCAATTCACCCCCATTTATAGAAATCTAATTTACCAAACCACTTCCAATTCACTCCCATTTACAGAATTCTAATTTACCAAACCACTTCCAATTCACTCCCATTTACAGAATTCTAATTGACCAAACCACTTCCAATCCACTTGCATTTATGCAAATCTAATTTACCAAACCACTTCCAATCCACTCCCATTGATAGAAATCTAATTTACCAAACCACTTCCAATTCACTCCCATTTATAGAATTCTAATTTACCAAACCACTTCCAATTCACCCCATTTATAGAATTCTAATTTACCAAACCAATTCCAATTCACTCCCAATTATAGAATTCTAATTTACCAAACCACTTCCAATACATTACCATTTATAGAATTGTAATTTACCAAACCACTTCCAATACATTCAAATTTATAGAAATCTAATTTACCAAACCACTTCCAATTCACCCCCATCTATAGAATTCTAATAATTTACCAAACCACTTCCAATTCACTCCCATTAATAGAATTGTAATTTACCAAACCACTTCCAATTCACTCCCATTTATAGAATTCTAACTTAACAAACCACTTCCAATTCACTCCCATTTATAGAATGCTAATAATTTACCAAACCACTTCCAATTCACTCCCATTTACAGAATTCTAATTGACCAAACCACTTCCAATTCACTCCCATTGAAAGAATTGTAATAATTTACCAAACCACTTCCAATTCACTCCCATTTATAGAATTGTAATTTACCAAACCACTTCCAATTCACTCCCATTTATAGAATTGTAATTTACCAAACCACTTCCAATTCACCATTTATACAATTCTAATTTACCAAACCACTTCCAATTCACTCCCATTTATAGAATTCTAACTTACCAAACTACTTCCAATTCACCCCATTTATAGAATTCTAATTTACCAAACCACTTCCAATTCACTCCCATTTATAGAATTCTAATTTACCAAACCACTTCCAATTCACCCCCAATTATAGAAATCTAATTTACCAAACCACTTCCAATACATTCCCAGTTATAAAATTCTAATTTACCAAACCACTTCCAATTCACTCCCATTTACAGAATTCTAATTTACCAAATCACTTCCAATTCACTCCCATTTATGGAAATCTAATTTACCAAACCACTTCCAATCCACTCCCATTTATAGAAATCTAATTTACCAAACCACTTCCAATTCACTCCCATTTATAGAATTCTAATTTACCAAACCATTTCCAATTCACCATTTATACAATTCTAATTTACCAAACCACTTCCAATTCACCATTTATACAATTCTAATTTACCAAACCATTTCCAATTCACTCCCGTTTATAGAATTCTAATTTACCAAACCACTTCCAATCCACTCCCATTTATAGAAATCTAATTTACCAAACCACTTCCAATTCACCCCATTTATAGAATTCTAATTTACCAAACCACTTCCAATTCACTCCCATTTATAGAATTCCAACTTACCAAACCACTTCCAATTCACTCCCATTTGTAGAATTCTAATTCACCAAACCACTTCCAATTCACTCCCATTTATAGAATTCTAATAATTTACCAAACTACTTCCAATTCACTCCCATTTACAGAATTCTAATTTACCAAACCACTTCCAATTCACTCCGATTTATAGAATTCTAATAATTTACCAAACCACTTCCAATTCACTCCCATTTACAGAATTCTAATTAACCAAACCACTTCCAATCCACTCGCATTTATAGAAATCTAATTTACTAAACCACTTCCAATTCACTCCCATTTATAGAATTATGATTTGCCAAACCACTTCCAATTCACTCCCATTTATACAATTCTAATTTACCAAATCACTTCCAATTCACTCCCATTTACAGAATTCTAATTTACCAAACCACTTCCAATCCACTCCCATTTATAGAATTCTAATTTACCAAACCACTTCCAATTCACTCCCATTTATCGAATTCTAATTTACCAAACCATTTCCAATTCACCATTTATACAATTCTAATTTACCAAACCACTTCCAATTCACTCCCATTTATAGAACTGTAATTTACCAAACCACTTCCAATTCACTCCTATTTATAGAATTCTAATTTACCAAACCACTTCCAATCCACTCCCATTTATAGAAATCTAATTTACCAAACCACTTCCAATACATACCCATTTATACAAATCTAATAATTTACCAAACCACTTCCAATTCACTCCCATTTATACAATTGTAATTTACCAAACCACTTCCAATACACTCCCATTTATAGAATTGTAATTTACGAAACCACTTCCAATTCACTCCCATTTATAGAATTGTAATTTACCAAACCACTTCCAATTCACTCCCATTTATAGAATTGTAATTTACCAAACCACTTCCAATTCACTCCCATTTATAGAATTGTAATTTACGAAACCACTTCCAATTCACTCCCATTTATAGAATTGTAATTTACGAAACCACTTCCAATTCACTCCCATTTATAGAATTCTAATTTATCAAACCACTTCCAATTCACTCCCATTTATAGAATTCCAACTTACCAAACCACCTCCAATTCACTCCCATTTGTAGAATTCTAATAATTTTCCAAACCACTTCCAATTCACTCCCATTTACAGAATTCTAATTTACCAAACCACTTCCAATCCACTCGCATTTATACAAATCTAATTTATGAAACCACTTCCAATTCACTCCCATTTATAGAAATCTAATTTACCAAACCACTTCCAATTCACTCCCATTTATAGAATTATGATTTACCAAACCACTTCCAATTCACTCCCATTTACAGAATTCTAATTTACCAAACCACTTCCAATCCACTCGCATTTATACAAATCTAATTTACGAAACCACTTCCAATCCACTCGCATTTATAGAAATCTAATTTACCAAACCACTTCCAATTCACTCCCATTTATAGAATTATGATTTACCAAACCACTTCCAATTCACTCCCATTTATACAATCCTAATTTACCAAACCACTTCCAATCCACTCCCATTTATAGAAATCTAATTTACCAAACAACTTCCAATCCACTCGCATTTATAGAAATCTAATTTACCAAACCACTTCCAATTCACTCCCATTTATAGAATTATAAATGACCAAACCACTTCCAATTCACTCCCATTTATACAAATCTAATTTACCAAACCACTTCAAATTCACTCCCATTTATAGAAATCTAATTTACCAAACCACTTCCAATTCACTCCCATTTATAGAATTGTGATTTACCAAACCACTGCACCCCCATTTATACAATTCTAACTTGCCAAACCACTTCCAATTCACTCGCATTTGTAGAATTCTAATTTACCAAACCACTTCCAATTCACTCCCATTTATAGAATTCTAATAATTTACCAAACCACTTCCAATTCACTCCCATTTACAGAATTCTAATTTGCCAATCCACTTCCAATTCACTCCCATTTATAGAATTCTAATTTACCACACCACTTCCAATTCACTCCCATTTACAGAATTCTAATTTTCCAAACCACTTCCAATTCACTCCCATTTACAGAATTCTAATTTACCAAACCACTTCCAATTCACCCACATTTATAGAATTGTAATTTACCAAACCACTTCCAATTCACCCCATTTATAGAATTCTAATTTACCAAACCATTTCCAATTCACTCTCATTTACAGAATTCTAATTTACCAAACCACTTCCAATTCACTCCCATTTATAGAATTCTAATTTCCCAAACCACATCCAATTCACTCCCATTTATAGAATTGTAATTTACCAAACCGCTTCCAATTCACTCTCATTTACAGAATTCTAATTTACCAAACCACATCCAATTCACTCCCATTTATAGAATTGTAATTTACCAAACCACTCCCAATTCATTCCAATTTATACTATTGTAATTTACCAAACCACTTCCAATTCACTCCCATTTATGGAAATCTAATTTACCAAACCACTTCCAATTCACTCCCATTTATAGAATTCTAATTTACCAAACCACTTCCAATTCACTGCCATTAATAGAATTCTAATTTACCAAACCACTTCCAATACATTCCCATTTATAGAATTCTAATTTACCAAACCACTTCCAATTCACTGCCATTTATAGAATTCTAATTTCCCAAACCACTTCCAATTCACTGCCATTTATAGAATTCTAATTTACCAAACCACTTCCAATTCACTGCCATTTATAGAATTCTAATTTACCAAACCACTTCCAATTCACTGCCATTTATAGAATTCTAATTTACCAAACCACTTCCAATACATTCCCATTTATCGAATTCTAATTTAGCAAACCACTTCCAATCCACTCCCATTTATAGAAATCTAATTTACCAAACCACTTCCAATTCACTCCCATTTATAGAATTCTAATTTACCAAACCACTTCCAATTCACCATTTATACAATTCAAATTTACCAAACCACTTCCAAATCACTCCCATTTATAGAACTGTACTTTACCAAACCACTTCCAATTCACTCCCATTTGTAGAATTGTAACTTACCAAACCACTTCCAATTCACTCCCATTTGTAGAATTCTAATAATTTTCCAAACCACTTCCAATTCACTCCCATTTATAGAATTCTAATAATTTACCAAACTACTTCCAATTCACTCCCATTTACAGAATTCTAATTGACCAAACCACTTCCAATCCACTCGCATTTATGCAAATCTAATTTACCAAACCACTTCCAATCCACTCCCATTGATAGAAATCTAATTTACCAAACCACTTCCAATTCACTCCCATTTATAGAATTCTAATTTACCAAACCACTTCCAATTCACCCCATTTATAGAATTCTAATTTACCAAACCAATTCCAATTCACTCCCAATTATAGAATTCTAATTTACCAAACCACTTCCAATACATTACCATTTATAGAATTGTAATTTACCAAACCACTTCCAATACATTCAAATTTATAGAAATCTAATTTACCAAACCACTTCCAATTCACCCCCATCTATAGAATTCTAATAATTTACCAAACCACTTCCAATTCACTCCCATTAATAGAATTGTAATTTACCAAACCACTTCCAATTCACTCCCATTTATAGAATTCTAACTTAACAAACCACTTCCAATACATTCCCATTTATAGAATTCTAATTCACCAAACAACTTCCAATTCATTCCCAATTGTAGAATTCTAACTTACCAAACCACTTCCAATTCACTCCCATTTATAGAATGCTAATAATTTACCAAACCACTTCCAATTCACTCCCATTTACAGAATTCTAATTGACCAAACCACTTCCAATTCACTCCCATTGAAAGAATTGTAATAATTTACCAAACCACTTCCAATTCACTCCCATTTATAGAATTGTAATTTACCAAACCACTTCCAATTCACTCCCATTTATAGAATTGTAATTTACCAAACCACTTCCAATTCACCATTTATACAATTCTAATTTACCAAACCACTTCCAATTCACTCCCATTTATAGAATTCTAACTTACCAAACTACTTCCAATTCACCCCCATTTATAGAATCCTAATTTACCAAACCACTTCCAATTCACTCCCATTTATAGAATTCTAATTTACCAAACCACTTCCAATTCACCCCCAATTATAGAAATCTAATTTACCAAACCACTTCCAATACATTCCCAGTTATAGAATTCTAATTTACCAAACCACTTCCAATTCACTCCCATTTATAGAATTCTAACTTACCAAAACACTTCCAATACATTCCCATTTATAGAATTCTAATTCACCAAACCACTTCCAATTCACTCCCAATTGTTGAATTCTAACTTAACAAACCACTTCCAATTCACTCCCATTTATAGAATTCTAATAATTTACAAAACCACTTCCAATTCACTCCCATTTATAGAACTGTAATTTACCAAACCACTTCCAATTCACTCCCATTTATAGAATTGTAATTTACCAAACCACTTCCAATTCACTCCAATTTATAGAATTGTAATTTACCAAACCACTTCCAATTCACTCCCATTTATAGAATTGTAATTTACCAAAGCACTTCCAATTCACCATTTATACAATTCTAATTTACCAAACCACTTCCAATTCACTCCCATTTATAGAATTCTAATTTACCAAACCACTTCCAATTCACTCCCATTTGTAGAATTCTAACTTAACAAACCACTTCCAATACATTCCCATTTATAGAATTCTAATTCACCAAACCACTTCCAATTCACCCAATTTATAGAATTCTAATAATTTACCAAACCACTTCCAATTCATTCCATTTATAGAATTCCAGTTTACCAAACCACTTCCAATTCACTCCCATTTGTAGAATTCTAACTTACCAAATCACTTCCAATTCACTCCCATTTATAGAATTCTAATAATTTACCAAACCACTTCCAATTCACTCCCATTTGTAGAATTCTAATTCACCAAACCACTTCCAATTCACTCCCATTTATAGAATTCGAATAATTTACCAAACCACTTCCAATTCACTCCCAGTTACAGAATTCTAATTTACCAAACCACTTCCAATCCACTTGCATTTATAGAAATCTAATTTACCAAACCACTTCCAATCCACTCCCATTTATAGAAATCTAATTTACCAAACCACTTCCAATTCACTCCCATTTATAGAATTCTAATAATTTACCAAACCACTTCCAATTCATTCCATTTATAGAATTCCAGTTTAGCAAACCACTTCCAATTCACTCCCATTTGTAGAATTCTAACTTACCAAACCACTTCCAATTCACTCCCATTTATAGAATTGTAATTTACCAAAGCACTTCCAATTCACCATTTATACAATTCTAATTTACCAAACCACTTCCAATTCACTCCCATTTATAGAATTGTAATTTACCAAAGCACTTCCAATTCACTCCCATTTACACAATGCTAATTTACCAAACCACTTCCAATTCACTCCCATTTATAGAATTCTAATAATTTACCAAACCACTTCCAATTCACTCCCATTTGTAGAATTCTAACTTACCAAACCACTTCCAATTTACTCCCATTTATAGAATTCTAATTTACCAAACCACTTCCAATTCACCCCATTTATTGAATTCTAATTTACCAAACCACTTCCAATTCACTCCCATTTATAGAATTCTAATTTACCAAACCACTTCCAATTCACTCCCATTTGTAGAATTGTAATTTACCAAACCGCTTCCAATTCACTCTCATTTACAGAATTCTAATTTACCAAACCACATCCAATTCACTCCCATTTATAGAATTGTAATTTACCAAACCACTCCCAATTCACTCCCATTTATACTATTGTAATTTACCAAACCACTTCCAATTCACTCCCATTTATGGAAATCTAATTTACCAAACCACTTCCAATTCACTCTCACTTACAGAATTCTAATTTGCCAAACCACTTCCAATCCACTCCCATTTATAGAATTCTAATTTACCAAACCACTTCCAATTCACCCCATTTATAAAATTCTAATATACCAAATCACTTCCAATACATTCCCATTTACAGAATTCTAATTTACCAAACCACTTCCAATCCACTCGCATTTATAGAAATCTAATTTACCAAACCACTTCCAATTCACTCCCATTTACAGAATTCTAATTTACCAAACCACTTCCAATTCACTCCCATTTATAGAAATCTAATTTACCAAACCACTTCCAATTCACTCCCATTTACAGAATTCTAATTTACCAAACCACTTCCAATTCACCCACATTTATAGAATTGTAATTTACCAAGCCACTTCCAATTCACCCCATTTATAAAACTCTAATTTACCAAACCACTTCCAATTCACTCCCATTTACAGAATTCTAATTTACCAAACCACTTCCAATTCACCCACATTTATAGAATTGTAATTTACCAAACCACTTCCAATTCACCCCATTTATAGAATTCTAATTTACCAAACCATTTCCAATTCACTCTCATTTACAGAATTCTAATTTACCAAACCATTTCCAATTCACTCCCATTTATAGAATTCTAATTTACCAAACCACTTCCAATTCACCCCATTTATAAAATTCTAATTTACCAAATCACTTCCAATACATTCCCATTTACAGAATTCTAATTTACCAAACCACTTCCAATCCACTCCCATTTATAGAATTGTAATTTACGAAACCACTTCCAATTCACTCCCATTTATAGAATGGTAATTTACCAAACCACTTCCAATTCACTCCCATTTATAGAATTGTAATTTACCAAACCACTTCCAATTCACTCCCATTTATAGAATTCTAATTTACCAAACCACTTCCAATTCACTCCCATTTATGGAAATCTAATTTACCAAACCACTTCCAATTCACTCCCATTTATAGAATTCTAATTTACCAAACCACTTCCAATCCACTCCCATTTATAGAAATCTAATTTACCAAACCACTTCCAATTCACTCCCATTTATAGAATTCTAATTTACCAAACCATTTCCAATGCATACCCATTTATACAAATCTAATAATTTACCAAACCACTTCCAATTCACTCCCATTTATAGAATTGTAATTTACCAAACCACTTCCAATTCACTCCCATTTATAGAATTGTAATTTACCAAACCACTTCCAATTCACTCCCATTTGTAGAATTCCAACTTACCAAACCACTTCCAATTCACCATTTATACAATTCTAATTTACCAAACCACTTCCAATTCACCCCCATTTATAGAATTGTAATTTACCAAATCACTTCCAATTCACTCCCATTTACAGAATTCTAATTTACCAAACCACTTCCAATCCACTCCCATTTATAGAAATCTAATTTACCAAACCATTTCCAATTCACCATTTATACAATTCTAATTTACCAAACCACTTCCAATTCACCATTTATACAATTCTAATTTACCAAACCACTTCCAATTCACTCCCATTTATAGAAATCTAATTTACCAAACCACTTCCAATCCACTCCCATTTATAGAAATCGAATTAACCAAACCACTTCCAATACATACCCATTTATACAAATCTAATAATTTACCAAACCACTTCCAATTCACTCCCATTTATAGAATTCTAATTTACCAAACCACTTCCAATTCACCCCATTTATAGAATTCCAACTTACCAAACCACCTCCAATTCACTCCCATTTACAGAATTCTAATTTACCAAACCACTTCCAATTCACTCCCATTTATACAATTGTAATTTACCAAACCACTTCCAATTCACTCCCATTTACAGAATTCTAATTTACCAAACCACTTCCAATTCACTCCAATTTATGGAAATCTAATTTACCAAACCACTTCCAATCCACTCCCATTTATAGAAATCTAATTTACCAAACCACTTCCAATTCACTCCCATTTATAGAATTCTAATTTACCAAACCATTTCCAATTCACCATTTATACAATTCTAATTTACCAAACCACTTCCAATTCACCATTTATACAATTCTAATTTACCAAACCATTTCCAATTCACTCCCATTTATAGAATTCTAATTTACCAAACCACTTCCAATCCACTCCCATTTATAGAAATCTAATTTACCAAACCACTTCCAATTCACTCCCATTTATAGAATTGTAATTTACCAAACCACTTCCAATTCACCCCATTTATAGAATTCTAATTTACCAAACCACTTCCAATTCACTCCCATTTATAGAATTCCAACTTACCAAACTACTTCCAATTCACTCCCATTTACAGAATTCTAATTTACCAAACCACTTCCAATTCACTCCGATTTATAGAATTCTAATAATTTACCAAACCACTTCCAATTCACTCCCATTTATAGAAATCTAATTTACTAAACCACTTCCAATTCACTCCCATTTATAGAATTATGATTTGCCAAACCACTTCCAATTCACTCCCATTTATACAATTCTAATTTACCAAACCACTTCCAATCCACTCCCATTGATAGAAATCTAATTTACCAAACCACTTCCAATTCACTCCCATTTACAGAATTCTAATTTACCAAACCATTTCCAATTCACCATTTATACAATTCTAATTTACCAAACCACTTCCAATTCACTCCCATTTATAGAATTCCAACTTACCAAACCACCTCCAATTCACTCCCATTTGTAGAATTCTAATAATTTTCCAAACCACTTCCAATTCACTCCCATTTACAGAATTCTAATTTACCAAACCACTTCCAATCCACTCGCATTTTTCCAAATATAATTTACGAAACCACTTCCAATTCACTCCCATTTATAGAAATCTAATTTCCCAAACCACTTCCAATTCACTCCCATTTATAGAAATCTAATTTACCAAACCACTTCCAATTCACCATTTATACAATTCTAATTTACCAAACCATTTCCAATTCACCATTTATACAATTCTAATTTACCAAACCACTTCCAATTCACCATTTATACAATTCTAATTTACCAAACCACTTCCAATTCACCCCCATTTATAGAATTGTAATTTACCAAATCACTTCCAATTCACTCCCATTTACAGAATTCTAATTTACCAAACCACTTCCAATCCACTCCCATTTATAGAAATCTAATTTACCAAACCATTTCCAATTCACCATTTATACAATTCTAATTTACCAAACCACTTCCAATTCACTCCCATTTATAGAATTCTAATTTACCAAACCATTTCCAATTCACCATTTATACAATTCTAATTTACCAAACCACTTCCAATTCACCATTTATACAATTCTAATTTACCAAACCACTTCCAATTCACTCCCATTTATAGAAATCTAATTTACCAAACCACTTCCAATACATACCCATTTATACAAATCTAATAATTTACCAAACCACTTCCAATTCACTCCCATTTATAGAATTCTAATTTACCAAACCACTTCCAATTCACCCCATTTATAGAATTCCAACTTACCAAACCACTTCCAATTCACTCCCATTTACAGAATTCTAATTTACCAAACCACTTCCAATTCACTCCCATTTATGGAAATCTAATTTACCAAACCACTTCCAATCCACTCCCATTTATAGAAATCTAATTTACCAAACCACTTCCAATTCACTCCCATTTATAGAATGCTAATTTACCAAACCATTTCCAATTCACCATTTATACAATTCTAATTTACCAAACCACTTCCAATTCACCATTTATACAATTCTAATTTACCAAACCATTTCCAATTCACTCCCATTTATAGAATTCTAATTTACCAAACCACTTCCAATCCACTCCCATTTATAGAAATCTAATTTACCAAACCACTTCCAATTCACTCCCATTTATAGAATTGTAATTTACCAAACCACTTCCAATTCACCCCATTTATAGAATTCTAATTTACCAAACCACTTCCAATTCACTCCCATTTATAGAATTGCAACTTACCAAACCACTTCCAATTCACTCCCATTTGTAGAATTCTAATTCACCAAACCACTTCCAATTCACTCCCATTTATAGAATTCGAATAATTTACCAAACTACTTCCAATTCACTCCCATTTACAGAATTCTAATTTACCAAACCACTTCCAATTCACTCCGATTTATAGAATTCTAATAATTTACCAAACCACTTCCAATTCACTCCCATTTATAGAATTCTAATTAACCAAACCACTTGCAATCCACTCGCATTTATAGAAATCTAATTTACTAAACCACTTCCAATCCACTCCCATTGATAGAAATCTAATTTACCAAACCACTTCCAATTCACTCCCATTTTTAGAATTGTAATTTACCAAATCACTTCCAATTCACTCCCATTTACAGAATTCTAATTTACCAAACCACTTCCAATCCACTCCCATTTATAGAATTCTAATTTACCAAACCACTTCCAATTCACTCTCATTTATAGAATTCTAATTTACCAAACCATTTCCAATTCACCATTTATAGAATTGTAATTTACCAAACCACTTCCAATTCACTCCCATTTATAGAATTCCAACTTACCAAACCACCTCCAATTCACTCCCATTTGTAGAATTCTAATAATTTACCAAACCACTTCCAATTCACTCCCATTTACAGAATTCTAATTTACCAAACCACTTCCAATCCACTCGCATTTATACAAATCTAATTTACGAAACCACTTCCAATTCACTCCCATTTATAGAAATCTAATTTACCAAACCACTTCCAATTCACTCCCATTTATAGAATTATGATTTACCAAACCACTTCCAATTCACTCCCATTTCCAGAATTCTAATTTACCAAACCACTTCCAATCCACTCGCATTTATACAAATCTAATTTACGAAACCACTTCCAATCCACTCGCATTTATAGAAATCTAATTTACCAAACCACTTCCAATTCACTCCCATTTATAGAATTATGATTTACCAAACCACTTCCAATTCACTCCCATTTATACAATCCTAATTTACCAAACCACTTCCAATCCACTCCCATTTATAGAAATCTAATTTACCAAACCACTTCCAATCCACTCGCATTTATCGAAATCTAATTTACCAAACCACTTCCAATTCACTCCCATTTATAGAATTACAAATGACCAAACCACTTCCAATTCACTCCCATTTATAGAATTCTAATTTACCAAACCACTTCCAATCCACTCCCATTTATACAAATCTAATTTACCAAACCACTTCAAATTCACTCCCATTTATAGAAATCTAATTTACCAAACCACTTCCAATTCACTCCCATTTATAGAATTGTGATTTACCAAACCACTGCACCCCCATTTATACAATTCTAACTTGCCAAACCACTTCCAATTCACTCGCATTTGTAGAATTCTAACTGACCAAACCACTTCCAATTCACTCCGATTTATAGAATTCTAATAATTTACCAAACCACTTCCAATTCACTCCCATTTACAGAATTCTAATTTGCCAATCCACTTCCAATTCACTCCCATTTACAGAATTCTAATTTACCAAACCACTTCCAATTCACCCCCATTTATAGAATTCTAATTTACCAAACCACTTCCAATTCACTCCCATTTACAGAATTCTAATTTACCAAACCACTTCCAATTCACCCACATTTATAGAATTGTAATTTACCAAACCACTTCCAATTCACCCCATTTATACAATTCTAATTTACCAAACCATTTCCAATTCACTCTCATTTACAGAATTCTAATTTACCAAACCACTTCCAATTCACTCCCATTTATAGAATTCTAATTTACCAAACCACATCCAATTCACTCCCATTTATAGAATTATAATTTACCAAACCACTCCCAATTCACTCCCATTTATACTATTGTAATTTACCAAACCACTTCCAATTCACTCCCATTTATGGAAATCCAATTTACCAAACCACTTCCAATTCACTGCCATTTATAGAATTCTAATTTACCAAACCACTTCCAATACATTCCCATTTATAGAATTCTAATTTACCAAACCACTTCCAATTCACTGCCATTTATAGAATTCTAATTTCCCAAACCACTTCCAATTCACTCCCATTTATAGAATTCTAATTTACCAAACCACTTCCAATTCACTGCCATTTATAGAATTCTAATTTACCAAACCACTTCCAATTCACTCCCATTTATAGAATTCTAATTTACCAAACCACTTCCAATTCACTGCCATTTATAGAATTCTAATTTACCAAACCACTTCCAATACATTCCCATTTATCGAATTCGAATTGAGCAAACCACTTCCAATCCACTCCCATTTATAGAAATCTAATTTACCAAACCATTTCCAATTCACCATTTATACAATTCTAATTTACCCAACCACTTCCAATTCACTCCCATTTATAGAATTCTAATTTACCAAACCATTTCCAATTCACCATTTATACAATTCTAATTTACCAAACCACTTCCAATTCACCATTTATACAATTCTAATTTACCAAACCACTTCCAATTCACTCCCATTTATAGAAATCTAATTTACCAAACCACTTCCAATCCACTCCCATTTATAGAAATCGAATTAACCAAACCACTTCCAATACATACCCATTTATACAAATCTAATAATTTACCAAACCACTTCCAATTCACTCACATTTATAGAATTCTAATTTACCAAACCACTTCCAATTCACCCCATTTATAGAATTCCAACTTACCAAACCACTTCCAATTCACTCCCATTTACAGAATTCTAATTTACCAAACCACTTCCAATTCACTCCCATTTATGGAAATCTAATTTACCAAACCACTTCCAATCCACTCCCATTTATAGAAATCTAATTTACCAAACCACTTCCAATTCACTCCCATTTATAGAATGCTAATTTACCAAACCATTTCCAATTCACCATTTATACAATTCTAATTTACCAAACCACTTCCAATTCACCATTTATACAATTCTAATTTACCAAACCATTTCCAATTCACTCCCATTTATAGAATTCTAATTTACCAAACCACTTCCAATCCACTCCCATTTATAGAAATCTAATTTATCAAACCACTTCCAATTCACTCCCATTTATAGAATGCTAATTTACCAAACCATTTCCAATTCACCATTTATACAATTCTAATTTACCAAACCACTTCCAATTCACCATTTATACAATTCTAATTTACCAAACCATTTCCAATTCACCCCATTTATAGCATTCTAATTTACCAAACCACTTCCAATTCACTCCCATTTATAGAATTGCAACTTACCAAACCACTTCCAATTCACTCCCATTTGTAGAATTCTAATTCACCAAACCACTTCCAATTCACTCCCATTTATAGAATTCGAATAATTTACCAAACTACTTCCAATTCACTCCCATTTACAGAATTCTAATTTACCAAACCACTTCCAATTCACTGCCATTTATAGAATTCTAATTTACCAAACCACTTCCAATTCACTCCCATTTATAGAATTCTAATTTACCAAACCACTTCCAATTCACTGCCATTTATAGAATTCTAATTTACCAAACCACTTCCAATACATTCCCATTTATCGAATTCGAATTGAGCAAACCACTTCCAATCCACTCCCATTTATAGAAATCTAATTTACCAAACCATTTCCAATTCACCATTTATACAATTCTAATTTACCCAACCACTTCCAATTCACTCCCATTTATAGAATTCTAATTTACCAAACCATTTCCAATTCACCATTTATACAATTCTAATTTACCAAACCACTTCCAATTCACCATTTATACAATTCTAATTTACCAAACCACTTCCAATTCACTCCCATTTATAGAAATCTAATTTACCAAACCACTTCCAATCCACTCCCATTTATAGAAATCGAATTAACCAAACCACTTCCAATACATACCCATTTATACAAATCTAATAATTTACCAAACCACTTCCAATTCACTCCCATTTATAGAATTCTAATTTACCAAACCACTTCCAATTCACCCCATTTATAGAATTCCAACTTACCAAACCACTTCCAATTCACTCCCATTTACAGAATTCTAATTTACCAAACCACTTCCAATTCACTCCCATTTATGGAAATCTAATTTACCAAACCACTTCCAATCCACTCCCATTTATAGAAATCTAATTTACCAAACCACTTCCAATTCACTCCCATTTATAGAATGCTAATTTACCAAACCATTTCCAATTCACCATTTATACAATTCTAATTTACCAAACCACTTCCAATTCACCATTTATACAATTCTAATTTACCAAACCATTTCCAATTCACTCCCATTTATAGAATTCTAATTTACCAAACCACTTCCAATCCACTCCCATTTATAGAAATCTAATTTATCAAACCACTTCCAATTCACTCCCATTTATAGAATGCTAATTTACCAAACCATTTCCAATTCACCATTTATACAATTCTAATTTACCAAACCACTTCCAATTCACCATTTATACAATTCTAATTTACCAAACCATTTCCAATTCACCCCATTTATAGCATTCTAATTTACCAAACCACTTCCAATTCACTCCCATTTATAGAATTGCAACTTACCAAACCACTTCCAATTCACTCCCATTTGTAGAATTCTAATTCACCAAACCACTTCCAATTCACTCCCATTTATAGAATTCGAATAATTTACCAAACTACTTCCAATTCACTCCCATTTACAGAATTCTAATTTACCAAACCACTTCCAATTCACTCCCATTTATAGAATTCTAATAATTTACCAAACCACTTCCAATTCACTCCCATTTATAGAATTCTAATTAACCAAACCACTTCCAATCCACTCGCATTTATAGAAATCTAATTTACTAAACCACTTCCAATTCACTCCCATTTATAGAATTATGATTTGCCAAACCACTTCCAATTCACTCCCATTTATACAATTCTAATTTACCAAACCACTTCCAATCCACTCCCATTGATAGAAATCTAATTTACCAAACCACTTCCAATTCACTCCCATTTTTAGAATTGTAATTTACCAAATCACTTCCAATTCACTCCCATTTACAGAATTCTAATTTACCAAACCACTTCCAATCCACTCCCATTTATAGAATTCTAATTTACCAAACCACTTCCAATTCACTCTCATTTATAGAAGTCTAATTTACCAAACCATTTCCAATTCACCATTTATAGAATTGTAATTTACCAAACCACTTCCAATTCACTCCCATTTATAGAATTCCAACTTACCAAACCACCTCCAATTCACTCCCATTTGTAGAATTCTAATAATTTACCAAACCACTTCCAATTCACTCCCATTTACAGAATTCTAATTTACCAAACCACTTCCAATCCACTCGCATTTATACAAATCTAATTTACGAAACCACTTCCAATTCACTCCCATTTATAGAAATCTAATTTACCAAACCACTTCCAATTCACTCCCATTTATAGAATTATGATTTACCAAACCACTTCCAATTCACTCCCATTTCCAGAATTCTAATTTACCAAACCACTTCCAATCCACTCGCATTTATAGAAATCTAATTTACCAAACCACTTCCAATTCACTCCCATTTATAGAATTATGATTTACCAAACCACTTCCAATTCACTCCCATTTATACAATCCTAATTTACCAAACCACTTCCAATCCACTCCCATTTATAGAAATCTAATTTACCAAACCACTTCCAATCCACTCGCATTTATCGAAATCTAATTTACCAAACCACTTCCAATTCACTCCCATTTATAGAATTACAAATGACCAAACCACTTCCAATTCACTCCCATTTATAGAATTCTAATTTACCAAACCACTTCCAATCCACTCCCATTTATACAAATCTAATTTACCAAACCACTTCAAATTCACTCCCATTTATAGAAATCTAATTTACCAAACCACTTCCAATTCACTCCCATTTATAGAATTGTGATTTACCAAACCACTGCACCCCCATTTATACAATTCTAACTTGCCAAACCACTTCCAATTCACTCGCATTTGTAGAATTCTAACTGACCAAACCACTTCCAATTCACTCCCATTTATAGAATTCTAATAATGTACCAAACCACTTCCAATTCACTCCCATTTACAGAATTCTAATTTGCCAATCCACTTCCAATTCACTCCCATTTACAGAATTCTAATTTACCAAACCACTTCCAATTCACCCCCATTTATAGAATTCTAATTTACCAAACCACTTCCAATTCACTCCCATTTACAGAATTCTAATTTACCAAACCACTTCCAATTCACCCACATTTATAGAATTGTAATTTACCAAACCACTTCCAATTCACCCCATTTATACAATTCTAATTTACCAAACCATTTCCAATTCACTCTCATTTACAGAATTCTAATTTACCAAACCACTTCCAATTCACTCCCATTTATAGAATTCTAATTTACCAAACCACATGCAATTCACTCCCATTTATAGAATTGTAATTTACCAAACCACTCCCAATTCACTCCCATTTATACTATTGTAATTTACCAAACCACTTCCAATTCACTCCCATTTATGGAAATCCAATTTACCAAACCACTTCCAATTCACTGCCATTTATAGAATTCTAATTTACCAAACCACTTCCAATACATGCCCATTTATAGAATTCTAATTTACCAAACCACTTCCAATTCACTGCCATTTATAGAATTCTAATTTCCCAAACCACTTCCAATTCACTCCCATTTATAGAATTCTAATTTACCAAACCACTTCCAATTCACTGCCATTTATAGAATTCTAATTTACCAAACCACTTCCAATTCACTCCCATTTATAGAATTCTAATTTACCAAACCACTTCCAATTCACTGCCATTTATAGAATTCTAATTTACCAAACCACTTCCAATACATTCCCATTTATCGAATTCGAATTGAGCAAACCACTTCCAATCCACTCCCATTTATAGAAATCTAATTTACCAAACCACTTCCAATTCACTCCCATTTATAGAAATCTAATTTACCAAACCACTTCCAATTCACTCCCATTTATAGAATTCTAATTTACCAAACCACTTCCAATTAACCATTTATACAATTCAAATTTACCAAACCACTTCCAATTCACTCCCATTTATAGAACTGTAATTTACCAAACCACTTCCAATTCACTCCCATTTATAGAATTCTAATTTACCAAACCACTTCCAATCCACTCCCATTTATAGAAATCTAATTTACCAAACCACTTCCAATACATACCCATTTATACAAATCTAATAATTTACCAAACCACTTCCAACTCACTCCCATTTATAGAATTGTAATTTACCAAACCACTTCCAATTCACTCCCATTTATAGAATTGTAAGTTACGAAACCACTTCCAATTCACTCCCATTTATAGAATTGTAATTTACCAAACCACTTCCAATTCACCCCATTTATAGAATTCTAATTTACCAGACCACTTCCAATTCACTCCCATTTATAGAATTCCAACTTACCAAACCACCTCCAATTCAATCCCATTTGTAGAATTGTAACTTACCAAACCACTTCCAATTCACTCCCATTTATAGAATTCTAATAATTTTCCAAACCACTTCCAATTCACTCCCATTTGTAGAATTCTAATTCACCAAACCACTTCCAATTCACTCCCATTTATAGAATTCTAATAATTTACCAAACTACTTCCAATTCACTCCCATTTACAGAATTCTAATTGACCAAACCACTTCCAATCCACTCGCGTTTATACAAATCTAATTTACCAAACCACTTCCAATCCACTCCCATTGATAGAAATCTAATTTACCAAACCACTTCCAATTCACCCCATTTATAGAATTCTAATTTACCAAACCAATTCCAATTCACTCCCAATTATAGAATTCTAATTTACCAAACCACTTCCAATACATTACCATTTATAGAATTGTAATTTACCAAACCACTTCCAATACATTCAAATTTATAGAAATCTAATTGACCAAACCACTTCCAATTCACCCCCATCTATAGAATTCTAATAATTTACCAAACCACTTCCAATTCACTCCCATTAATAGAATTGTAATTTACCAAACCACTTCCAATTCACTCCCATTTATAGAATTCTAACTTAACAAACCACTTCCAATACATTCCCATTTATAGAATTCTAATTCACCAAACAACTTCCAATTCATTCCCAATTGTAGAATTCTAACTTACCAAACCACTTCCAATTCACTCCCATTTATAGAATGCTAATAATTTACCAAACCACTTCCAATTCACTCCCATTTACAGAATTCTAATTGACCAAACCACTTCCAATTCACTCCCATTTATAGAATTCTAATAATTTACAAAACCACTTCCAATTCACTCCCATTTATAGAATTGTAATTTACCAAACCACTTCCAATTCACTCCCATTTATAGAATTGTAATTTACCAAACCACTTCCAATTCACTCCCATTTATAGAATTGTAATTTACCAAACCACTTCCAATTCACCATTTATACAATTCTAATTTACCAAACCACTTCCAATTCACTCCCATTTATAGAATTCTAACTTAACAAACCACTTCCAATTCACCCCCATTTATAGAATTCTAAATTACCAAACCACTTCCAATTCACCCCCAATTATAGAAATCTAATTTACCAAACCACTTCCAATACATTCCCAGTTATAGAATTCTAATTTACCAAACCACTTCCAATTCAGCCCCATTTATAGAAACCTAACTTACCAAACCACTTCCAATTCACTCCCAGTTATAGAATTCTAATTTACCAAACCACTTCCAATCCACTCCCATTTATAAAAATATAATTTACCAAACCACTTCCAATTCACGCCCATTTATAGAATTCTAATTTACCAAACCACTTCCAATTCACTCCCATTTATAGAATTCTAACTTACCAAACCACTTCCAATTCACTCCCATTTATAGAATGCTAATAATTTACCAAACCACTTCCAATTCACTCCCATTTACAGAATTCTAATTCACCAAACCACTTCCAATTCACTCCCAATTGTTGAATTCTAATAATTTACAAAACCACTTCCAATTCACTCCCATTTATAGAACTGTAATTTACCAAACCACTTCCAATTCACTCCCATTTATAGAATTGTAATTTACCAAACCACTTCCAATTCACCATTTATACAATTCTAATTTACCAAACCACTTCCAATTCACTCCCATTTATAGAATTGTAATTTACCAAAGCACTTCCAATTCACTCCCATTTACACAATGCTAATTTACCAAACCACTTCCAATTCACTCCCATTTATAGAATTCTAATAATTTACCAAACCACTTCCAATTCATTCCATTTATTGAATTCTAACTTACCAAACCACTTCCAATTCACTCCCATTTGTAGAATTCTAACTTACCAAACCACTTCCAATTTACTCCCATTTATAGAATTCTAATTTACCAAACCACTTCCAATTCACCCCATTTATTGAATTCTAATTTACCAAACCACTTCCAATTCACTCCCATTTATAGAATTCTAATTTACCAAACCACTTCCAATTCACTCCCATTTGTAGAATTCTAACTTACCAAACCACTTCCAATTTACTCCCATTTATAGAATTCTAATTTACCAAACCATTTCCAATTCACCCCATTTATAGCATTCTAATTTACCAAACCACTTCCAATTCACTCCCATTTATAGAATTGCAACTTACCAAACCACTTCCAATTCACTCCCATTTGTAGAATTCTAATTCACCAAACCACTTCCAATTCACTCCCATTTATAGAATTCGAATAATTTACCAAACTACTTCCAATTCACTCCCATTTACAGAATTCTAATTTACCAAACCACTTCCAATTCACTCCCATTTATAGAATTCTAATAATTTACCAAACCACTTCCAATTCACTCCCATTTATAGAATTCTAATTAACCAAACCACTTCCAATCCACTCGCATTTATAGAAATCTAATTTACTAAACCACTTCCAATTCACTCCCATTTATAGAATTATGATTTGCCAAACCACTTCCAATTCACTCCCATTTATACAATTCTAATTTACCAAACCACTTCCAATCCACTCCCATTGATAGAAATCTAATTTACCAAACCACTTCCAATTCACTCCCATTTTTAGAATTGTAATTTACCAAATCACTTCCAATTCACTCCCATTTACAGAATTCTAATTTACCAAACCACTTCCAATCCACTCCCATTTATAGAATTCTAATTTACCAAACCACTTCCAATTCACTCTCATTTATAGAAGTCTAATTTACCAAACCATTTCCAATTCACCATTTATAGAATTGTAATTTACCAAACCACTTCCAATTCACTCCCATTTATAGAATTCCAACTTACCAAACCACCTCCAATTCACTCCCATTTGTAGAATTCTAATAATTTACCAAACCACTTCCAATTCACTCCCATTTACAGAATTCTAATTTACCAAACCACTTCCAATCCACTCGCATTTATACAAATCTAATTTACGAAACCACTTCCAATTCACTCCCATTTATAGAAATCTAATTTACCAAACCACTTCCAATTCACTCCCATTTATAGAATTATGATTTACCAAACCACTTCCAATTCACTCCCATTTCCAGAATTCTAATTTACCAAACCACTTCCAATCCACTCGCATTTATAGAAATCTAATTTACCAAACCACTTCCAATTCACTCCCATTTATAGAATTATGATTTACCAAACCACTTCCAATTCACTCCCATTTATACAATCCTAATTTACCAAACCACTTCCAATCCACTCCCATTTATAGAAATCTAATTTACCAAACCACTTCCAATCCACTCGCATTTATCGAAATCTAATTTACCAAACCACTTCCAATTCACTCCCATTTATAGAATTACAAATGACCAAACCACTTCCAATTCACTCCCATTTATAGAATTCTAATTTACCAAACCACTTCCAATCCACTCCCATTTATACAAATCTAATTTACCAAACCACTTCAAATTCACTCCCATTTATAGAAATCTAATTTACCAAACCACTTCCAATTCACTCCCATTTATAGAATTGTGATTTACCAAACCACTGCACCCCCATTTATACAATTCTAACTTGCCAAACCACTTCCAATTCACTCGCATTTGTAGAATTCTAACTGACCAAACCACTTCCAATTCACTCCCATTTATAGAATTCTAATAATGTACCAAACCACTTCCAATTCACTCCCATTTACAGAATTCTAATTTGCCAATCCACTTCCAATTCACTCCCATTTACAGAATTCTAATTTACCAAACCACTTCCAATTCACCCCCATTTATAGAATTCTAATTTACCAAACCACTTCCAATTCACTCCCATTTACAGAATTCTAATTTACCAAACCACTTCCAATTCACCCACATTTATAGAATTGTAATTTACCAAACCACTTCCAATTCACCCCATTTATACAATTCTAATTTACCAAACCATTTCCAATTCACTCTCATTTACAGAATTCTAATTTACCAAACCACTTCCAATTCACTCCCATTTATAGAATTCTAATTTACCAAACCACATGCAATTCACTCCCATTTATAGAATTGTAATTTACCAAACCACTCCCAATTCACTCCCATTTATACTATTGTAATTTACCAAACCACTTCCAATTCACTCCCATTTATGGAAATCCAATTTACCAAACCACTTCCAATTCACTGCCATTTATAGAATTCTAATTTACCAAACCACTTCCAATACATGCCCATTTATAGAATTCTAATTTACCAAACCACTTCCAATTCACTGCCATTTATAGAATTCTAATTTCCCAAACCACTTCCAATTCACTCCCATTTATAGAATTCTAATTTACCAAACCACTTCCAATTCACTGCCATTTATAGAATTCTAATTTACCAAACCACTTCCAATTCACTCCCATTTATAGAATTCTAATTTACCAAACCACTTCCAATTCACTGCCATTTATAGAATTCTAATTTACCAAACCACTTCCAATACATTCCCATTTATCGAATTCGAATTGAGCAAACCACTTCCAATCCACTCCCATTTATAGAAATCTAATTTACCAAACCACTTCCAATTCACTCCCATTTATAGAAATCTAATTTACCAAACCACTTCCAATTCACTCCCATTTATAGAATTCTAATTTACCAAACCACTTCCAATTAACCATTTATACAATTCAAATTTACCAAACCACTTCCAATTCACTCCCATTTATAGAACTGTAATTTACCAAACCACTTCCAATTCACTCCCATTTATAGAATTCTAATTTACCAAACCACTTCCAATCCACTCCCATTTATAGAAATCTAATTTACCAAACCACTTCCAATACATACCCATTTATACAAATCTAATAATTTACCAAACCACTTCCAACTCACTCCCATTTATAGAATTGTAATTTACCAAACCACTTCCAATTCACTCCCATTTATAGAATTGTAAGTTACGAAACCACTTCCAATTCACTCCCATTTATAGAATTGTAATTTACCAAACCACTTCCAATTCACCCCATTTATAGAATTCTAATTTACCAGACCACTTCCAATTCACTCCCATTTATAGAATTCCAACTTACCAAACCACCTCCAATTCAATCCCATTTGTAGAATTGTAACTTACCAAACCACTTCCAATTCACTCCCATTTATAGAATTCTAATAATTTTCCAAACCACTTCCAATTCACTCCCATTTGTAGAATTCTAATTCACCAAACCACTTCCAATTCACTCCCATTTATAGAATTCTAATAATTTACCAAACTACTTCCAATTCACTCCCATTTACAGAATTCTAATTGACCAAACCACTTCCAATCCACTCGCGTTTATACAAATCTAATTTACCAAACCACTTCCAATCCACTCCCATTGATAGAAATCTAATTTACCAAACCACTTCCAATTCACCCCATTTATAGAATTCTAATTTACCAAACCAATTCCAATTCACTCCCAATTATAGAATTCTAATTTACCAAACCACTTCCAATACATTACCATTTATAGAATTGTAATTTACCAAACCACTTCCAATACATTCAAATTTATAGAAATCTAATTGACCAAACCACTTCCAATTCACCCCCATCTATAGAATTCTAATAATTTACCAAACCACTTCCAATTCACTCCCATTAATAGAATTGTAATTTACCAAACCACTTCCAATTCACTCCCATTTATAGAATTCTAACTTAACAAACCACTTCCAATACATTCCCATTTATAGAATTCTAATTCACCAAACAACTTCCAATTCATTCCCAATTGTAGAATTCTAACTTACCAAACCACTTCCAATTCACTCCCATTTATAGAATGCTAATAATTTACCAAACCACTTCCAATTCACTCCCATTTACAGAATTCTAATTGACCAAACCACTTCCAATTCACTCCCATTTATAGAATTCTAATAATTTACAAAACCACTTCCAATTCACTCCCATTTATAGAATTGTAATTTACCAAACCACTTCCAATTCACTCCCATTTATAGAATTGTAATTTACCAAACCACTTCCAATTCACTCCCATTTATAGAATTGTAATTTACCAAACCACTTCCAATTCACCATTTATACAATTCTAATTTACCAAACCACTTCCAATTCACTCCCATTTATAGAATTCTAACTTAACAAACCACTTCCAATTCACCCCCATTTATAGAATTCTAAATTACCAAACCACTTCCAATTCACCCCCAATTATAGAAATCTAATTTACCAAACCACTTCCAATACATTCCCAGTTATAGAATTCTAATTTACCAAACCACTTCCAATTCAGCCCCATTTATAGAAACCTAACTTACCAAACCACTTCCAATTCACTCCCAGTTATAGAATTCTAATTTACCAAACCACTTCCAATCCACTCCCATTTATAAAAATATAATTTACCAAACCACTTCCAATTCACGCCCATTTATAGAATTCTAATTTACCAAACCACTTCCAATTCACTCCCATTTATAGAATTCTAACTTACCAAACCACTTCCAATTCACTCCCATTTATAGAATGCTAATAATTTACCAAACCACTTCCAATTCACTCCCATTTACAGAATTCTAATTCACCAAACCACTTCCAATTCACTCCCAATTGTTGAATTCTAATAATTTACAAAACCACTTCCAATTCACTCCCATTTATAGAACTGTAATTTACCAAACCACTTCCAATTCACTCCCATTTATAGAATTGTAATTTACCAAACCACTTCCAATTCACCATTTATACAATTCTAATTTACCAAACCACTTCCAATTCACTCCCATTTATAGAATTGTAATTTACCAAAGCACTTCCAATTCACTCCCATTTACACAATGCTAATTTACCAAACCACTTCCAATTCACTCCCATTTATAGAATTCTAATAATTTACCAAACCACTTCCAATTCATTCCATTTATTGAATTCTAACTTACCAAACCACTTCCAATTCACTCCCATTTGTAGAATTCTAACTTACCAAACCACTTCCAATTTACTCCCATTTATAGAATTCTAATTTACCAAACCACTTCCAATTCACCCCATTTATTGAATTCTAATTTACCAAACCACTTCCAATTCACTCCCATTTATAGAATTCTAATTTACCAAACCACTTCCAATTCACTCCCATTTGTAGAATTCTAACTTAACAAACCACTTCCAATACATTCCCATTTATACAATTCTAATTCACCAAACCACTTCCAATTCACCCAATTTATAGAATTCTAATAATTTACCAAACCACTTCCAATTCACTCCCAGTTACAGAATACTAATTTACCAAACCACTTCCAATCCACTTGCATTTATAGAAATCTAATTTACCAAACCACTCCCATTTATAGAAATCTGATTTACCAGACCACTTCCAATTCACTCCCATTTATAGAATTCTAATAATTTACCAAACCACTTCCAATTCATTCCATTTATAGAATTCCAGTTTAGCAAACCACTTCCAATTCACTCCCATTTGTAGAATTCTAACTTACCAAACCACTTCCAATTCACTCCCATTTATAGAATTCTAATAATTTACCAAACCACTTCCAATTCACTCCCATTTGTAGAATTCTAATTCACCAAACCACTTCCAATTCACTCCCATTTATAGAATTCTAATAATTTACCAAACCACTTCCAATTCACTCCCATTTACAGAATTCTAATTTACCAACGCACTTCCAATTCACTCCCATTTATAGAATTGTAATTTACCAAACCACTTCCAATTCACTCCCATTTCTAGAATTGTAATTTACCGAACCACTTCCAATCAACTCCCATTTATAGAATTCTAATTTACCAAACCACTTCCAATTCACTCCCATTTATAGAATTCTAATTTACCAAACCACTTCCAATTCACTCCCATTTATAGAATTCTAACTTAGCAAACCACTTCCAATTCACTCCCATTTATAGAATTCTAATTTACCAAACCACTTCCAATTCACCCCATTTATAGAATTCTAATTTACCAAACCACTTCCAATTCACTCCCATTTATAGAATTCTAATTAACAAACCAGTTCCAATTCACTCCCATTTATAGAATTCTAATAATTTACCAAAACACGTCCAATTCATTCCAATTATAGAATTCTAACTTACCAAAACACTTCCAATTCACTCCCATTTACAAAATTCTAATAATTTACCAAACCACTTCCAAATCACTCCCATTTACAGAATTCTAATTTACCAAACCACTTCCAATTCACTCCCATTTGTAGAATTCTAACTTACCAAACCACTTCCAATTCAGTCCCATTTATAGAATTCTAATTGACCAAACCACTTTCAATTGACTCCCATTTACAGAATTCTAATTTACCAAACCACTTCCAATACACTCCCTGATGTAAGAAAAGGAGACTGACCATCAAGTAACTTTAAAGTAAGCTTTAAGTAACTTATAAACACACTATATACAAGAGAGGTCTTTACCATGCCTCTGGTAGAAGCCTCTTACAATACTGAACAGACCAGTATTTATACCAGTCCAACAGGAAGTGACATTTACAGGAAGTGAGGTATGTACACAGTTCATAGTTCATAGTTCACAGGAAGTGATGACATAACTTCCCGGAAGTTAGCATTTTTATCACATTCTTCCCTCCTGCAGGATTAGGAGGCTGTGGTCTACCTTTTGGTCCGCAGCCGCCGAACAAGGAAGAGTCGTACCCGTTTGGATTCCCGTCGTAGAGGGTCGCTGGTCCGCTTACATGCGGTTGGCCATTGGTCAGAGTCTGTGTGGCCTGGATTGCCCTGTGAAGGGTCGGGGAGATCATGGCTTCGAGTGCGAGCCCCAATAGGTTCAAAGTCGGACTGCCTCTGTTCAGAGGGAGGTGCAGAGCTGGTCTGTGGCGGATCAGTACTTTCATGCACGGTACTGGGAGGGTCGCAACCTTGAGCACGGGGTTCTGCCGGCACCAAGCTAGTTGGTGTCCGATCAGGATCCTGGAGAGGGGTACCCGATAGGTCCCAAGAGTTTCCTGGTGAAATGCCATCACCCGATGTCCCACTAGGTCCTGGTGGGCAGGGAGCCAGATCCCGTAATGATACGGTAGATTCTCGGCCGTCGGAATATCGTATGTTTGCATAGGTGGGGTTGGCATCGGTTAGTTCGACCTCGTCTACAAGAGGGTCATTTTTAGACGTCCGAACGTATCTTCGGAGTAATACAGGTCCAGGAGTAGTTAGCCATGACGGGAGTGATGTTCCATGAGATGAGCGACGCTGGAATCCAAAGAACCGCTCATGAGGTGTAGTATTTGTGGCTGTAGAAAGCAGGGACCGTATAGAGTGCAATGCATCCGGAAGCACTGTTTCCCATTGCTGGTCTGGTAGGCCCCGAGATCTTAAAGCGAGACGTACGGAATTCCAGATGATACCGTTATACCTCTCTACCTGCCCATTTCCGATGGGATGGTATGGTGTTGTTTTGCTTGCAGCAATTCCCCGTTCTGAGAGGTAGTCCTTGAGTTCCCTTGACATAAAGGATGGACCCCGGTCTGAGTGAATATAAGCCGGCATGCCACAGAGAGAAAATACCTGCTCAAGGCAGCAGATTACTGTGGACGCCAGCATATTGGAGCAGGGGAAGGCAAACGGAAAACGTGAATATTCGTCGATCATGGTGAGCAAATATGTGTTCCGAGTTGAAGAGGGCACTGGGCCCTTAAAATCGATGCTAAGTCGTTGCATCGGTTGGGTTGCATGTATGAGTATACCATCTGAGGGGCGGAAGAACTGAGGTTTTAATTCCGCACAAAGCCGGCATTCTGAGCATATTTTCTTTACATCTCCAGTGGAAAAAGGGAGATTCCGTGCTCGTACGAAATGTAGCATGCGCGTAACGCCAGGATGACACAAACCATTGTGGACATCCATGAGAGTGGAGGATGACATAGTGGAGCAGAATGCCCGTGTGAGGGTGTCCGGGGCCACATTCTCCTTGCCAGGCCGATAGAGAATGGTATAACCAAAAGAGGCCAGTTCCATCCTCCAAAGTTGTATTTTATTATTCTTAATTTTGGTTCGTTTTCGATTATCGAGCATGAAGGCGACTGATCGTTGGTCCGTGATCAATGTAAAGTGCTGGCGAGCTAGAAAATGGTTCCACTTCCGTACTGCCTCTATGATGGCTGTGGCTTCTTTCTCAACCGAAGGATAATGTAGCTCGGCACCTTGTAAGGTCCTGGACATAAATGCTACAGGACGACCTTCCTGATTCAGAGTAGCCGAGATCGCCACCTCCGAGGCATCACATTCAACCACGAAAGGGAGATTCTCATCGATGGAGTGAAGAGCCGCTTTCTCCAACTGTTTTTTGAGAAGGTTAAAGGCTGCAACAGCCGCTGTTCCCAGTGGAAATGATCTAGCATGCAGCAAGGGTTGGATTTTGTCCGAAAAATGAGGAATCCATTTAGCGTAGTATGCAAACAGACCGAGAGCCCGACGTAAAGAAGCCGGATTCTTAGGTGACGGGAGCTCTTGGAGCGGGCGAAGTCTTTCTGGGTCTGGCTTAATGATACCATTGCCTACGCAGTAGCCAAGGATGTTGATGGTCGGTTGCGACTCAACAGATTTGGATTCATTCAGGGTCAAATTACGGCGATGGAGGGCATCCCGAAATTTTTGGAGGTTGGAGTCGTGTTCCTGTTGATCGTGACCTGCAATGGTAATGTTATCAAGATAGGGAAAAGTGTCCCTTAGGTTTTCCTGCTTAACCAGGCCATCCATTGCCCGTTGAAAGACAGCCACTCCATTAGTAACCCCGAATGGGAGGCGACGAAATTGGTACAGCCGTCCATTAGCCTCAAAGGCTGTGTACTGCTTATCTGAGACCTTCAAGGGTAACTGATGATAGGCACTTTTTAAATCGTAAGTTGAGAACACTTTGTATTCGGCCAGTTTATTAACCATATCATCAATGCGTGGCAATGGGTAGGCGTCCAAGTCGGTATATTGATTGATGGTTTGCGAATAATCGATGCATAGTCGCTGTTTGTGAGGTTTTAGAGGGTTCTTGACAATGACGACTTGAGCCCGCCAGGGCGACGAACATGGTTCAATGATATCCTCTGCTAGAAGTCGAGAGATTTCAGCCGCAATAAAAGATTGGTCTCCCTGATTAAAGCGCCGCGATTTCGTTATTATCGGTTGGCATTGAGGCGGAATACTGGCAAATAATGAGGGTTCATCAAGTGAAGCTGCTGATAATGCACAAAATGGTAATTTAGATGGTATATTAGAAATAGTAAGTCCGGGTTTGGATCCACCAAACTCAATGGTGAGTTTCTTATGCTGTTTTTGGAAGTCCAGCCCTAAGAGGAGATCACTACATAAGTCTTTGAGCACTGAAAGTCGGGTGGAGGGATACATACGACCATGAAGTGTCATATCAACAACACAAAAGCCGGAGATTCTGGTATTAAGTGATGACTGGGCCATCGCAATTGCCTGGTCCGATGGGAAGACATGTAGTTTCAATTTCGCAACAATCTGTTCCTTAATGAAACTATCAGTACTTCCTGAGTCAATTAAGGCATCTAAGGTATGCCCTTTAATTGAAATTTTTGTGGCTGCCTGAGACAGGTTCTGTGGGCAAGCAGCTGTAATTGGTGTCGTTGCACAGAGAGTGGCTAAAACTCTCGGTGTGCTTCTTCGGGAGAGAGCTCGAGAGGAAGCTTGATAGGTCCTAGCTGGAGCATCTTGATAGGCCCTAATTGGGGCAGCTCGGTAGGCCTTAGCTGGATTGGCCCTCGTAGAGGCCCTTGATAGGCAAACTTTAGCAAAGTGTCCTTTTTTCCCGCAATAACTGCAGATTGCATTGCGAGCAGGGCAGGTTTTCCTAGGGTGAAAAGCATCTCCACAAAAGAAGCATTCCTTCCTAGATTGCCAAGAGGCTGCTAAAGTGGGGTCGTCCTCCTCTTCTTCATCAGAATTATCAGAATTAGATTCCCCCATGATAGGGTTCACCTGAGACCGCTTGAATTGTCTGGTTGCAGCTACAGCAGCAGATCGAGATCTGGGCAGCTGATAGAGGTCTGCATTTCTCTTTGCCAAATCCAGTGAACAAGCTAGGTCAAAAGCTTTTTGTAGCTCAAGTGTTTTACTTTCTAGTAGACGCTGGCGTATAAATGGAGAGGCAATCCCGCAGATGAAAGCATCACGAATCATTTCTTGGCGGTACAGCTCAGCTGAGGCTGCCTGAAAGTTACAATCTACGCTGAGCCTGCGAAGTTCTTGCAGGAATTCGTCAATTGATTCCCCTGGCCCTTGTCGGGCTGTGGCCAGTAGATGTCTAGCATAGACCTCATTTGGGGTCTTCGCATACAGTTTCTTAAGTGCCCGAATCACCTCTTCGTAATTATCCCATTCATCAACATATTCGAACACTTTTGGGGTCACATAATTGACAAGTATCTTCAATTTAGCAGGAGCATCCACTTTACATTCATCCAGAAAATTCTCAAAAGTACGATACCAATGCTTCCATACCCTGCCAGCTGCTGGTGTATTCGGGTCCAAGTCCAGACGAATAGGTCTAAGGATTTTATCCATGATGGGTGGTTCCCTGGATCCTTAACTTCCGAGTTTGTCTGAAGGTCTAGTATTTGTCAGTGTAAATACTAAGTTACTTAAATTGATGTAAGAAAAGGAGACTGACCATCAAGTAACTTTAAAGTAAGCTTTAAGTAACTTATAAACACACTATATACAAGAGAGGTCTTTACCATGCCTCTGGTAGAAGCCTCTTACAATACTGAACAGACCAGTATTTATACCAGTCCAACAGGAAGTGACATTTACAGGAAGTGAGGTATGTACACAGTTCATAGTTCATAGTTCACAGGAAGTGATGACATAACTTCCCGGAAGTTAGCATTTTTATCACACTCCCATTTACAGAATTCTAATTTACCAAACCACTTCCAATTCACTCCCATTTATAGAATTCTAATAATGTACCAAACCACTTCCAATTCACTCCCATTTACAGAATTCTAATTTGCCAATCCACTTCCAATTCACTCCCATTTACAGAATTCTAATTTACCAAACCACTTCCAATTCACCCCCATTTATAGAATTCTAATTTACCAAACCACTTCCAATTCACTCCCATTTACAGAATTCTAATTTACCAAACCACTTCCAATTCACCCACATTTATAGAATTGTAATTTACCAAACCACTTCCAATTCACCCCATTTATACAATTCTAATTTACCAAACCATTTCCAATTCACTCTCATTTACAGAATTCTAATTTACCAAACCACTTCCAATTCACTCCCATTTATAGAATTCTAATTTACCAAACCACATGCAATTCACTCCCATTTATAGAATTGTAATTTACCAAACCACTCCCAATTCACTCCCATTTATACTATTGTAATTTACCAAACCACTTCCAATTCACTCCCATTTATGGAAATCCAATTTACCAAACCACTTCCAATTCACTGCCATTTATAGAATTCTAATTTACCAAACCACTTCCAATACATGCCCATTTATAGAATTCTAATTTACCAAACCACTTCCAATTCACTGCCATTTATAGAATTCTAATTTCCCAAACCACTTCCAATTCACTCCCATTTATAGAATTCTAATTTACCAAACCACTTCCAATTCACTGCCATTTATAGAATTCTAATTTACCAAACCACTTCCAATTCACTCCCATTTATAGAATTCTAATTTACCAAACCACTTCCAATTCACTGCCATTTATAGAATTCTAATTTACCAAACCACTTCCAATACATTCCCATTTATCGAATTCGAATTGAGCAAACCACTTCCAATCCACTCCCATTTATAGAAATCTAATTTACCAAACCACTTCCAATTCACTCCCATTTATAGAAATCTAATTTACCAAACCACTTCCAATTCACTCCCATTTATAGAATTCTAATTTACCAAACCACTTCCAATTAACCATTTATACAATTCAAATTTACCAAACCACTTCCAATTCACTCCCATTTATAGAACTGTAATTTACCAAACCACTTCCAATTCACTCCCATTTATAGAATTCTAATTTACCAAACCACTTCCAATCCACTCCCATTTATAGAAATCTAATTTACCAAACCACTTCCAATACATACCCATTTATACAAATCTAATAATTTACCAAACCACTTCCAACTCACTCCCATTTATAGAATTGTAATTTACCAAACCACTTCCAATTCACTCCCATTTATAGAATTGTAAGTTACGAAACCACTTCCAATTCACTCCCATTTATAGAATTGTAATTTACCAAACCACTTCCAATTCACCCCATTTATAGAATTCTAATTTACCAGACCACTTCCAATTCACTCCCATTTATAGAATTCCAACTTACCAAACCACCTCCAATTCACTCCCATTTGTAGAATTGTAACTTACCAAACCACTTCCAATTCACTCCCATTTATAGAATTCTAATAATTTTCCAAACCACTTCCAATTCACTCCCATTTGTAGAATTCTAATTCACCAAACCACTTCCAATTCACTCCCATTTATAGAATTCTAATAATTTACCAAACTACTTCCAATTCACTCCCATTTACAGAATTCTAATTGACCAAACCACTTCCAATCCACTCGCGTTTATACAAATCTAATTTACCAAACCACTTCCAATCCACTCCCATTGATAGAAATCTAATTTACCAAACCACTTCCAATTCACTCCCATTTATAGAATTCTAATTTACCAAACCACTTCCAATTCACCCCATTTATAGAATTCTAATTTACCAAACCAATTCCAATTCACTCCCAATTATAGAATTCTAATTTACCAAACCACTTCCAATACATTACCATTTATAGAATTGTAATTTACCAAACCACTTCCAATACATTCAAATTTATAGAAATCTAATTGACCAAACCACTTCCAATTCACCCCCATCTATAGAATTCTAATAATTTACCAAACCACTTCCAATTCACTCCCATTAATAGAATTGTAATTTACCAAACCACTTCCAATTCACTCCCATTTATAGAATTGTAACTTAACAAACCACTTCCAATACATTCCCATTTATAGAATTCTAATTCACCAAACAACTTCCAATTCATTCCCAATTGTAGAATTCTAACTTACCAAACCACTTCCAATTCACTCCCATTTATAGAATGCTAATAATTTACCAAACCACTTCCAATTCACTCCCATTTACAGAATTCTAATTGACCAAACCACTTCCAATTCACTCCCATTTATAGAATTCTAATAATTTACAAAACCACTTCCAATTCACTCCCATTTATAGAATTGTAATTTACCAAACCACTTCCAATTCACTCCCATTTATAGAATTGTAATTTACCAAACCACTTCCAATTCACTCCCATTTATAGAATTGTAATTTACCAAACCACTTCCAATTCACCATTTATACAATTCTAATTTACCAAACCACTTCCAATTCACTCCCATTTATAGAATTCTAACTTAACAAACCACTTCCAATTCACCCCCATTTATAGAATTCTAAATTACCAAACCACTTCCAATTCACCCCCAATTATAGAAATCTAATTTACCAAACCACTTCCAATACATTCCCAGTTATAGAATTCTAATTTACCAAACCACTTCCAATTCAGCCCCATTTATAGAAACCTAACTTACCAAACCACTTCCAATTCACTCCCAGTTATAGAATTCTAATTTACCAAACCACTTCCAATCCACTCCCATTTATAAAAATCTAATTTACCAAACCACTTCCAATTCACGCCCATTTATAGAATTCTAATTTACCAAACCACTTCCAATTCACTCCCATTTATAGAATTCTAACTTACCAAACCACTTCCAATTCACTCCCATTTATAGAATGCTAATAATTTACCAAACCACTTCCAATTCACTCCCATTTACAGAATTCTAATTCACCAAACCACTTCCAATTCACTCCCAATTGTTGAATTCTAACTTAACAAACCACTTCCAATTCACTCCCATTTATAGAATTCTAATAATTTACAAAACCACTTCCAATTCACTCCCATTTATAGAACTGTAATTTACCAAACCACTTCCAATTCACTCCCATTTATAGAATTGTAATTTACCAAACCACTTCCAATTCACCATTTATACAATTCTAATTTACCAAACCACTTCCAATTCACTCCCATTTATAGAATTGTAATTTACCAAAGCACTTCCAATTCACTCCCATTTACACAATGCTAATTTACCAAACCACTTCCAATTCACTCCCATTTATAGAATTCTAATAATTTACCAAACCACTTCCAATTCATTCCATTTATTGAATTCTAACTTACCAAACCACTTCCAATTCACTCCCATTTGTAGAATTCTAACTTACCAAACCACTTCCAATTTACTCCCATTTATAGAATTCTAATTTACCAAACCACTTCCAATTCACCCCATTTATTGAATTCTAATTTACCAAACCACTTCCAATTCACTCCCATTTATAGAATTCTAATTTACCAAACCACTTCCAATTCACTCCCATTTGTAGAATTCTAACTTAACAAACCACTTCCAATACATTCCCATTTATACAATTCTAATTCACCAAACCACTTCCAATTCACCCAATTTATAGAATTCTAATAATTTACCAAACCACTTCCAATTCACTCCCAGTTACAGAATACTAATTTACCAAACCACTTCCAATCCACTTGCATTTATAGAAATCTAATTTACCAAACCACTCCCATTTATAGAAATCTGATTTACCAGACCACTTCCAATTCACTCCCATTTATAGAATTCTAATAATTTACCAAACCACTTCCAATTCATTCCATTTATAGAATTCCAGTTTAGCAAACCACTTCCAATTCACTCCCATTTGTAGAATTCTAACTTACCAAACCACTTCCAATTCACTCCCATTTATAGAATTCTAATAATTTACCAAACCACTTCCAATTCACTCCCATTTGTAGAATTCTAATTCACCAAACCACTTCCAATTCACTCCCATTTATAGAATTCTAATAATTTACCAAACCACTTCCAATTCACTCCCATTTACAGAATTCTAATTTACCAAACCACTTCCAATTCACTCCCATTTCTAGAATTGTAATTTACCGAACCACTTCCAATTCACTCCCATTTATAGAATTCTAATTTACCAAACCACTTCCAATTCACCCCCATTTATAGAATTCTAATTTACCAAACCACTTCCAATTCACCCCATTTATAGAATTCTAATTTACCAAACCACTTCCAATTCACTCCCATTTATAGAATTGTAATTTACCAAACCACTTCCAATTCACCATTTATACAATTCTAATTTACCAAACCACTTCCAATTCACTCCCATTTATAGAATTGTAATTTACCAAAGCACTTCCAATTCACTCCCATTTACACAATGCTAATTTACCAAACCACTTCCAATTCACTCCCATTTATAGAATTCTAATAATTTACCAAACCACTTCCAATTCATTCCATTTATTGAATTCTAACTTACCAAACCACTTCCAATTCACTCCCATTTGTAGAATTCTAACTTACCAAACCACTTCCAATTTACTCCCATTTATAGAATTCTAATTTACCAAACCACTTCCAATTCACCCCATTTATTGAATTCTAATTTACCAAACCACTTCCAATTCACTCCCATTTATAGAATTCTAATTTACCAAACCACTTCCAATTCACTCCCATTTGTAGAATTCTAACTTAACAAACCACTTCCAATACATTCCCATTTATACAATTCTAATTCACCAAACCACTTCCAATTCACCCAATTTATAGAATTCTAATAATTTACCAAACCACTTCCAATTCACTCCCAGTTACAGAATACTAATTTACCAAACCACTTCCAATCCACTTGCATTTATAGAAATCTAATTTACCAAACCACTCCCATTTATAGAAATCTGATTTACCAGACCACTTCCAATTCACTCCCATTTATAGAATTCTAATAATTTACCAAACCACTTCCAATTCATTCCATTTATAGAATTCCAGTTTAGCAAACCACTTCCAATTCACTCCCATTTGTAGAATTCTAACTTACCAAACCACTTCCAATTCACTCCCATTTATAGAATTCTAATAATTTACCAAACCACTTCCAATTCACTCCCATTTGTAGAATTCTAATTCACCAAACCACTTCCAATTCACTCCCATTTATAGAATTCTAATAATTTACCAAACCACTTCCAATTCACTCCCATTTACAGAATTCTAATTTACCAACGCACTTCCAATTCACTCCCATTTATAGAATTGTAATTTACCAAACCACTTCCAATTCACTCCCATTTCTAGAATTGTAATTTACCGAACCACTTCCAATCAACTCCCATTTATAGAATTCTAATTTACCAAACCACTTCCAATTCACTCCCATTTATAGAATTCTAATTTACCAAACCACTTCCAATTCACTCCCATTTATAGAATTCTAACTTAGCAAACCACTTCCAATTCACTCCCATTTATAGAATTCTAATTTACCAAACCACTTCCAATTCACCCCATTTATAGAATTCTAATTTACCAAACCACTTCCAATTCACTCCCATTTATAGAATTCTAATTAACAAACCAGTTCCAATTCACTCCCATTTATAGAATTCTAATAATTTACCAAAACACGTCCAATTCATTCCAATTATAGAATTCTAACTTACCAAAACACTTCCAATTCACTCCCATTTACAAAATTCTAATAATTTACCAAACCACTTCCAAATCACTCCCATTTACAGAATTCTAATTTACCAAACCACTTCCAATTCACTCCCATTTGTAGAATTCTAACTTACCAAACCACTTCCAATTCAGTCCCATTTATAGAATTCTAATTGACCAAACCACTTTCAATTGACTCCCATTTACAGAATTCTAATTTACCAAACCACTTCCAATACACTCCCTGATGTAAGAAAAGGAGACTGACCATCAAGTAACTTTAAAGTAAGCTTTAAGTAACTTATAAACACACTATATACAAGAGAGGTCTTTACCATGCCTCTGGTAGAAGCCTCTTACAATACTGAACAGACCAGTATTTATACCAGTCCAACAGGAAGTGACATTTACAGGAAGTGAGGTATGTACACAGTTCATAGTTCATAGTTCACAGGAAGTGATGACATAACTTCCCGGAAGTTAGCATTTTTATCACATTCTTCCCTCCTGCAGGATTAGGAGGCTGTGGTCTACCTTTTGGTCCGCAGCCGCCGAACAAGGAAGAGTCGTACCCGTTTGGATTCCCGTCGTAGAGGGTCGCTGGTCCGCTTACATGCGGTTGGCCATTGGTCAGAGTCTGTGTGGCCTGGATTGCCCTGTGAAGGGTCGGGGAGATCATGGCTTCGAGTGCGAGCCCCAATAGGTTCAAAGTCGGACTGCCTCTGTTCAGAGGGAGGTGCAGAGCTGGTCTGTGGCGGATCAGTACTTTCATGCACGGTACTGGGAGGGTCGCAACCTTGAGCACGGGGTTCTGCCGGCACCAAGCTAGTTGGTGTCCGATCAGGATCCTGGAGAGGGGTACCCGATAGGTCCCAAGAGTTTCCTGGTGAAATGCCATCACCCGATGTCCCACTAGGTCCTGGTGGGCAGGGAGCCAGATCCCGTAATGATACGGTAGATTCTCGGCCGTCGGAATATCGTATGTTTGCATAGGTGGGGTTGGCATCGGTTAGTTCGACCTCGTCTACAAGAGGGTCATTTTTAGACGTCCGAACGTATCTTCGGAGTAATACAGGTCCAGGAGTAGTTAGCCATGACGGGAGTGATGTTCCATGAGATGAGCGACGCTGGAATCCAAAGAACCGCTCATGAGGTGTAGTATTTGTGGCTGTAGAAAGCAGGGACCGTATAGAGTGCAATGCATCCGGAAGCACTGTTTCCCATTGCTGGTCTGGTAGGCCCCGAGATCTTAAAGCGAGACGTACGGAATTCCAGATGATACCGTTATACCTCTCTACCTGCCCATTTCCGATGGGATGGTATGGTGTTGTTTTGCTTGCAGCAATTCCCCGTTCTGAGAGGTAGTCCTTGAGTTCCCTTGACATAAAGGATGGACCCCGGTCTGAGTGAATATAAGCCGGCATGCCACAGAGAGAAAATACCTGCTCAAGGCAGCAGATTACTGTGGACGCCAGCATATTGGAGCAGGGGAAGGCAAACGGAAAACGTGAATATTCGTCGATCATGGTGAGCAAATATGTGTTCCGAGTTGAAGAGGGCACTGGGCCCTTAAAATCGATGCTAAGTCGTTGCATCGGTTGGGTTGCATGTATGAGTATACCATCTGAGGGGCGGAAGAACTGAGGTTTTAATTCCGCACAAAGCCGGCATTCTGAGCATATTTTCTTTACATCTCCAGTGGAAAAAGGGAGATTCCGTGCTCGTACGAAATGTAGCATGCGCGTAACGCCAGGATGACACAAACCATTGTGGACATCCATGAGAGTGGAGGATGACATAGTGGAGCAGAATGCCCGTGTGAGGGTGTCCGGGGCCACATTCTCCTTGCCAGGCCGATAGAGAATGGTATAACCAAAAGAGGCCAGTTCCATCCTCCAAAGTTGTATTTTATTATTCTTAATTTTGGTTCGTTTTCGATTATCGAGCATGAAGGCGACTGATCGTTGGTCCGTGATCAATGTAAAGTGCTGGCGAGCTAGAAAATGGTTCCACTTCCGTACTGCCTCTATGATGGCTGTGGCTTCTTTCTCAACCGAAGGATAATGTAGCTCGGCACCTTGTAAGGTCCTGGACATAAATGCTACAGGACGACCTTCCTGATTCAGAGTAGCCGAGATCGCCACCTCCGAGGCATCACATTCAACCACGAAAGGGAGATTCTCATCGATGGAGTGAAGAGCCGCTTTCTCCAACTGTTTTTTGAGAAGGTTAAAGGCTGCAACAGCCGCTGTTCCCAGTGGAAATGATCTAGCATGCAGCAAGGGTTGGATTTTGTCCGAAAAATGAGGAATCCATTTAGCGTAGTATGCAAACAGACCGAGAGCCCGACGTAAAGAAGCCGGATTCTTAGGTGACGGGAGCTCTTGGAGCGGGCGAAGTCTTTCTGGGTCTGGCTTAATGATACCATTGCCTACGCAGTAGCCAAGGATGTTGATGGTCGGTTGCGACTCAACAGATTTGGATTCATTCAGGGTCAAATTACGGCGATGGAGGGCATCCCGAAATTTTTGGAGGTTGGAGTCGTGTTCCTGTTGATCGTGACCTGCAATGGTAATGTTATCAAGATAGGGAAAAGTGTCCCTTAGGTTTTCCTGCTTAACCAGGCCATCCATTGCCCGTTGAAAGACAGCCACTCCATTAGTAACCCCGAATGGGAGGCGACGAAATTGGTACAGCCGTCCATTAGCCTCAAAGGCTGTGTACTGCTTATCTGAGACCTTCAAGGGTAACTGATGATAGGCACTTTTTAAATCGTAAGTTGAGAACACTTTGTATTCGGCCAGTTTATTAACCATATCATCAATGCGTGGCAATGGGTAGGCGTCCAAGTCGGTATATTGATTGATGGTTTGCGAATAATCGATGCATAGTCGCTGTTTGTGAGGTTTTAGAGGGTTCTTGACAATGACGACTTGAGCCCGCCAGGGCGACGAACATGGTTCAATGATATCCTCTGCTAGAAGTCGAGAGATTTCAGCCGCAATAAAAGATTGGTCTCCCTGATTAAAGCGCCGCGATTTCGTTATTATCGGTTGGCATTGAGGCGGAATACTGGCAAATAATGAGGGTTCATCAAGTGAAGCTGCTGATAATGCACAAAATGGTAATTTAGATGGTATATTAGAAATAGTAAGTCCGGGTTTGGATCCACCAAACTCAATGGTGAGTTTCTTATGCTGTTTTTGGAAGTCCAGCCCTAAGAGGAGATCACTACATAAGTCTTTGAGCACTGAAAGTCGGGTGGAGGGATACATACGACCATGAAGTGTCATATCAACAACACAAAAGCCGGAGATTCTGGTATTAAGTGATGACTGGGCCATCGCAATTGCCTGGTCCGATGGGAAGACATGTAGTTTCAATTTCGCAACAATCTGTTCCTTAATGAAACTATCAGTACTTCCTGAGTCAATTAAGGCATCTAAGGTATGCCCTTTAATTGAAATTTTTGTGGCTGCCTGAGACAGGTTCTGTGGGCAAGCAGCTGTAATTGGTGTCGTTGCACAGAGAGTGGCTAAAACTCTCGGTGTGCTTCTTCGGGAGAGAGCTCGAGAGGAAGCTTGATAGGTCCTAGCTGGAGCATCTTGATAGGCCCTAATTGGGGCAGCTCGGTAGGCCTTAGCTGGATTGGCCCTCGTAGAGGCCCTTGATAGGCAAACTTTAGCAAAGTGTCCTTTTTTCCCGCAATAACTGCAGATTGCATTGCGAGCAGGGCAGGTTTTCCTAGGGTGAAAAGCATCTCCACAAAAGAAGCATTCCTTCCTAGATTGCCAAGAGGCTGCTAAAGTGGGGTCGTCCTCCTCTTCTTCATCAGAATTATCAGAATTAGATTCCCCCATGATAGGGTTCACCTGAGACCGCTTGAATTGTCTGGTTGCAGCTACAGCAGCAGATCGAGATCTGGGCAGCTGATAGAGGTCTGCATTTCTCTTTGCCAAATCCAGTGAACAAGCTAGGTCAAAAGCTTTTTGTAGCTCAAGTGTTTTACTTTCTAGTAGACGCTGGCGTATAAATGGAGAGGCAATCCCGCAGATGAAAGCATCACGAATCATTTCTTGGCGGTACAGCTCAGCTGAGGCTGCCTGAAAGTTACAATCTACGCTGAGCCTGCGAAGTTCTTGCAGGAATTCGTCAATTGATTCCCCTGGCCCTTGTCGGGCTGTGGCCAGTAGATGTCTAGCATAGACCTCATTTGGGGTCTTCGCATACAGTTTCTTAAGTGCCCGAATCACCTCTTCGTAATTATCCCATTCATCAACATATTCGAACACTTTTGGGGTCACATAATTGACAAGTATCTTCAATTTAGCAGGAGCATCCACTTTACATTCATCCAGAAAATTCTCAAAAGTACGATACCAATGCTTCCATACCCTGCCAGCTGCTGGTGTATTCGGGTCCAAGTCCAGACGAATAGGTCTAAGGATTTTATCCATGATGGGTGGTTCCCTGGATCCTTAACTTCCGAGTTTGTCTGAAGGTCTAGTATTTGTCAGTGTAAATACTAAGTTACTTAAATTGATGTAAGAAAAGGAGACTGACCATCAAGTAACTTTAAAGTAAGCTTTAAGTAACTTATAAACACACTATATACAAGAGAGGTCTTTACCATGCCTCTGGTAGAAGCCTCTTACAATACTGAACAGACCAGTATTTATACCAGTCCAACAGGAAGTGACATTTACAGGAAGTGAGGTATGTACACAGTTCATAGTTCATAGTTCACAGGAAGTGATGACATAACTTCCCGGAAGTTAGCATTTTTATCACACTCCCATTTACAGAATTCTAATTTACCAAACCACTTCCAATTCACTCCCATTTATAGAATTCTAATAATGTACCAAACCACTTCCAATTCACTCCCATTTACAGAATTCTAATTTGCCAATCCACTTCCAATTCACTCCCATTTACAGAATTCTAATTTACCAAACCACTTCCAATTCACCCCCATTTATAGAATTCTAATTTACCAAACCACTTCCAATTCACTCCCATTTACAGAATTCTAATTTACCAAACCACTTCCAATTCACCCACATTTATAGAATTGTAATTTACCAAACCACTTCCAATTCACCCCATTTATACAATTCTAATTTACCAAACCATTTCCAATTCACTCTCATTTACAGAATTCTAATTTACCAAACCACTTCCAATTCACTCCCATTTATAGAATTCTAATTTACCAAACCACATGCAATTCACTCCCATTTATAGAATTGTAATTTACCAAACCACTCCCAATTCACTCCCATTTATACTATTGTAATTTACCAAACCACTTCCAATTCACTCCCATTTATGGAAATCCAATTTACCAAACCACTTCCAATTCACTGCCATTTATAGAATTCTAATTTACCAAACCACTTCCAATACATGCCCATTTATAGAATTCTAATTTACCAAACCACTTCCAATTCACTGCCATTTATAGAATTCTAATTTCCCAAACCACTTCCAATTCACTCCCATTTATAGAATTCTAATTTACCAAACCACTTCCAATTCACTCCCATTTATAGAATTCTAATTTACCAAACCACTTCCAATTCACTCCCATTTATAGAATTCTAATTTACCAAACCACTTCCAATTCACAGCCATTTATAGAATTCTAATTTACCAAACCACTTCCAATACATTCCCATTTATCGAATTCGAATTGAGCAAACCACTTCCAATCCACTCCCATTTATAGAAATCTAATTTACCAAACCACTTCCAATTCACTCCCATTTATAGAAATCTAATTTACCAAACCACTTCCAATTCACTCCCATTTATAGAATTCTAATTTACCAAACCACTTCCAATTAACCATTTATACAATTCAAATTTACCAAACCACTTCCAATTCACTCCCATTTATAGAACTGTAATTTACCAAACCACTTCCAATTCACTCCCATTTATAGAATTCTAATTTACCAAACCACTTCCAATCCACTCCCATTTATAGAAATCTAATTTACCAAACCACTTCCAATACATACCCATTTATACAAATCTAATAATTTACCAAACCACTTCCAACTCACTCCCATTTATAGAATTGTAATTTACCAAACCACTTCCAATTCACTCCCATTTATAGAATTGTAAGTTACGAAACCACTTCCAATTCACTCCCATTTATAGAATTGTAATTTACCAAACCACTTCCAATTCACCCCATTTATAGAATTCTAATTTACCAGACCACTTCCAATTCACTCCCATTTATAGAATTCCAACTTACCAAACCACCTCCAATTCACTCCCATTTGTAGAATTGTAACTTACCAAACCACTTCCAATTCACTCCCATTTATAGAATTCTAATAATTTTCCAAACCACTTCCAATTCACTCCCATTTGTAGAATTCTAATTCACCAAACCACTTCCAATTCACTCCCATTTATAGAATTCTAATAATTTACCAAACTACTTCCAATTCACTCCCATTTACAGAATTCTAATTGACCAAACCACTTCCAATCCACTCGCGTTTATACAAATCTAATTTACCAAACCACTTCCAATCCACTCCCATTGATAGAAATCTAATTTACCAAACCACTTCCAATTCACTCCCATTTATAGAATTCTAATTTACCAAACCACTTCCAATTCACCCCATTTATAGAATTCTAATTTACCAAACCAATTCCAATTCACTCCCAATTATAGAATTCTAATTTACCAAACCACTTCCAATACATTACCATTTATAGAATTGTAATTTACCAAACCACTTCCAATACATTCAAATTTATAGAAATCTAATTGACCAAACCACTTCCAATTCACCCCCATCTATAGAATTCTAATAATTTACCAAACCACTTCCAATTCACTCCCATTAATAGAATTGTAATTTACCAAACCACTTCCAATTCACTCCCATTAATAGAATTGTAACTTAACAAACCACTTCCAATACATTCCCATTTATAGAATTCTAATTCACCAAACAACTTCCAATTCATTCCCAATTGTAGAATTCTAACTTACCAAACCACTTCCAATTCACTCCCATTTATAGAATGCTAATAATTTACCAAACCACTTCCAATTCACTCCCATTTACAGAATTCTAATTGACCAAACCACTTCCAATTCACTCCCATTTATAGAATTCTAATAATTTACAAAACCACTTCCAATTCACTCCCATTTATAGAATTGTAATTTACCAAACCACTTCCAATTCACTCCCATTTATAGAATTGTAATTTACCAAACCACTTCCAATTCACTCCCATTTATAGAATTGTAATTTACCAAACCACTTCCAATTCACCATTTATACAATTCTAATTTACCAAACCACTTCCAATTCACTCCCATTTATAGAATTCTAACTTAACAAACCACTTCCAATTCACCCCCATTTATAGAATTCTAAATTACCAAACCACTTCCAATTCACCCCCAATTATAGAAATCTAATTTACCAAACCACTTCCAATACATTCCCAGTTATAGAATTCTAATTTACCAAACCACTTCCAATTCAGCCCCATTTATAGAAACCTAACTTACCAAACCACTTCCAATTCACTCCCAGTTATAGAATTCTAATTTACCAAACCACTTCCAATCCACTCCCATTTATAAAAATCTAATTTACCAAACCACTTCCAATTCACGCCCATTTATAGAATTCTAATTTACCAAACCACTTCCAATTCACTCCCATTTATAGAATTCTAACTTACCAAACCACTTCCAATTCACTCCCATTTATAGAATGCTAATAATTTACCAAACCACTTCCAATTCACTCCCATTTACAGAATTCTAATTCACCAAACCACTTCCAATTCACTCCCAATTGTTGAATTCTAACTTAACAAACCACTTCCAATTCACTCCCATTTATAGAATTCTAATAATTTACAAAACCACTTCCAATTCACTCCCATTTATAGAACTGTAATTTACCAAACCACTTCCAATTCACTCCCATTTATAGAATTGTAATTTACCAAACCACTTCCAATTCACCATTTATACAATTCTAATTTACCAAACCACTTCCAATTCACTCCCATTTATAGAATTGTAATTTACCAAAGCACTTCCAATTCACTCCCATTTACACAATGCTAATTTACCAAACCACTTCCAATTCACTCCCATTTATAGAATTCTAATAATTTACCAAACCACTTCCAATTCATTCCATTTATTGAATTCTAACTTACCAAACCACTTCCAATTCACTCCCATTTGTAGAATTCTAACTTACCAAACCACTTCCAATTTACTCCCATTTATAGAATTCTAATTTACCAAACCACTTCCAATTCACCCCATTTATTGAATTCTAATTTACCAAACCACTTCCAATTCACTCCCATTTATAGAATTCTAATTTACCAAACCACTTCCAATTCACTCCCATTTGTAGAATTCTAACTTAACAAACCACTTCCAATACATTCCCATTTATACAATTCTAATTCACCAAACCACTTCCAATTCACCCAATTTATAGAATTCTAATAATTTACCAAACCACTTCCAATTCACTCCCAGTTACAGAATACTAATTTACCAAACCACTTCCAATCCACTTGCATTTATAGAAATCTAATTTACCAAACCACTCCCATTTATAGAAATCTGATTTACCAGACCACTTCCAATTCACTCCCATTTATAGAATTCTAATAATTTACCAAACCACTTCCAATTCATTCCATTTATAGAATTCCAGTTTAGCAAACCACTTCCAATTCACTCCCATTTGTAGAATTCTAACTTACCAAACCACTTCCAATTCACTCCCATTTATAGAATTCTAATAATTTACCAAACCACTTCCAATTCACTCCCATTTGTAGAATTCTAATTCACCAAACCACTTCCAATTCACTCCCATTTATAGAATTCTAATAATTTACCAAACCACTTCCAATTCACTCCCATTTATAGAATTCTAATTTACCAACGCACTTCCAATTCACTCCCATTTATAGAATTGTAATTTACCAAACCACTTCCAATTCACTCCCATTTCTAGAATTGTAATTTACCGAACCACTTCCAATCAACTCCCATTTATAGAATTCTAATTTACCAAACCACTTCCAATTCACTCCCATTTATAGAATTCTAATTTACCAAACCACTTCCAATTCACTCCCATTTATAGAATTCTAACTTAGCAAACCACTTCCAATTCACTCCCATTTATAGAATTCTAATTTACCAAACCACTTCCAATTCACCCCCATTTATAGAATTCTAATTTACCAAACCACTTCCAATTCACCCCATTTATAGAATTCTAATTTACCAAACCACTTCCAATTCACTCCCATTTATAGAATTCTAATTAACAAACCAGTTCCAATTCACTCCCATTTATAGAATTCTAATAATTTACCAAAACACGTCCAATTCATTCCAATTATAGAATTCTAACTTACCAAAACACTTCCAATTCACTCCCATTTACAAAATTCTAATAATTTACCAAACCACTTCCAAATCACTCCCATTTACAGAATTCTAATTTACCAAACCACTTCCAATTCACTCCCATTTGTAGAATTCTAACTTACCAAACCACTTCCAATTCAGTCCCATTTATAGAATTCTAATTGACCAAACCACTTTCAATTGACTCCCATTTACAGAATTCTAATTTACCAAACCACTTCCAATACACTCCCATTTACAGAATTCTAATTTACCAAACCACTTCCAATTCACTCCCATTTACAGAATTCTAATTTACCCAACCACTTCCAATTCACTCCCATTTACAGAATTCTAATTTACCAAACCACTTCCAATTCACTCCCATTTACAGAATTCTAATTTATCAAACCACTTCCAATTCACTCCCGTTTACAGGATTCGAATTGTCCAAACCACTTGAAATTCACACCCATTTATAGAAATCTAATTTACCAAACCACTTCCAATTCACCCTCAATTATAGAAATCTAATTTACCAAACCACTTCCAATACATTCCCAGTTATAAAATTCTAATTTAGCAAACCACTTCCAATTCACTCCCATTTATAGCAATCTAATTAACAAACCACTTCCAATACATTCCCAGTTATAGAATTCTAATTTACCAAACCACTTCCAATCCACTCCCATTTATAGAATGCTAATAATTTACCAAACCACTTCCAATTCACTCCCATTTATAAAAATCTAATTTACCAAACCACTTCCAATTCACGCCCATTTATAGAATTCTAATTTACCAAACCACTTCCAATTCACTCCCATTTACAGAATTCTAATTCACCAAACCACTTCCAATTCACTCCCATTTATAGAATTCTAATAATTTACAAAACCACTTCCAATTCATTCCATTTATAGAATTGTAATTTACCAAACCACTTCCAATTCACTCCCATTTATAGAATTGTAATTTACCAAACCACTTCCAATTCACTCCCATTTATAGAATTGTAATTTACCAAACCACTTCCAATTCATTCCCATTTATAGAATTGTAATTTACCAAACCACTTCCAATTCACTCCCATTTATAGAATTGTAATTTACCAAACCACTTCCAATTCACCATTTATACAATTCTAATTTAGCAAACCACTTCCAATTCACTCCCATTTATAGAATTCTAACTTACCAAACCACTTCCAATTCACTCCCATTTGTAGAATTCTAACTTACCAAACCACTTCCAATTCACCATTTATACAATTCTAATTTACCAAACCATTTCCAATTCACCCCCATTTATAGAATTGTAATTTACCAAATCACTTCCAATTCACTCCCATTTACAGAATTCTAATTTACCAAACCACTTCCAATCCACTCCCATTTATAGAATTCTAATTTACCAAACCATTTCCAATTCACCATTTATACAATTCTAATTTACCATACCACTTCCAATTCACCATTTATACAATTCTAATTTACCAAACCACTTCCAATTCACTCCCATTTATAGAAATCTAATTTACCAAACCACCTCCAATCCACTCCCATTTATAGAAATCTAATTTACCAAACCACTTCCAATACATACCCATTTATACAAATCTAATAATTTACCAAACCACTTCCAATTCACCCCATTTATAGAATTCCAACTTACCAAACCACCTCCAATTCACTCCCATTTGTAGAATTCTAACTTACCAAACCACTTCCAATTCACTCTCATTTATAGAATTCTAATAATTTTCCAAACCACTTCCAATTCACTCCCATTTATAGAATTCTAATAATTTTCCAAACCACTTCCAATTCACTCCCATTTATAGAATTCTAATAATTTACCAATCCACTTCCAATTCACCCCCATTTATAGAATTCTAATTTACCACACCACTTCCAATTCACCCCCATTTATAGAAATCTAATTTACCAAACCACTTCCAATTCACTCCCATTTACAGAATTCTAATTTACCAAACCACTTCCAATTCACCCACATTTATAGAATTGTAATTTACCAAACCACTTCCAATTCACCCCATTTATAAAATTCTAATTTACCAAACCACTTCCAATTCACTCCCATTTACAGAATTCTAATTTACCAAACCACTTCCAATTCACTCCCATTTATGGAAATCTAATTTACCAAACCACTTCCAATTCACTCCCATTTATAGAATTCTAATTTACCAAACCATTTCCAATTCACCATTTATACAATTCTAATTTACCAAACCACTTCCAATTCACCATTTATACAATTCTAATTTACCAAACCATTTCCAATTCACTCCCATTTATAGAATTCTAATTTACCAAACCACTTCCAATCCACTCCCATTTATTGAAATCTAATTTACCAAACCACTTCCAATTCACTCCCATTTATAGAATTGTAATTTACCAAACCACTTCCAATTCACCCCATTTATAGAATTCTAATTTACCAAACCACTTCCAATTCACTCCCATTTATAGAATTCCAACTTACCAAACCACTTCCAATTCACTCCCATTTGTAGAATTCTAATTCACCAAACCACTTCCAATTCACTCCCATTTATAGAATTCTAATAATTTACCAAACTACTTCCAATTCACTCCCATTTACAGAATTCTAATTTACCAAACCACTTCCAATTCACTCCGATTTATAGAATTCTAATAATTTACCAAATCACTTCCAATTCACTCCCATTTACAGAATTCTAATTAACCAAACCACTTCCAATCCACTCGCATTTATAGAAATCTAATTTACTAAACCACTTCCAATTCACTCCCATTTATAGAATTATGATTTGCCAAACCACTTCCAATTCACTCCCATTTATACAATTCTAATTTACCAAATCACTTCCAATTCACTCCCATTTACAGAATTCTAATTTACCAAACCACTTCCAATCCACTCCCATTTATAGAATTCTAATTTACCAAACCACTTCCAATTCACTCCCATTTATAGAATTCTAATTTACCAAACCATTTCCAATTCACCATTTATACAATTCTAATTTACCAAACCACTTCCAATCCACTCCCATTTATTGAACTGTAATTTACCAAACCACTTCCAATTCACTCCCATTTATAGAATTCTAATTTACCAAACCACTTCCAATCCACTCCCATTTATAGAAATCTAATTTACCAAACCACTTCCAATACATACCCATTTATACAAATCTAATAATTTACCAAACCACTTCCAATTCACTCCCATTTATAGAATTGTAATTTACCAAACCACTTCCAATTCACTCCCATTTATAGAATTGTAATTTACGAAACCACTTCCAATTCACTCCCATTTATAGAATTGTAATTTACGAAACCACTTCCAATTCACTCCCATTTATAGAATTGTAATTTACCAAACCACTTCCAATTCACTCCCATTTATAGAATTGTAATTTACCAAACCACTTCCAATTCACTCCCATTTATAGAATTGTAATTTACGAAACCACTTCCAATTCACTCCCATTTATAGAATTCTAATTTATCAAACCACTTCCAATTCACTCCCATTTATAGAATTCCAACTTACCAAACCACCTCCAATTCACTCCCATTTGTAGAATTCTAATAATTTTCCAAACCACTTCCAATTCACTCCCATTTACAGAATTCTAATTTACCAAACCACTTCCAATCCACTCGCATTTATACAAATCTAATTTAAGAAACCACTTCCAATTCAATCCCATTTATAGAAATCTAATTTACCAAACCACTTCCAATTCACTCCCATTTATAGAATTATGATTTACCAAACCACTTCCAATTCACTCCCATTTACAGAATTCTAATTTACCAAACCACTTCCAATCCACTCGCATTTATACAAATCTAATTTACGAAACCACTTCCAATCCACTCGCATTTATAGAAATCTAATTTACCAAACCACTTCCAATTCACTCCCATTTATAGAATTATGATTTACCAAACCACTTCCAATTCACTCCCATTTATACAATCCTAATTTACCAAACCACTTCCAATCCACTCCCATTTATAGAAATCTAATTTACCAAACCACTTCCAATTCACTCCCATTTATAGAATTATAAATGTCCAAACCACTTCCAATTCACTCCCATTTATAGAAATCTAATTTACCAAACCACTTCCAATTCACTCCCATTTATAGAATTGTGATTTACCAAACCACTGCATCCCCATTTATACAATTCTAACTTGCCAAACCACTTCCAATTCACTCGCATTTGTAGAATTCTAATTTACCAAACCACTTCCAATTCACTCCCATTTATAGAATTCTAATAATTTACCAAACCACTTCCAATTCACTCCCATTTACAGAATTCTAATTTACCACACCACTTCCAATTCACTCCCATTTACAGAATTCTAATTTACCAAACCACTTCCAATTCACTCCCATTTACAGAATTCTAATTTACCAAACCACTTCCAATTCACCCACATTTATAGAATTGTAATTTCCCAAACCACTTCCAATTCACCCCATTTATAGAATTCTAATTTACCAAACCATTTCCAATTCACTCTCATTTACAGAATTCTAATTTACCAAACCACTTCCAATTCACTCCCATTTATAGAATTCTAATTTCCCAAACCACATCCAATTCACTCCCATTTATAGAATTGTAATTTACCAAACCGCTTCCAATTCACTCTCATTTACAGAATTCTAATTTACCAAACCACATCCAATTCACTCCCATTTATAGAATTGTAATTTACCAAACCACCCCCAATTCACTCCCATTTATAGAAATCTAATTTACCAAACCACTTCCAATACATTCCCATTTATTGAATTCTAATTTAGCAAACCACTTCCAATCCACTCCCATTTATAGAAATCTAATTTACCAAACCACTTCCAATTCACTCCCATTTATAGAATTCTAATTTACCAAACCACTTCCAATTCACCATTTATACAATTCAAATTTACCAAACCACTTCCAAATCACTCCCATTTATAGAACTGTAATTTACCAAACCACTTCCAATTCACTCCCATTTGTAGAATTCTAATAATTTTCCAAACCACTTCCAATTCACTCCCATTTATAGAATTCTAATAATTTACCAAACTTCCAATTCACTCCCATTTACAGAATTCTAATTGACCAAACCACTTCCAATCCACTCGCATTTATACAAATCTAATTTACCAAACCACTTCCAATCCACTCCCATTGATAGAAATCTAATTTACCAAACCACTTCCAATTCACTCCCATTTATAGAATTCTAATTTACCAAACCACTTCCAATTCACCCCATTTATAGAATTCTAATTTACCAAACCAATTCCAATTCACTCCCAATTATAGAATTCTAATTTACCAAACCACTTCCAATACATTACCATTTATAGAATTGTAATTTACCAAACCACTTCCAATACATTCAAATTTATAGAAATCTAATTTACCAAACCATTTCCAATTCACCCCATCTATAGAATTCTAATAATTTACCAAACCACTTCCAATTCACTCCCATTAATAGAATTGTAATTTACCAAACCACTTCCAATTCACTCCCATTTATAGAATTCTAACTTAACAAACCACTTCCAATACATTCCCATTTATAGAATTCTAATTCACCAAACAACTTCCAATTCATTCCCAATTGTAGAATTCTAACTTACCAAACCACTTCCAATTCACTCCCATTTATAGAATGCTAATAATTTACCAAACCACTTCCAATTCACTCCCATTTACAGAATTCTAATTGACCAAACCACTTCCAATTCACTCCCATTCATAGAATTCTAATAATTTACAAAACCACTTCCAATTCATTCCATTTATAGAATTCTAATAATTTACAAAACCACTTCCAATTCACTCCCATTTATAGAATTGTAATTTACCAAACCACTTCCAATTCACTCCCATTTATAGAATTGTAATTTACCAAACCACTTCCAATTCACTCCCATTTATAGAATTGTAATTTACCGAACCACTTCCAATTCACTCCCATTTATAGAATTCTAACTTACCAAACCACTTCCAATTCACCCCCATTTATAGAATTCTAATTTACCAAACCACTTCCAATTCACTCCCATTTATAGAATTCTAATTTACCAAACCACTTCCAATTCACCCCCAATTATAGAAATCTAATTTACCAAACCACTTCCAATACATTCCCAGTTATAGAATTCTAATTTACCAAACCACTTCCAATTCACGCCCATTTATAGAATTCTAATTTACCAAACCACTTCCAATTCACTCCCATTTATAGAATTCTAACTTACCAAAACACTTCCAATTCACTCCCATTTATAGAATGCTAATAATTTACCAAACCACTTCCAATTCACTCCCATTTACAGAATTCTAATTCACCAAACCACTTCCAATACATTCCCATTTATAGAATTCTAATTCACCAAACCACTTCCAATTCACTCCCAATTGTTGAATTCTAACTTAACAAACCACTTCCAATTCACTCCCATTTATACAATTCTAATAATTTACAAAACCACTTCCAATTCACTCCCATTTATAGAACTGTAATTTACCAAACCACTTCCAATTCACTCCCATTTATAGAATTGTAATTTACCAAACCACTTCCAATTCACTCCAATTTATAGAATTGTAATTTACCAAACCACTTCCAATTCACTCCCATTTATAGAATTGTAATTTACCAAAGCACTTCCAATTCACCATTTATACAATTCTAATTTACCAAACCACTTCCAATTCACTCCCATTTATAGAATTGTAATTTACCAAAGCACTTCCAATTCACTCCCATTTACACAATGCTAATTTACCAAACCACTTCCAATTCACTCCCATTTATAGAATTCTAATAATTTACCAAACCACTTCCAATTCATTCCATTTATAGAATTCTAACTTACCAAACCACTTCCAATTCACTCCCATTTGTAGAATTCTAACTTACCAAACCACTTCCAATTTACTCCCATTTATAGAATTCTAATTTACCAAACCACTTCCAATTCACCCCATTTATTGAATTCTAATTTACCAAACCACTTCCAATTCACTCCCATTTATAGAATTCTAATTTACCAAACCACTTCCAATTCACTCCCATTTGTAGAATTCTAACTTAATAAACCACTTCCAATACATTCCCATTTATAGAATTCTAATAATTTACCAAACCACTTCCAATTCATTCCATTTATAGAATTCCAGTTTACCAAACCACTTCCAATTCACTCCCATTTATAGAATTCGAATAATTTACCAAACCACTTCCAATTCACTCCCAGTTACAGAATTCTAATTTACCAAACCACTTCCAATCCACTTGCATTTATAGAAATCTAATTTACCAAACCACTTCCAATCCACTCCCATTTATAGAAATCTAATTTACCAAACCACTTCCAATTCACTCCCATTTATAGAATTCTAATAATTTACCAAACCACTTCCAATTCATTCCATTTATAGAATTCCAGTTTAGCAAACCACTTCCAATTCACTCCCATTTGTAGAATTCTAACTTACCAAACCACTTCCAATTCACTCCCATTTATAGAATTGTAATTTACCAAAGCACTTCCAATTCACTCCCATTTACACAATGCTAATTTACCAAACCACTTCCAATTCACTCCCATTTATAGAATTCTAATAATTTACCAAACCACTTCCAATTCATTCCATTTATAGAATTCTAACTTAGCAAACCACTTCCAATTCACTCCCATTTGTAGAATTCTAACTTACCAAACCACTTCCAATTTACTCCGTTATAGAATTCTAATTTACCAAACCACTTCCAATTCACCCCATTTATAGAATTCTAATTTACCAAACCACTTCCAATTCACCCCATTTATTGAATTCTAATTTACCAAACCACTTCCAATTCACTCCCATTTATAGAATTCTAATTTACCAAACCACTTCCAATACATTCCCATTTATAGAATTCTAATTCACCAAACCACTTCCAATTCACCCAATTTATAGAATTCTAATAATTTACCAAACCACTTCCAATTCATTCCATTTATAGAATTCCAGTTTACCAAACCACTTCCAATTCACTCCCATTTGTAGAATTCGAACTTACCAAATCACTTGCAATTCACTCCCATTTATAGAATTCGAATAATTTACCAAACCACTTCCAATTCACTCCCAGTTACAGAATTCTAATTTACCAAACCACTTCCAATCCACTTGCATTTATAGAAATCTAATTTACCAAACCACTTCCAATCCACTCCCATTTATAGAAATCTAATTTACCAAACCACTTCCAATTCACTCCCATTTATAGAATTCTAATAATTTACCAAACCACTTCCAATTCATTCCAATTATAGAATTCCAGTTTAGCAAACCACTTCCAATTCACTCCCATTTGTAGAATTCTAACTTACCAAACCACTTCCAATTCACTCCCATTTATAGAATTCTAATAATTTACCAAACCACTTCCAATTCACTCCCATTTGTAGAATTCTAATTCACCAAACCACTTCCAATTCACTCCCATTTATAGAATTCTAATAATTTACCAAACCACTTCCAATTCACTCCCATTTACAGAATTCTAATTTACCAAACCACTTCCAATTTTCACTCCCATTTCTAGAATTGTAATTTACCAAACCACTTCCAATTCACCCCATTTATAGAATTCTAATTTACCAAACCACTTCCAATTCACTCCCATTTATAGAATTCTAACTTAGCAAACCACTTCCAATTCACTCCCATTTATAGAATTCTAATTTACCAAACCACTTCCAATTCACCCCCATTTATAGAATTCTAATTTACCAAACCACTTCCAATTCACCCCATTTATAGAATTCTAATTTACCAAACCACTTCCAATTCACTCCCATTTATAGAATTCTAATTAACAAACCAGTTCCAATTCACTCCCATTTATAGAATTCTAACTTACCAAAACACTTCCAATTCACTCGCATTTGCAGAATTCTAACTTACCAAAGCACTTCCAATTCACTCCCATTTACAGAATTCTAATTTACCAAACCACTTCCAATTCACTCCCATTTGTAGAATTCTAATTGACCAAACCACTTTCAATTGACTCCCATTTACAGAATTCTAATTTACCAAACCACTTCCAATACACTCCCATTTACAGAATTCTAATTTACCAAACCACTTCCAATTCACTCCCATTTACAGAATTCTAATTTACCCGACCACTTCCAATTCACTCCCATTTACAGAATTCTAATTTACCAAACCACTTCCAATTCACTCCCATTTACAGAATTCTAATAATTTATCAAACCACTTCCAATTCACTCCCGTTTACAGAATTCTAATTGACCAAACCACTTCCAATTCACACCCATTTATAGAAATCTAATTTACCAAACCACTTCCAATTCACTCCGATTTATAGAATCCAATTTCCCAAAACACTTCCAATACATTCCCATTTATAGAATTCTAATTTAGCAAACCACTTCGAATTCACTCCCATTTATAGAATTCTAATTTACCAAACCACTTCCAATTCACCCTCAATTATAGAAATCTAATTTACCAAACCACTTCCAATACATTCCCAGTTATAAAATTCTAATTTACCAAACCACTTCCAATTCACTCCCATTTATAGAAATCTAATTTACCAAACCACTTCCAATACATTCCCAGTTATAAAATTCTAATTTACCAAACCACTTCCAATTCACTCCCATTTATAGAAATCTAATTTACCAAACCACTTCCAATTCACTCCCATTTATAGAAATCTAATTTACCAAACCACTTCCAATTCACTCCCATTTATAGAATTCTAACTTACCAAACCACTTCCAATTCACTCCCATTTATAGAATGCTAATAATTTACCAAACCACTTCCAATTCACTCCCATTTATAGAATTCTAATTGACCAAACCACTTCCAATTCACTCCCATTTATAGAATTCTAATAATTTACAAAACCACTTCCAATTCATTCCATTTATCGAATTCTAATTTAGCAAACCACTTCCAATCCACTCCCATTTATAGAAATCTAATTTACCAAACCACTTCCAATTCACTCCCATTTATAGAATTCTAATTTACCAAACCACTTCCAATTCACCATTTATACAATTCAAATTTACCAAACCACTTCCAAATCACTCCCATTTATAGAACTGTAATTTACCAAACCACTTCCAATTCACTCCCATTTGTAGAATTCTAATAATTTTCCAAACCACTTCCAATTCACTCCCATTTATAGAATTCTAATAATTTACCAAACTTCCAATTCACTCCCATTTACAGAATTCTAATTGACCAAACCACTTCCAATCCACTCGCATTTATACAAATCTAATTTACCAAACCACTTCCAATCCACTCCCATTGATAGAAATCTAATTTACCAAACCACTTCCAATTCACTCCCATTTATAGAATTCTAATTTACCAAACCACTTCCAATTCACCCCATTTATAGAATTCTAATTTACCAAACCAATTCCAATTCACTCCCAATTATAGAATTCTAATTTACCAAACCACTTCCAATACATTACCATTTATAGAATTGTAATTTACCAAACCACTTCCAATACATTCAAATTTATAGAAATCTAATTTACCAAACCATTTCCAATTCACCCCATCTATAGAATTCTAATAATTTACCAAACCACTTCCAATTCACTCCCATTAATAGAATTGTAATTTACCAAACCACTTCCAATTCACTCCCATTTATAGAATTCTAACTTAACAAACCACTTCCAATACATTCCCATTTATAGAATTCTAATTCACCAAACAACTTCCAATTCATTCCCAATTGTAGAATTCTAACTTACCAAACCACTTCCAATTCACTCCCATTTATAGAATGCTAATAATTTACCAAACCACTTCCAATTCACTCCCATTTACAGAATTCTAATTGACCAAACCACTTCCAATTCACTCCCATTCATAGAATTCTAATAATTTACAAAACCACTTCCAATTCATTCCATTTATAGAATTCTAATAATTTACAAAACCACTTCCAATTCACTCCCATTTATAGAATTGTAATTTACCAAACCACTTCCAATTCACTCCCATTTATAGAATTGTAATTTACCAAACCACTTCCAATTCACTCCCATTTATAGAATTGTAATTTACCGAACCACTTCCAATTCACTCCCATTTATAGAATTCTAACTTACCAAACCACTTCCAATTCACCCCCATTTATAGAATTCTAATTTACCAAACCACTTCCAATTCACTCCCATTTATAGAATTCTAATTTACCAAACCACTTCCAATTCACCCCCAATTATAGAAATCTAATTTACCAAACCACTTCCAATACATTCCCAGTTATAGAATTCTAATTTACCAAACCACTTCCAATTCACGCCCATTTATAGAATTCTAATTTACCAAACCACTTCCAATTCACTCCCATTTATAGAATTCTAACTTACCAAAACACTTCCAATTCACTCCCATTTATAGAATGCTAATAATTTACCAAACCACTTCCAATTCACTCCCATTTACAGAATTCTAATTCACCAAACCACTTCCAATACATTCCCATTTATAGAATTCTAATTCACCAAACCACTTCCAATTCACTCCCAATTGTTGAATTCTAACTTAACAAACCACTTCCAATTCACTCCCATTTATACAATTCTAATAATTTACAAAACCACTTCCAATTCACTCCCATTTATAGAACTGTAATTTACCAAACCACTTCCAATTCACTCCCATTTATAGAATTGTAATTTACCAAACCACTTCCAATTCACTCCAATTTATAGAATTGTAATTTACCAAACCACTTCCAATTCACTCCCATTTATAGAATTGTAATTTACCAAAGCACTTCCAATTCACCATTTATACAATTCTAATTTACCAAACCACTTCCAATTCACTCCCATTTATAGAATTGTAATTTACCAAAGCACTTCCAATTCACTCCCATTTACACAATGCTAATTTACCAAACCACTTCCAATTCACTCCCATTTATAGAATTCTAATAATTTACCAAACCACTTCCAATTCATTCCATTTATAGAATTCTAACTTACCAAACCACTTCCAATTCACTCCCATTTGTAGAATTCTAACTTACCAAACCACTTCCAATTTACTCCCATTTATAGAATTCTAATTTACCAAACCACTTCCAATTCACCCCATTTATTGAATTCTAATTTACCAAACCACTTCCAATTCACTCCCATTTATAGAATTCTAATTTACCAAACCACTTCCAATTCACTCCCATTTGTAGAATTCTAACTTAATAAACCACTTCCAATACATTCCCATTTATAGAATTCTAATAATTTACCAAACCACTTCCAATTCATTCCATTTATAGAATTCCAGTTTACCAAACCACTTCCAATTCACTCCCATTTATAGAATTCGAATAATTTACCAAACCACTTCCAATTCACTCCCAGTTACAGAATTCTAATTTACCAAACCACTTCCAATCCACTTGCATTTATAGAAATCTAATTTACCAAACCACTTCCAATCCACTCCCATTTATAGAAATCTAATTTACCAAACCACTTCCAATTCACTCCCATTTATAGAATTCTAATAATTTACCAAACCACTTCCAATTCATTCCATTTATAGAATTCCAGTTTAGCAAACCACTTCCAATTCACTCCCATTTGTAGAATTCTAACTTACCAAACCACTTCCAATTCACTCCCATTTATAGAATTGTAATTTACCAAAGCACTTCCAATTCACTCCCATTTACACAATGCTAATTTACCAAACCACTTCCAATTCACTCCCATTTATAGAATTCTAATAATTTACCAAACCACTTCCAATTCATTCCATTTATAGAATTCTAACTTAGCAAACCACTTCCAATTCACTCCCATTTGTAGAATTCTAACTTACCAAACCACTTCCAATTTACTCCGTTATAGAATTCTAATTTACCAAACCACTTCCAATTCACCCCATTTATTGAATTCTAATTTACCAAACCACTTCCAATTCACTCCCATTTGTAGAATTCTAACTTACCAAACCACTTCCAATTTACTCCCATTTATAGAATTCTAATTTACCAAACCACTTCCAATTCACCCCATTTATTGAATTCTAATTTACCAAACCACTTCCAATTCACTCCCATTTATAGAATTCTAATTTACCAAACCACTTCCAATACATTCCCATTTATAGAATTCTAATTCACCAAACCACTTCCAATTCACCCAATTTATAGAATTCTAATAATTTACCAAACCACTTCCAATTCATTCCATTTATAGAATTCCAGTTTACCAAACCACTTCCAATTCACTCCCATTTGTAGAATTCGAACTTACCAAATCACTTGCAATTCACTCCCATTTATAGAATTCGAATAATTTACCAAACCACTTCCAATTCACTCCCAGTTACAGAATTCTAATTTACCAAACCACTTCCAATCCACTTGCATTTATAGAAATCTAATTTACCAAACCACTTCCAATCCACTCCCATTTATAGAAATCTAATTTACCAAACCACTTCCAATTCACTCCCATTTATAGAATTCTAATAATTTACCAAACCACTTCCAATTCATTCCAATTATAGAATTCCAGTTTAGCAAACCACTTCCAATTCACTCCCATTTGTAGAATTCTAACTTACCAAACCACTTCCAATTCACTCCCATTTATAGAATTCTAATAATTTACCAAACCACTTCCAATTCACTCCCATTTGTAGAATTCTAATTCACCAAACCACTTCCAATTCACTCCCATTTATAGAATTCTAATAATTTACCAAACCACTTCCAATTCACTCCCATTTACAGAATTCTAATTTACCAAACCACTTCCAATTTTCACTCCCATTTCTAGAATTGTAATTTACCAAACCACTTCCAATTCACCCCATTTATAGAATTCTAATTTACCAAACCACTTCCAATTCACTCCCATTTATAGAATTCTAACTTAGCAAACCACTTCCAATTCACTCCCATTTATAGAATTCTAATTTACCAAACCACTTCCAATTCACCCCCATTTATAGAATTCTAATTTACCAAACCACTTCCAATTCACCCCATTTATAGAATTCTAATTTACCAAACCACTTCCAATTCACTCCCATTTATAGAATTCTAATTAACAAACCAGTTCCAATTCACTCCCATTTATAGAATTCTAACTTACCAAAACACTTCCAATTCACTCGCATTTGCAGAATTCTAACTTACCAAAGCACTTCCAATTCACTCCCATTTACAGAATTCTAATTTACCAAACCACTTCCAATTCACTCCCATTTGTAGAATTCTAATTGACCAAACCACTTTCAATTGACTCCCATTTACAGAATTCTAATTTACCAAACCACTTCCAATACACTCCCATTTACAGAATTCTAATTTACCAAACCACTTCCAATTCACTCCCATTTACAGAATTCTAATTTACCCGACCACTTCCAATTCACTCCCATTTACAGAATTCTAATTTACCAAACCACTTCCAATTCACTCCCATTTACAGAATTCTAATAATTTATCAAACCACTTCCAATTCACTCCCGTTTACAGAATTCTAATTGACCAAACCACTTCCAATTCACACCCATTTATAGAAATCTAATTTACCAAACCACTTCCAATTCACTCCGATTTATAGAATCCAATTTCCCAAAACACTTCCAATACATTCCCATTTATAGAATTCTAATTTAGCAAACCACTTCGAATTCACTCCCATTTATAGAATTCTAATTTACCAAACCACTTCCAATTCACCCTCAATTATAGAAATCTAATTTACCAAACCACTTCCAATACATTCCCAGTTATAAAATTCTAATTTACCAAACCACTTCCAATTCACTCCCATTTATAGAAATCTAATTTACCAAACCACTTCCAATACATTCCCAGTTATAAAATTCTAATTTACCAAACCACTTCCAATTCACTCCCATTTATAGAAATCTAATTTACCAAACCACTTCCAATTCACTCCCATTTATAGAAATCTAATTTACCAAACCACTTCCAATTCACTCCCATTTATAGAATTCTAACTTACCAAACCACTTCCAATTCACTCCCATTTATAGAATGCTAATAATTTACCAAACCACTTCCAATTCACTCCCATTTATAGAATTCTAATTGACCAAACCACTTCCAATTCACTCCCATTTATAGAATTCTAATAATTTACAAAACCACTTCCAATTCATTCCATTTATAGAATTGTAATTTACCAAACCACTTCCAATTCACTCCCATTTATAGAATTGTAATTTACCAAACCACTTCCAATTCATTCCCATTTATAGAATTGTAATTTACCAAACCACTTCCAATTCACTCCCATTTATAGAATTGTAATTTACCAAACCACTTCCAATTCACCATTTATACAATTCTAATTTACCAAACCACTTCCAATTCACTCCCATTTATAGAATTCTAACTTACCAAACCACTTCCAATTCACTCCCATTTGTAGAATTCTAACTTACCAAACCACTTCCAATTCACTCCCATTTATAGAGTTCTAATTTACCAAACCACTTCCAATTCACTCCCATTTATAGAATTCTAACTTACCAAACCACTTCCAATTCACTCCCATTTGTAGAATTCTAACTTACCAAACCACTTCCAATTCACTCCCATTTATAGAGTTCTAATTTACCAAACCACTTCCAATTCACCCCATTTATAGAATTCTAATTTACCAAACCACTTCCAATTCACTCCCATTTACATATTCCTAATTGACCAAACCACTTCCAATTCACTCCCATTTATAGAATTCTAATAATTTACCAAACCACTTCCAATTCATTCCATTTATAGAATTCCAGTTTACCAAACCAGTTCCAATTCACTCCCATTTGTAGAATTCTAACTTACCAAACCACTTCCAATTCACTCCCATTTATAGAATTCTAATAATTTACCAAACCACTTCCAATTCACTCCCATTTGTAGAATTCTAATTCACCAAACCACTTCCAATTCACTCCCATTTATAGAATTCTAATTTACCAAACCACTTCCAATTCACTCCGAATTATAGAATTCTAATAATTTACCAAACCACTTCCAATTCACTCCCATTTACAGAATTCTAATTGACCAAACCACTTCCAATTCACTCCCATTTATAGAATTCTAATAATTTACCAAACCACTTCCAATTCATTCCATTTATAGAATTCCAGTTCAGCAAACCACTTCCAATTCACTCCCATTTATAGAATTCTATTAATTTACCAAACCACTAACAATTTACTCCCATTTACAGAATTTAAATGTACCAAACCACTTCCAATTCACTCCCATTTACAGAATTCTAATTTGCCAAACCACTTTCAATTCACTCCCATTTATAGAATTGTAATTTACCAAACCACTTCCAATTTACTCCCATTTCTAGAATTGTAATTTACCAAACCACTTCCAATCAACTCCCATTTATAGAATTCTAATTTACCAAACCACTTCCAATTCACCCCGATTTGTAGAATTCTAATTTACCAAACCACTTCCAATACATTCCAATTTATAGAATTCTAATTTACCAAACCACTTCCAATTCACTCCCATTTATAGAATTCTAATAATTTACAAAACCACTTCCAATTCATTCCATTTATAGAATTGTAATTTACCAAACCACTTCCAATTCACTCCCATTTATAGAATTGTAATTTACCAAACCACTTCCAATTCACTCCCATTTATAGAATTGTAATTTACCAAACCACTTCCAATTCATTCCCATTTATAGAATTGTAATTTACCAAACCACTTCCAATTCACTCCCATTTATAGAATTGTAATTTACCAAACCACTTCCAATTCACCATTTATACAATTCTAATTTACCAAACCACTTCCAATTCACTCCCATTTATACAATTCTAACTTACCAAACCACTTCCAATTCACTCCCATTTGTAGAATTCTAACTTACCAATCCACTTCCAATTCACTCCCATTTATAGAGTTCTAATTTACCAAACCACTTCCAATTCACCCCATTTATAGAATTCTAATTTACCAAACCACTTCCAATTCACTCCCATTTACAGAATCCTAATTGACCAAACCACTTCCAATTCACTCCCATTTATAGAATTCTAATAATTTACCAAACCACTTCCAATTCATTCCATTTATAGAATTCCAGTTTACCAAACCACTTCCAATTCATTCCCATTTGTAGAATTCTAACTTACCAAACCACTTCCAATTCACTGCCATTTATAGAATTCTAATAATTTACCAAACCACTTCCAATTCACTCCCATTTGTAGAATTCTAATTCACCAAACCACTTCCAATTCACTCCCATTTATAGAATTCTAATAATTTACCAAAGCACTTCCAATCCACTCCCATTGATAGAAATCTAATTTACCAAACCACTTCCAATTCACTCCCATTTATAGAATTCTAATTTACCAAACCACTTCCAATTCACTCCGAATTATAGAATTCTAATAATTTACCAAACCACTTCCAATTCACTCCCATTTACAGAATTCTAATTGACCAAACCACTTCCAATTCACGCCCATTTATAGAATTCTAATAATTTACCAAACCACTTCCAATTCACCCCATTTATAGAATTCTAATTCACCAAACCACTTCCAATTCACTCCCATTTATACAATTATAATTTACCAAACCACTTCCAATTCACTCCCATTTATAGAATTCTAATTTACCAAACCACTTCCAATTCACTCCCATTTATAGAATTCTAATAATTTACCAAACCACGTCCAATTCACTCCCATTTATGGAATTCGAATTGACCAAACCACTTTCAATTGACTCCCATTTACAGAATTCTAATTTACCAAACCACTTCCAATACACTCCCATTTACAGAATTCTAATTTACCAAACCACTTCCAATTCACTCCCATTTACAGAATTCTAATTTACCCAACCACTTCCAATTCACTCCCATTTACAGAATTCTAAGTTATCAAACCACTTCCAATTCACTCCCATTTACAGAATTCTAATTTACCAAACCACTTGAAATTCACACCCATTTATAGAAATCTAATTTACCAAACCACTTCCAATTCACTCCCATTTATAGAAATCTAATTTACCAAACCACTTCTAATACATTCCCAGTTATAGAATTCTAATTTACCAAACCACTTCCAATTCAGCCCCATTTATAGAAATCTAATTTACCAAACCACTTCCAATACATTCCCAGTTATAGAATTCTAATTTACCAAACCACTTCCAATTCACTCCCATTTATAAAAACCTAATTTACCAAACCACTTCCAATTCACGCCCATTTATAGAATTCTAATTTACCAAACCACTTCCAATTCACTCCCATTTATAGAATTCTAATTTACCAAACCATTTCCAATTCACCATTTATACAATTCTAATTTACCAAACCACTTCCAATTCACCATTTATACAATTCTAATTTACCAAACCACTTCCAATTCACTCCCATTTATAGAATTCTAATAATTTACCGAACCACTTCCAATTCACTCCCATTTATAGAACTGTAATTTACCAAAGCACATCCAATACATTCCCATTTATAGAAATCTAATTTACCAAACCACTTCCAATTCACTCCCATTTATAGAATTCTAATAATTTACCAAACCACTTCCAATTCACTCCCATTTACAGAATTCTAATTTACCAAACCACTTCCAATCCACTCCCATTTACAGAATTCTAATTTACCCAACCACTTCCAATTCACTCCCATTTACAGAATTCTAATTTACCAAACCACTTCCAATACATTCCCATTTATAGAATTCTAATTCACCAAACCACTTCCAATTCACTCCGAATTGTTGAATTCTAATAATTTACAAAACCACTTCCAATTCATTCCATTTATAGAATTGTAATTCACAAAACCACTTCCAATTCACTCCCATTTATAGAACTGTAATTTACCAAACCACTTCCAATTCACTCCCATTTATAGAATTGTAATTTACCAAACCACTTCCAATTCACTCCCATTTATAGAATTGTAATTTACCAAACCACTTCCAATTCACTCCCATTTACACAATGCTAATTTACCAAACCACTTCCAATTCACTCCCATTTATAGAATTCTAATAATTTACCAAACCACTTCCAATTCATTCCATTTATAGAATTCTAACTTACCAAACCCACTTCCAATTCACTCCCATTTGTAGAATTCTAACTTACCAAACCACTTCCAATTCACTCCCATTGATAGAAATCTAATTTACCAAACCACTTCCAATTCACTCCCATTTATCGAATTCTAATTTACCAAACCACTTCCAATTCACCCCATTTATATAATTCTAATTTACCAAACCACTTCCAATTCACTCCCATTTATAGAATTCTAACTTACCAAACCACTTCCAATTCAAACCCATTTATAGAATTCTAATAATTTACCAAACCACTTCCAATTCACTCCCATTTGTAGAATTCTAATTCACCAAACCACTTCCAATTCACTCCCATTAATAGAATTCTAATAATTTACCAAACCACTTCCAATTCACTCCCATTTACAGAATTCTAATTTACCAAACCACTTCCAATTCACTCCCATTTATAGAATTGTAATTTACCAAACCACTTCCAATTCACTCCCATTTCTATAATTGTAATTTACCAAACCACTTCCAATCAACTCCCATTTATAGAATTCTAATTTACCAAACCACTTCCAATTCACTCCCATTTATAGAATTCTAATTAACAAACCAGTTCCAATTCACTCCCATTTATAGAATTCTAATAATTTACCAAACCACGTCCAATTATAGAATTCTAACTTACCAAAACACTTCCAATTCACTCGCATTTGTAGAATTCTAACTTACTAAACCACTTCCAATTCACTCCCATTTACAGAATTCTAATAATTTACCAAACCACTTCCAATTCACTCCCATTTACAGAATTCTAATTTACCAAACCACTTCCAATTCATTCCCATTTGTAGAATTCTAACTTACCAAACCACTTCCAATTCATTCCATTTATAGAATTCTAACTTACCAAACCACTTCCAATTCACTCCCATTTATAGAATTCTAATAATTTACCAAACCACTTCCAATTCACTCCCATTTGTAGAATTCTAACTTACCAAACCACTTCCAATTCAGTCCCATTTATAGAATTCTAATTTACCAAACCACTTCCAATTCACACCCATTTATAGAAATCTCATTTACCAAACCACTTCCAATTCACTCCGATTTATAGAATCCAATTTGCCAAAACACTTCCAATACATTCCCATTTATAGAATTCTAATTTAGCAAACCACTTCGAATTCACTCCCATTTAGAGAATTCAATTTACCAAACCACTTCCAATTCACCCCCAATTATAGAAATCTAATTTACCAAACCACTTCCAATACATTCCCAGTTATAGAATTCTAATTTACCAAACCACTTCCAATTCACTCCCATTTATAGAAATCTAATTTACCAAACCACTTCCAATACATTCCCAGTTATAGAATTCTAATTTACCAAACCACTTCCAATTCAGCCCAATTTATAGAAATCTAATTTACCAAACCACTTCCAATTCACTCCCAGTTATAGAATTCTAATTTACCAAACCACTTCCAATTCACTCCCATTTGTAGAATTCTAATTTACAAAACCACTTCCAATTCACTCCCGTTTATAGAATTGTAATATTTTACCAAACCACTTCCAATTCACTCCCATTTACAGAATTCTAATAATTTACCAAACTACTTCCAATTTACTCCCATTTATAGAATTCTAACTTACCAAACCACTTCCAATCCACCATTTATAGAATTCTAATTTACCAAACCACTTCCAATTCACTCCCATTTGTCGAATTCTAATTTAACAAACCACTTCCAATTCACTCCCATTTGTAGAATTCTAATTTACCAAACCACTTCCAATTCACTCCCATTTGTAGAATTCAAATTTACCAAACCACTTCCAATTCACACCCATTTATGGAATTCTAATTTACCAAACCACTTCCAATTCATTCCCATTTATAGAATTCTAAAAGCTTACCAAACCACTTCCAATTCACTCCCATTTACAGAATTCTAATTTACCAAACCACTTCCAATTCACCCCCATTTATAGAATTCTAATTTACCAAACCACTTCCAATCCACTCCCATTTACAGAATTCTAATTTACCAAACCACATCCAATTCACTCCCATTTGTAGAATTCTAATTTACCAAACCACTTCCAATTTACTCCCATTTATAGAATTCTAACTTACCAAACCACTACCATTCCACTACCTTTTATATAATTCTAACTTACCAAACCACTTCCAATTCACTCCCATTTATAGAATTCTAATTTACCAAGCCGCTTCCAATTCACCCCCATTTACAGAATTCTAATTTACCAAACCACTTCCAATTCACCCCCATTTATAGAATTCTAATTTACCAAACCAATTCCAATGCACTCCCATTGAAAGAATTCTAACTTACCAAACCATTCCAATTCACTCCCATTTGTAGAATTCTAATTTGCCAAACCACTTCCAATTCAATCCCATTTATAGAATTCTAATAATTTACCAAACCACTTCCAATTCACTCCCATTTATAGAATTCTAATATACCAAACCACTTCCAATTCACTCCCATTTGTAGAATTCTAATTTACCAAACCACTTCCAATTTACTCCCATTTACAGAATTCTAAATAACCAAACCACTTCCAATTCACTCCCATTTATACAATTCTAAATTACCAAACCACTTCCAATTCACTCCCATTTATAAAATTCTAATTAACCAAACCACTTCCAATACAGTCCCATTTATTGAATTCTAACTTACCAAACCACTTCCAATTCACTCCCATTTGTAGAATTCCAATTTACCAAACCACTTCCAATTTACAGAATTCTAACTTACCAAACCAATTCCAATCCATCCCCATTTATAGAATTCTAACTTACCAAACCACTTCCAATTCACCCCATTTCTAGAATTCTAATTTACCAAACCACTTCCAATTCACTCCCATTTGTAGAATTCTAATTTACCAAACCACTTCCAATTCACACCATTTGTAGAATTCTAATTTACCAAACCACTTCCAATTCACTCCCATTTATACAATTCTAATTTACCAAACCACTTCCAATTCCAACCCATTTATAGAATTCTAACTTACCAAACCCTTCCAATTCACTCCCATTTGTACAATTCTAATAATTTACCAAACCACTTCCAATACATTCCCATTTATAGAATTCTAACTTACCAAACCACTTCCAAGTCACTTCCATTTATACAATTCTAATTTACCAAACCACTTCCAATACACTCCCATTTATACAATTCTAATTTACCAAACCACTTCCAATTCACCCCATTTATAGAATTCTAATTTACCAAACCACTTCCAATTGATTCCCATTTACAGAATTCTAATTTACCAAACTACTTCCAATACAGTCCCATTTTTGAATACTAATTTACCAAAGCACTTCCAATACATTCCCAGTTATTCAATTCTAATTTACCAAACCACTTCCGATTCACTCCCATTTATAGAATTCTAATTTACCAAAACACTTCCAATTCACCCCCATTTATAGAATTCTAATTTGCCAAACCACTTCCAATTCACTCCCATTTATAGAATTCTAATATACCAAACCACTTCCAATTCACTCCCATTTGTAGAATTCCAATTTACCAAACCACTTCCAATTTACTCCCATTTATAGAATTCTAATTTACCAAACCACTTCCAATTCACTCCCATTTGTAGAATTCCAATTTACCAAACCAGTTCCAATTCACTCCCATTTATACAATTCTAATTTACCAAACCACGTCCAATTCACTCCCATTTGTAGAATTCTAATTTACCAAACCACTTCCAATTCACTCCCATTTGTAGAATTCTAATTTAGCAAGCCACTTCCAATTCACCCCATTTACAGAATTCTAATTTACCAAACCACTTCCAATTCACTCCCATTTATAGAATTCTAATTTAGCAAACCACTTCCAATTCACTCCCATTTATAGACTTCTAATAATTTACCAAACCACTTCCAATTCATTCCCATTTACAGAATTCTAATTTACCAAACCACTTCCAATACAGTCCCATTTTTGAATACTAATTTACCAAAGCACTTCCAATACATTCCCAGTTATACAATTCTAATTTACCAAACCACTTCCAATTCACTCCCATTTATAGAATTCTAATTTACCAAACCACTTCCAATTCACTCCCATTTGTAGAATTCCAATTTACCAAACCACTTCCAATTCACTCCCATTTGTAGAATTCCAATTTACCAAACCACTTCCAATTTACTCCCATTTATAGAATTCTAATTTACCAAACCACTTCCAATTCACTCCCATTTGTAGAATTCTAATTTAGCAAGCCACTTCCAATTCACCCCATTTACAGAATTCTAATTTACCAAACCACTTCCAATTCACTCCCATTTATAGAATTCTAATTTACCAAACCACTTCCAATTCACTCCCATTTGTAGAATTCTAATTTACCAAACCACTTCCAATTCACTCCCATTTGTAGAATTCTAATTTACCAAACCACTTCCAATTCACTCCCATTTATAGACTTCTAATAATTTACCTAACCACTTCCAATTCACTCCCGTTTATAGACTTCTAATAATTTACCAAACCACTTCCAATTCACTCCCATTTACAGAATTCTAATTTACCAAACCACTTCCAATTCACCCCCATTTATAGAATTCTAATTTACCATACCAATTCCAACGCACTCCCATTTATAGAGTTCTAATTTACCAAACCATTTCAATTCACTCCCATTTATACAATTCTAATTTACCAAACCACTTCCAATTCATTCCCATTGATAGAATTCTTATTTAGCAAACCACTTCCAATTCATTCCAATTAAAAAATTCTAATAATTTACCCAACCACTTCCAATTCACCCCCATTTATAGAATTCTAATTTACCAAACCACTTCCAATTCACTCCCATTTATAGAATTCTAATTTACCAAACCACTTCCAATTTACTCCCATTTATAGAATACTAATTTACCAAACCACTTCCAATTTACTCCCATTTATAGAATACTAATTTACCAAACCACTTCCAATTCACTCCCATTTATAGAATTCTAACTTACCAAACCACTTCCAATTCACTCCCATTTATACAATTCTAATTTACCAAACCACTTCCAATTTACGCCCATTTATACAATTCTAATTTACCAAACCACTTCCAATTCACTCCCATTTATAGAATTCTAATTCACCAAACCACTTCCAATTCACCCCCATTTATTGAATTCAAATTTACCAAACCACTTCCAATTCACTCCCATTTATAGAATTCTAATAATTTACCAAACCACTTCCAATTCACTCCCATTTATAGAATTCTAATTTACCAAACCACTTCCAATTCACTCCCATTTATAGAATTCTAATTTACCAAACCACTTCCAATACATTCCCATTTATAGAATTCTAATATTGTTCTGGACTTATTACATGCAGATAGTACCCTCTGGTGGTAGTTATTGTATGGCAGGGTTAGTATACAGCAGAGGTCATTTGACCTCTTGTTCCTGTTTGAACCCGGAAGTAGAATTCCAGGAAGAACCTGACTGAGTAATGGAGAATCTTCCATGAGGGATTCTCAATATAGTGCCATCTCATCTCATATGCTAGGCCAGACGCAATCTCTGAGTATCTTTGTTTGTTAACATGATAGCAACTTTGTCAGTGCAGTATTTGACAATATGTTGTTTATAAAAAGTTATTATTTGATATATACAGAAGTTAAGTTCAAGGGACATTTAGTTATGCAGTTAGTCTATTCTATTGTTATAAATATGTTTATATCTTATGTAACATTTAATGTATAGTACTCAGTTCAATGTACAAAACACACTTTGGCCTAGAAATTCAGTTGGCGCGCCAGCCGTTAGCGCCTTAGGAGGAGTAGATCTCGAGCGCTAGGCGCTTAGCGCCCGGGCGCAGCGCAATCTGTGCCTCGCCCCAACCTCAGTAGACATTTAGCGCCGGCGCAAAGTCTTAGCGCGCGCCCTGCTGCGCGCGCAGATCATGACGTCATTTCGTCGTGCAACGCCTTTTGTGCGCCCGGAACCGGAACTTCACTCGCGCCGCCCCATTGTGCGCCAGGCGGCCCTAACGACTGTGAAGTGGAATGGTACACAGCTGAGGCGGGCCGCGGGGAGCGCAAATTAAAGGGCACTTACCCTGCACTATAAAGGCCAGCCATTTTGCAGCATTCATTCTTGTGCAACGATTTTTTGGACAGAGACCAAGGAGGAGAGCTTACTGCTTTGGCCCAACACTAGGACAGATATTTTTGGCTCAGGCCAGAGCTTAGCAATTATCTTTGCCTTCATTGAGATCTCAGTGTTTGCCAGCATATAATGTGGGCTGCATTGGGTGCCAACGCTGAGTTTCAGCCTTATGCCGGAAGGGCTTACAGACGCCGTGAGAGAGTGGCAGCCCTGGCTAGACGCAGAGGGGGCAACAGGCGTCGCCAAGTGAGGCCTTACCCACCCAGGGTATACCGCCAGCAGTCCTCCTATCTGACCATGTCTGCCGCGCAGTGTGTTAGGAGGCTGCGATTCAGAAGGGAGGTGGTTGCAGACACCTGCCAGCTGCGTCCACAGCTGATGCGCAGGACGTCTCTGTCGGTGGCAGTGAAGGTGACGGTGGCTCTCAACTTCTATGCCACCGGCTCCTTCCAATCCGCTGCTGGGGACATCGCTAACATCTCCCAGTTCGCCGTGCATTGCTGCATCCGCCAGGTGACCAATGCCCTTTTCAGAAGGAGACATCAATTCATCTCCTTCCCCATGACCCTGGAGAAGCAGCAGCAGCGTGCAGTGGGATTTGCAGGAATAGCGGGCTTCCCCATGGTGCAGGGCGCCATTGACTGCACGCATGTGGCTTTGCGGGCACCTCTGGAGCATGCCGAGGATTACCGCAACCGGAAGGGCTACCATTCCCTCAACGTACAGCTGGTGTGTGACCACAGGCAGCGCATCCTAGCTGTCAATGCCCACTTTCCAGGCAGCAGCCACGATGCCTTTATCCTGCGACAGACAACTGTGGCTGACATGTTCCAGGCACAGCCTCACCCAAGAGGATGGCTTATCGGGGACAAAGGCTATCTTTTGTGTACCTGGCTCATGACCCCGCTCCGCGCGCCCACGACCCCTGCTGAACAGGCATACAACGAGAGCCATCAAGCGACTAGGAACATCATAGAACAATCGGCGTCCTCAAGCAACGGTTCCACTGTCTGGATCGCTCCGGGGGAGCCCTCCAGTATTCGCAGGAGCGAGTCTCCCAATTCGTCGTCGTTTGCTGCATGCTGCACAACCTGGCTATCCGCAGGACTCAGGCACTGCCACCTCACGCTGGACCACCACCTCAGGAGGAGGAGGAGGACGAGGAGTACCAGCCCAGGAGGGAGGCAGAAGGTCCAAGGGCCACCCGTCGGCGGCTTATTGACCGTCACTTCTAGGCCCCCTGTCAGGGAATGGCTTGTGCCAATGAAAGAACATGATTGCAGCCGCTCCGCAAGCCGTCAGCCGGTTAAGGCAACAAACACTTCAAAGATCAAACATGGACAATGTGAATAAATAAAATGGTTTATTGTACAAACTCAGGGCCCTTCCCACATGAAAACCAAAAACAGACGAAACCCCCAAAAAACACACACACACATGACTCACTCCCACAACCTGGGGCGCATTAACAAAAGATGTAAACAAAAATGGCCTTCATCCTCGGCCTTCACAAAACACACATTCCAGAAAACACAACATTTGGACACACCCTCTACTTAGTGGCCCGCGAGGGCGATGCCTTCTGCAAACTTTGGCGGCCCCTGCACGCCCTGCTGCTCCTCCTCAAAGTGAGGCCATTGGCTGCTGCAAGGCTGGGGGCAGGCTCCTGAGGGGCACACGTCGTGACGGCAGATGCCCTTGGGGGTCAGCCTAGACGAGGTCTGGCCGTCGAGGGGCCGGCTCGTGAATGCTGCAGCTGTGGCTGGCCAGCATCAGTCGCTGCAGCAGCTCCTGGCAGCTCCACTGGGGGAGTGGCAGTGGCGGCTGGAGGAATGGGGGCAAGCTGGCGGATGGCAGGCGCTCGCTGGTCGCCTGAGACACTGGCACTCGGCCGGGCCAGCACTGCAGCATGCGCACCAATCTGCCGAGGGACAGACCGCTGTGCTGCTGCAACGCGCCGGGTGCCCTGGCGATGCCTGGCCGACACAGCGAGTGTGGCAGCAGTGAGTGCCCGTGTTGACCTGTTCAGTGACCGCATCAGAGCACCCAGTGACTGCACGGCACCACTGATCACCTGGCCACTCGCTGCCTGAGCTGCCCCGAATTCCACCCGACTGGTGGCCTGTGAGGCCCCGAACTCGGTCACACTCCGAGACAGGGACTCGATGGCCTCAGGCAACCGTGCCACTACCCCCATGAGCTCCGTGTGCCGGCGCTCCGAGTCCGCGGACAAGTCCTCGAGGCGGCGCATCTCCTCGGCGTTGGCCGTCTCCGGACTGGAGGCCGGACTCTCCCTCTGGGGAGAAGGCCGCCGAGCTGGCCGACCCTTCCTGCGTTGCTGGGCCCAGCAATTGGACTCCCCTCCGACCCTTCCCCCCTCTGGGGAGAAGGCCGCTGAGCTTCCACCCCCCTCCCGCGTTTCTGCAGGCCGCTGGTCCCAGGAGCTACCCTCCCCTCCGACACTTCCCCCACGCTCCCCTCCAGGGAAGACGTGTCCCCTACATTGGCATGGGTTGCCGCGGCTGAGGGTTCCCCTGATGGGCCGCCTTCCTCTTGCTCCTCCTCCTCCTCCTCCTCTTCTGAGGGGCTGTCACTGGCAACTTCAGGGACCTCCTCCTCACCATCTGAAAGCAGGAAGGCACAAGAGTAGCTTTAGAGTGAGGAGAGGGAGTCAGCGAGGGATGCATGAGTGGTGGCATTCAGCGCATTGGTCGGACAGTGGCAAAGGATGTAGATCTGATGCGCAAGTGGGACGAGAGAGGTCCAAAAGGTGATGTCCTTACCATTGGTGCCCAGAACAGGGTCGGCATCTCCAGATGCAACGGGGCCAATCACCCGGGCACCCATGATGCGCTCCACGCGATGTTGCAGCTCGGTGAGCGGCTGGATCTAGGGTCCGCCTCCCCCGGTCGCAGTCCGGCTCCTCTTATTATTGGCCAGCTTGGCCTGCAAGAGAAAGGACGGCCTCTAAGTACAGTGTGTAGCCCTGATCTTGTGTGCACTGCCTCCCATGGTCGAATAGTCTGGCCAGTGTGTAGCCCTGATCTTGTGTGCACTGCCTCACATGGTCGAATAGCCTGGCCAGTGTGTTAAGTGCACAATGTGCAATTGATGTTCATGAGTGTCCCATAGCTGCTGCATGAGGGCTGGCCATTAGGGCTTTCAGGTCCCTTTGCCCATAATGTGAGGTGCACATGCAAGGATGAGGAGGACACTGGAAAGGGTACTCACCCTGACAATCCTGGCGAGGTCATTTAGCTTTTTGCGGCATTGGACACCGCTCCTGGGGACCTCGCTGCTGGATGTTACCTTGGTGGCGACATGCCTCCAGGCTCTCCGGTAGACGCGGGCCGGCTGCTTCCTGCCATTGTCCGGAAACAAAATATGGCGTCTCTTCTCCACAGCACCAACCAGCACCCTCAGATCAAGCTCCGAGAAGCGCTGCGCTCGTTCACGGGCCATCTCCATGGTTTCAGGCGCTATTTGGGTCCAGCAGCAGTGTTCAGGCCTAGCTGCAGGGCTCCACTATCCAGGGCGTGGCAGCAGACCAAGTCGACCCTTCCCCCTTAAGAGCTGGCCGGCGCCAGGGTGTCTGCTGTCAATCAAGAAATGGCCGCACCTGCGCTGCGCCCGACCTCGGCGCTCTCGCTTAGCGCCTAAAGAGAGGCGTGCAGCCAGTTTTAGCGCTCGAGCAAACTCTTAGGGCGAAGCTAATGAATATCGGAGAAGTGGCCTCGAATTTGCGCCGGGCGCAAACTTTAGCGGCCGCCCGACTTTACCGCCCCAAAAGTGGCTGTAATGAATTTCTAGGCCTAGGGAGGCAGTGCATACAACAGGGCACCACACTGGCCAAGCTATTCGACCATGGGAGGCAGTGCATACAGCAACAGGGCACCACACTGGACTTAGAGGCCGTCCTTTCTCTTGCAGGCCAAGCTGGCCCAGAATCTGAGGAGCCGGACTGACACCGGGGGAGGCCGTCCCCAGTTCCAGCAGCTCAGTGACCTGGAGGAGCGCGTGGGTCGACTCATGGGTGGCCGGCTGATTGGGGCCCAGCACAGGGTCGGCATCTCCACATGCTACGGGGCCAATGGTAAAGACATCACCTTTTGGACCTCTCGTTCCCCTTGCGCTTCAGATCTACATCCTTTGCCACTGTCCGACCAATGCGCTGAATGCCACCACTCAGGCCTCCCTCGCTGATGCCCTGTCCTCACTCTAAAGCTACTCTTGTGCCTTCCTGCTTTCAGCTGGTGAGGAGGAGGTCCCTGAAGCTGCCAGTGACAGTCCCTCGGAAGAGGACGAGGAGGAGCAAGAGGAAGGCGGCCCATCGGGGGAACCCACATCCGCGCCAGGGGATGGCAATGGAGGGGACACGTCTTCCCTGGAGGAGAGCCAGGGGGAAGTGTTGCAGGGGGGTGTAGCTCCTGTGCCCAGTGGCGTCCAGCCACGCGGGAAGGGTCGGGCAGCTCGGCGGCCTTCTCCCCAGAGGGAGAGTCCGGCCTCCAGTCCGGAGACGGTCCTCGCCCAGGAGGTGCGCCTCCTCGATCAAATGTCCGCGGACTCGGATCGCCGGCACACCGAGTTCATGGGGGTTGTGGCACGGTTGCCTGAGGCCATCGAGTCCCTGGCTCATAGTGTGTCCGATTTCGGGGCCTCACAGGCCAGGGGTTTCGAGCAACTCGGGGCAGCACAGGCCGGGGGTTTCGAACAATTTGGGGCAGCACAGGACGCCAGTCGGGCCGAATTCGGGGCAGCACAGGACGCGAGTCGGGCCGAATTCAGGGCAGCACAGGCAGCGAGTGGACAGTTGATCAGTGGTGCCGTGCAGTCACTGGCTGGTCTGATGCGGGCACAGACCAGGGCAGTACGGGCACTCACTGCTGCCACACTCGCTGTGTCAGCCAGGCATCGCCAGGGCACCCGCCGCGCTGCAGCAGCACAGCGGTCTGGCCTTCACCAGATTGCTGCGCTTGCTGCAGTGCCAGCCCGGCCGAGAGCCAGTGTCTCAGGCGAGCAGCGAGCGCCTGGCATCAGCCAGCTTGCCCCCATTGCTGCAGCTGCCACTGCCACTCCCCCAGTGAAGCTGCCACGAGCTGCTGGAGAGACTGATGCTGCCCAGCCACAGCTGCAGCAGTCAGCAGCCGGCCCCTCGAGGGCCAGAGCTCGTCTAGGCCGACCCCCAAGGGCATCTGCCATCACGCCATGTGCCCCTCAGGAGCCTTCCCCCAGCCTTGCAGCACCCACAGGGCCCAGGTTGAGGCGGAGCAGGTCGGCCAGGGGCCGGAAAAGGCTGGACAAGGACTCGCCCTCTCGGCACACAAAGTAGAGGGTGTTGCCAAATGTTTTTTTATATGGGGGTGGTTGTGTTGGTAAGGCCAAGGATGAAGGCCATTTGGATGGAAAAGTTTTGTTATTCCTCCCCAGGTTGTGAGTCATGTGTTTGACTGTTTTTTGGGGGTGTTGTCTGTTTTTGGGTTTCATGTGGGAAGGGCCCTTCAATAAAGCTTTTTCTTTATTCAGCTTGTCCATGTTTGATGTTTGAAGTGGTTGTTGCGTTAACCGGCTGAGGGCTTGCGGAGCGGCTGCATTCATGTCCCTTCATTGCCACAAGCCATTCCCTGACAGGGGGCCTAGAAGTGTCGTTCAATAAGCCGCCGACGGACGGCCCTTGGACCTTGTGGCTCCCTCCTGGGCTGGTACTCCTCCTCCTGGTCCTCCTGCTCGTCCTCCTGAGGTGGTGGTCCAACGTGAGGTGGCAGTGCCCGAGTCCTGCGGATAGCCAGGTTGTGCAGCATGCAGCAAACGACGACGAACTGGGAGACTCTATCCGGTGAATACTGCAGAGATCCGCCGGAGCGATCCAGGCAGCGGAACCGTTGCTTGAGGACGCCAATCGTTTGCTCTATGATGTTCCTTGTGGCTTGATGGCTTTCGTTGTATGCCTCCTCAGCAGGGGTCCTGGGCGTGCGGAGCGGGATCATGAGCCATGTACACAAAGGATAGCCTTTGTCCCCGATAAGCCATCCTCTTGGGGGAGGCTGTGCCTGGAACATGTCAGCCACAGTAGTCTGGCGCAGGATAAATGCATCGTGGCTGCTGCCTGGAAATCAGGCATTGACAGCTAGGATGCACTGCCTGTTGTCACACACCAGCTGTACATTGAGGGAATGGTAGCCCTTCCGGTTGCGGTAATCCTTGGCATGGTCGATAGGTGCCCGCAAAGCCACATGCGTGCAATCAATGGCGCCCTGCACCATGGGGAAGTCTGCGATCCTCGCAAATCCGACTGCACGCTGCTCCTGCCTCACCAGGCTCATGGGGAAGGAGATGAATTGGTGTCTCCTTGTGAAAAGGGCATCGGTGACCTGCCGGATGCAGCGATGCACGGCGAACTGGGAGATGTTAGCTATGTCCCCAGCAGCGGCTTGGAAGGAGCCGCTTGCATAAAAGTTCAGAGCCACCATGACCTTCACTTCCACCGACAGAGACGTCCTGCACATCAGCTGTGGACGCAGATCTCTGTGAAGCAGCTGGCAGATCTCTGCAACCACCTCCCTTCTGAAGCGCAGCCTCTTAACACACTGCGCGGCAGTCATGGTGAGATAGGACACCTGCTGGCGGTATTCCCTGAGTGGGTAAGGCCTATGTTGCCGACGCGTCTAGGCATGGCTGCCCCTCTCACACAGCGTCTGCGAGCCCTTCGCACATAATGCTGGAACTGAGGGTTGGCACCCCATGCAGCCCCCATAATATACTGGCAAACAATGAAATCACAATGAGGCAAATTTCCAAGCTCTGGCCAGAAGCCAAAAATACCTCTATGTTGGGCCAAATCAGTAAGGTCTCTTCCTTGGTTTCTGTCCAGAAATCCGTTGCACAAAAGTCATTGCAGCAAAATGGCTGGCCTTTATAGTTCAGTGTAAGTGCCCTTTAATTAGCGCTCCCCGAGGCCCGCAGGGCCTCTGCTGCGTTCCACTTCACAGTTCTTAGCACCGCCACGCCCACATTGGGCGGGCGCGACTGAAGTTCCGGTTTGGGGCGCACAAAGGGCGTTGCACGACGAAATGACGTCATAAGCTGCGCGCGCAGCTGAGTGTGCGCAAACACTTTGCGCCGGCGCTAAATGTCTACTGAAGTTGGGCGTAGGCGCAGATCGCGCTGCGCCCGGCCGCTAAGTGCCTAGCGCTCGAAGTCTACTCCTCTTAAGGCGCTAACGGCTGGCGCACGCAACTGAATTTCTAGGCCTTTGTCTTTGTTTACAGTTTCGCAAATTTGTTCAAGTAAAGCTTCAAAATGGCAAAACGGCTTCTTGAGGAATTATTTGAATAAGTGTTTAACTTGCTGGATAACTAGATAGGAACACGTCTAGCGAGACCAGTACAGTGAAAAGATAGCAATACGGCTAGCTGTGAAGAGCGGAGCAGCAGGAACTCACAGTAGGCCATCACGACAGAGCCAGCTTAAGTCTTCACCTTGTACACCACACTTACCTCACATCAACATGTCAGAAGATAATACCAAAAACGCTACTCAGCGCGTAGAAGACCTTAAACAGTCAGACGAACCCGTAGAATGTGACAATCGGTCTATAAGCTCCGGTTACTACAGATCGCAAGCTGGTTCACGGTCATCAGGTGGTTCTAGAGTAAGCATGGCCATCGCCAAAGCACAGGCTAAGCTGGAAGCAGCTCAAGCCAGAGCTGCGCATGCCGACAGAGAAATAGAAATAAAAGTAGAACAAGCTCAACTCCAGGCCCGACTCCAAACTGATCAGGCCCGACTCCAAGCTGACCAGGCCCGTCACCAGATTGGACGCCAGGCTGAACAGGCCCGTCTCCAAGCCACATTAGATGCTCTGCAGCAACAAAAAAAATAGATGCTGCATTAGCTGAGGCACAAGTATTCGAGGCAATTTTAGAGGGAGCTGATCCCGAGACAGCTTACAAACCTTTAATTCCCGTTCTGCGGCAGAGTCGACGACAGCGCACCAGAGATTACGTAAGCGACCATGCCGACATACACTTTACGAGAGAGAGGGAGGAAGACCCGCACATCTCTACAGACTCAAGCACTTCATATAACATGCCCCAAGTCGCCAACCAAGGTCAAAATAGACAGTGTGCCTCAAGCCGCAGGATCTTCCCCAGCAAAACAGAAGACACGGTGCAGAGGAATAGAAAGCTGAAGAGAGAAAGTCAGCAGCAGACCCCTTTTCATTTCCTTGAGACCCCCAACAGAGCCCCTACTCAAGGCAACCCTGGCAAGGGTCCCAGCACCTACGACCTTGCCAAATACCTTGCACGCAGCCAGCTGGTGACTACAGGGTTAACCAAGTTTGATGACAGGCCAGAGAATTATCGGGCTTGGAAGTCCTGCTTCCACGATCCCATATCGGACTTAGACCTGTCGGCAGAAGAGCTCGGCCTCCTTATCAAATGGCTCGGCCCAGAGTCCGCCGGACAGGCACGCAGGATAAAAGCGGTCAATGTGGGACATCCGCCAACTGGGTTGAAGATGGCTTGGGCGAGGCTGGAAGAAAGCTACAGCTCGCCTGAAGCCATTGAAAGGGCTCTCTGACAGGTTGGAGAACTTTCCGAAGTTGACGAATAAGGAACCCCAGAAGCTCCGCGACCTTGGAGATCTGCTGTCAGAACTTGAAGCCGCAAAGCAGGACGGCTACCTACCCGGGCTATCGTACTTAGACACTTCCAGAGGGGTAAGTCCCATCATTGAGAAGCTTCCATTTAACCTGCAGGATCGTTTGGGTCAAAGTTCAAGCTAAAGCACAACGTTACCTTCCCACCATTCTCTGCGTTTGCCAAATTCATCCGTAAAGAAGCCAAAGCCAGGAACGACCCCAGCTTCAACCTCTTCTCCTCCCACACAGCACTTTCCATGTCTGTCAAACTTGTCTCTTCTGGCAAGACACCAGTATCTGCCCACAAAATTCAAGTGTCTTCAACCGAGAACACGAAGGATCAGAAGAAATCTGAGGATATGAGCAAGCAATGCCCCATCCACAACAAGCCCCATCCATTAAAGAAGTGCAGAGGCTTCAGGGAGATGTCCCTGGAAGACCGCAAACAGTACCTCAAAAGAGAACTCTGTTTCAAGTGCTGCTCTTCCACGAACCATCTTGCCAAGAACTGCAAGGTAGATGCAAAATGCACAGAATGTGAAAGTGATCGGCACATTTCAGCACTTCACCCAGGCCCAGCTCCTTGGAAGTCAGAGTCGCCTTCTCCCGCCTCAGAGCACGGCGGGGAGAGAGAGAGGAGCTGCCGGTCCGGAGATTACATCCAAGTGCACCGAGGTGTGTGGAGAAGGAGTGAGCGCAAGAGCATGCTCCAAGATATGCCTCATTAACGTGTACCCTGTAGGACGTCACCAAGAATCTGAAGAGATGTATGCCATACTAGACGAACAAAGCAATCGTTCTCTAGCAAGATCCGAGTTCTTCAACATCTTCAAGGTCAAAGGAAGTCCGTCGCCTTACACGCTGAAGACGTGTGCTGGGCTTTCAGAGACAGCCGGCAGGAGGGCATGTGGTTATGTTGTTGAGTCAGCCGACGGGAAGATTAGCCTCCCCCTTCCTACACTCATCGAATGTAATCAAGTCCCTGACAACCGTTCTGAGATTCCCACTCCGAATGCAGCTCATCACCACCGTCATCTGAGACGCATTGCAGACGAGATCCCACCTCTTGATCCAGATGCAGGCATACTTCTGTTGTTGGGAAGGGACATACTGAGGGTACATAAGATAAGGAAACAGATCAACGGTCCACATGACGCCCCTTTCGCCCAAAGGCTAGACCTCGGCTGGGTCGTTGTTAGAGACGTGTGCCTCAAGGGCGCTCACAAACCATCTCAGGTGAGCACACTCAAGACTTCCATCTTGGAGAATGGTCGTCCAAGCTACCTTACCCCATGCAGTAGTCAGATCCGAGTGACAGAGAAGTTCAGTCATACGGCTCAGCCTCAGAAAACCCCAGCGCTGATCTCCGCAGACAGCACACAGATGATGCTCACTGGAGAGAACCCGGGTCAGTCAGTCTTCTGTCGCACCGCCAATGACCACAAACTTGCTCCATCGATCGACGACATGAGATTCCTCCAGATTATGGACAATGAGGTCTCTCATGACAGCTCTAACAGCTGGGTTGCACCCTTACCCTTCCAGAACCCCAGACGACAGCCGCCGAACAACAGGGAGTATGCCTATAATCGTCTTAACTCACTCCGTCGCACACTAAAGAAGCCGAAGATGAAAGCACACTTCCTAGAGTTTGTCAAGAAAATGCTTGTCAACGATCATGCAGAGATAGCTCCTCCCCTCCAGGAAGGCCAAGAGTGTTGGTACCTCCCTTCCTTCGGAGTCTATCACCCCAAAAAGCCGGAACAGATCCGCGTGGTGTTTGACTCCAGTGCACCATATCAGGGAGTCTCTCTCAATGACGTACTCCTCACAGGGCCCGATCTTAACAACAGCCTCTTGGGGGTACTCATGAGATTCAGGAAAGAGCCGTCGCCATCACTGCCGATATCCAGCACATGTTTCACTGCTTTGTGGTGAGGGAAGACCACAGAGACTTCCTCCGCTTCCTGTGGTATCGCGACAACGACCCCAACAGAGACATTGTGGACTACAGAATGCGTGTCCATGTCTTCGGGAATAGCCCATCCCCTGCTGTCGCCATATACGGACTGAGGGGGGCTGCCAAGGAAGAAGACGACGACTTTGGCAATAATGTGAGAGGGTTCGTCGAACAAGAGTTCTATGTCGACGACGCACTGAAGTCATTCCCGACCGAAGCAGAGGCCATCAGTACCCTCGGACGAGCCCAGGAACCACTTGCACTATCCAATCTCAGGCTGCATAAGATAGCCTCTAACAGACCAGCAGTGATGGAGGCATTCCCCCCTGAAGATCGTGCTAAGGACGTCAAGGATCTAGACCTCTTCACTGATGACCTCCCCTTACAGCGTAGCCTAGGAGTGTCTTGGAACATAGCAACAGACACGTTCATGTTCCAAGTCTTAGATGACAAGAAACCCTTCACACGTAGAGGAGTGCTCTCTACAGTCAACAGCCTATACGACCCTCTCGGCTTCTTAGCCCCTGTCACCATACAAGGCAAGCTGCTCCTCAAAGAACTCTCCACACGTGAAGAGTGGGATTCACCTCTCACTGAAGAGATGGAAGCAGAGTGGGACAGATGGAGAGACTCACTCCAAGACTTACAGGTGATCCGAATATCTCGCTCCTATACGTCCTTCTCTCCCTCAAATGCCCAATTGAAGAGCTTTGTGTCTTTGCAGACACATCCGCTAAGGCCATTGCAGGTGTGGCTTATCTGAAGGTTACCACTCAAGATGGACAAAGCAAAGTTGGCTTCGTCTTTGGTAAGGCCAAGTTGGCACCCCAGCCAGACCTCACCATACCCAGATTGGAACTGTGCACAGCAGTATTGGCAGTTGAGATTGCAGAGTTCATAGAAGAGGAGATTGATCTGAAGTTCGACAGCATCACGTATTATATAGACAGCAAAGTGGTGCTAGGATGCACCCATAACCAAAGTAGACGGTTCTACGTATACGTGAACAATAGGGTCCAACGTATTTGACAGTCCACATCCCCCGACCAGTGGAGGTACGTCCCCACAGACTTGAACCCAGCTGACCATGGGTCTAGATCTGTAACAGCATCCCTTCTCAGCAGCACGACTTGGCTGTCAGGACCTGCTTTTCTTCAGGATCCGTTCCCGCACTTCTCCGAACTCAAATGAGTCATTTGACCTCCTCAACCCTGTTTCTGACTCTGAGATACGCCCACAAGTCACAGCGAACGTTACTCAAATCTCTAAGGACCTGATGAGCACCAAACGCTTCAAGCGTTTCTCCAAATGGAACACTCTCATAAAGATGGTAGCACGCCTAACCCACATAGCTCGTACCTTCTCCCAGTCTACACAAGAGAGTAGCTGCCATGGGTGGCACATCTGTCATAAGAGTCCCTCTGAAGAGGAGCTCAAGAGAGCCAAAATCCTTGTGATGAAGAGTGTCCAACACGAGTGTTACTCAAAAGAGTTGAAGTGTATAGCAGCAGAACGCAACCTACCCCCTCACAGCAGTCTACGGAAGTTACATCCTATCGTCGACACCGACGGACTGTCTGAGGTGGCCCTTCTTTTGTCGCCAGAGGACTCCAGTGACAAGTAAAGTTAGGATTATGTGGAGTCGCTAACGACCCCAGACGGGGAGTGTTCTGGACGCATTACATGCAGATAGCACCCTCTGGTGGTAGTTATTGTATAGCAGTGTTAGTACACTGCAAGAGGTCAGTTGACCTCTTGTTCCTGTTTGAACCTGGAAGTAGAATTCCAGGAAGAACCTGACTGAGTAATGGAGAATCTTCCATGAGGGATTCTCAATCTAGTGCCATCTCATCTCATATGCTACGCCAGACGCAATCTCTGAGTATCTTTGTTCGTTAACATGATAGCAACTTTGTCAGTGTAGTATTTGACAATATCTTGTTTATAAAAAGTTAAGAGTTGGTATTTACAGAAGTTTAGTTCAAGGGACATTTGGTTATACAATTAGTCTATTCTATTGTTATAAACATGTTTATATCTTATGTAACATTTAATGTATAGTACTCAGTTCTATGTACAAAACATACTTTGTCTTTGTTTACAGTTTCACAAATTTGTTCAAGTAAAGCTTCAAAACAGCAAACCGGCTTCTTGAGGAATTATTCGAATAAGTGTTTAACTTGCTGGATAACTAGATAGGAGCACGTCTAGCGAGACCAGTACAATTCTAATTTGCCAAACCACTTCCATTACATTCCCACTGAAAGAATTCTATTTTACCAAACCACTTCCAATCCACTCCTATTTATAGAATTCTAATTTACCAAAACACTTCCAATTCACTCCCATTTATACTAATAATAATAATCAACTTTATTGTCATTGATAGTGCACAAGTGCAGTACAACGAAATGTAGGCTTGCGGCTCCCGAGAGTGTACATTTAGATCAAGACATTTAAACATTCATTTGGCTTGTAATACATTAACATAAACATAACCATAATAAAGTGCATTGGCAGATGTGCAGGCTTGAGAGTTCATTTGTGGACCCACGGCGAAGAATCACTGAAAAGACTACACGATAACATCAACAAGTTCCATCCCACCATCAAACCCACCATGGACTACTCCTCAGAATCAGTCTCATTCCTGGACACACGAATCTCCATCAAAGACGGACACCTCAGCACTTCACTCTACCGCAAGCCCACGGACAACCTCACGATGCTTCACTTCTCCAGCTTCCACCCTAACCACGTTAAAGAAGCCATCCCCTATGGACAAGCCCTGTGAATACACAGGATCTGCTCAGACGAGGAGGAACGCGATGGACACCTACAGACACTGAAAGACGCCCTTGTAAGAACGGGATATGACGCTCGACTCGTCGATCGACAGTTCCGACGGGCCACAGCGAAAAATCGCATAGACCTCCTCAGAAGACAAACACGGGACACAACCAACAGAGTACCCTTCGTCATCCAGTACTTCCCCGGAGCGGAGAAACTACGCCATGTTCTTCGCAGCCTTCAACATGTCATCGATGACGACGAACACCTCGCTAAGGCCATCCCCACGCCTCCACTACTCGCTTTCAAACAGCCGCCTAACCTCAAACAGACCATCGTTCGCAGCAAATTACCCAGCTTCCAGGAGAACAGCGACCACGACACCACATAACCCTGCCACAGCAACCTCTGCAAGACATGCCAGATCATCAACACAGATACCATCATCACACGTGAGGACACCACCCACCAGGTACATGGTACATACTCATGTGACTCGGCCAACGTTGTCTACCTCATACGTTGCAGGAAAGGATGCCCCGGAGCATGGTACATCGGCGAGACCATGCAGACACTGCGACAACGGATGAACGGACACCGCGCAACAATCAGCAGGCAGGAGTGTTCCCTCCCAGTCGGGGAACACTTCAGCAGTCAAGGACATTCAGCCTCCGATCTTCGGGTAAGCATTCTCCAAGGTGGCCTTCGAGACACACGACAACGCAAAATCGTCGAGCAGAAACTGATAGCCAAGTTCCGCACCCATGAGGACGGCCTTAACCGAGATCTTGGGTTCATGTCACGCTACATGTAACCCCACCTGATGCAGGGTCATCCAGACTCGAGTCGACATTGGCTTGTTCTCTCTACACAGATGCGGCTGGACCTGCTGTGATTTCCAGCCAAAAAAAAAAAAATGTTTTTTGTCTGTTTTTTTGTTTTTCATACAGACCCCAGCATCTGCAATATTTTACCCCTTGTGACCCCACCTCATTGTTCTTTGATGTAATGTTTCCCTGACTGACCTGTTTGGACACCATTCACACCTTTGACTGCTGTGATTATCTCTCTGCCGAGGTGCGATAAATGGCAGTTGGAAAGGTTACCTGTAAACATCTGACATGATTCTCTGACTATATAAGCTGTGTCTTTATGCATTTCTCCACTTCACCTGAAGAAGGAGCAGCGCTCCGAAAGCTTGTGATTTCAAATAAAGCTGTTGGACTATAACCTGGTGTTGTGTGATTTCTTACATTTGTCCACCCCAGTCCAACTCCGGCATCTCCACACCATCCCTTAATGAGGGAGAAGGCTGCGCACGCTTCCTCCGTAAGGGGGAGGGATGTGGACTTCATGAGGGGTCTGGCTTTGTCTGCATAATTGGGCACCCATTGGGCATAGTAGGCGAAGAGCCCCAGGGTTCTCTTCAGAGCCTTTGGACAGTGGGGGAGGGGTAGCTCCATGAGGGGACGCATTCTTTCGGGGTCGGGGCCGATGACTCCGTTCTCTACTACACAGCCGAGGATGGCAAGGCGCGAGGTGTTAAACACACATTTCTCCTTATTGTAGGTGAGGTTCAGCCGTACGGAGGAATCTCTCCAGATTAACGTCATGGTCCTGCCGGTCGCGGCCGCAGATGGTGACGTTATCTAGGTTGGGGAACGTGGCATGCAGCCCGTTCTGGTCAACTATCCGGTCCATCTCCCTTTGGAAGACCGAAACCCCGTTGGTGACGCCGAAGGGAACCCTAAGGAAGTGGTAGAGGCGGCCGTTCGCCTCGAAGGCTGTATACTGGCGGTCCTCAGGGCGGATAGGGAGTTGGTGGTAGGCCGACTTAAGGTCAATGGTCGAGAATACTCGGTATTGTGCAATCTGATTGACCATGTCAGATATGCGGGGAAGGGGGTATGCGTCCAGCTGGGTGTACCCGTTTATGGTCTGGCTGTAGTCGATGACCAGGCGATTTTTATCGCCGGTCTTAACGACCACGACCTGGGCACGCCAGGGGCTGCTGCTCCCCTCGATAATGCCCTCTTTCAGGAGGCGCCGCACCTCATAGCTAATGAAGGCTCTGTCCCCGGCGCTGTACCGCCTGCTCTTGGTAGCGACGGGTTTGCAGTCGGGGGTTAGGTTAGCGAACAGGGAAGGTGGCGGGACCTTGGGGGTGGATAGGCTGCAGGTGTTACGCGGTGGGCGGTTTAACATCCGCTGGTTGTCGACTGTGAGTGGGGGGAGGGGTCCACCGTATGCTAGGGTGACACTTTGGAGGTGGGATTGGAAGTCCAGCCCTAGTAGGACGGCAGCGCAGAGCTGGGGGAGGACGAGGAGTTTAAAGTTTTTATACTCCGTACCCTTAACCGACAGGGTCACAGCACAGTAGCCGCTGATGTCCGTGGCGTGGGACCTCGATGCCATCGAGATTCGGTTGCGCATTGGCAGGACAGGGAGGGAGTAGTGGCTCACCGTGTCTGGGTGGATGAAGCTCTCCATGCTTCCGCTGTCGAACAGGCAGGTCGTGGCGTGGCCGTTTACTTTGATGTCCATCATCGACTTGGACAGGTGATGCGGGCGGGCTTGATCCAGAGTGACGGAGGCTAGTGTATAGTTGAGCGAGTCGTTGTCGTCTGCGGGTGAGGCGGTCGTCGGGTCCGGAGGCACGGTGGCAGTCGAGCGTGGTGGGTAAAATGGCGTCTCCCACGAGGTTGGACAAAATGGCTGCCCCCATAACTCACATGAGGCACTATTGGTGTCGGTTGCCTTGATCAAAGATGGTCGCCCCATGACTCACGTGTGGGGATGCTGGCCTCTGTTGCCTTGAAGGAAGATGGCCGCCCCCACAGTTCGCATGAGGCACTGCTGGCCTCTGAAGATCCACTCCTGCAGGCCTTAGCAAAATGGCCTTTCTTCCTGCAGGTTGAGCAGGTGGAGTTCCTAGCTGGGCAGCGCGGCCTCGGGTGTTTCTCCTGGCCGCAGAAAAAGCAGCCGCGGGGGTCCGATGTCGGAGCCGGTACCGGGGGTGGCGGTCCCGATCGGGTCCGGGACGCCGACGCTGAGGTAGGTCCCGGGGGCGGCGCGGTGAAGGGTATTGTGGTAGGGGTCGGGCCCGAGTCCCAGGGTCGCGAACAGTACCTGGAAAACGCCTCCTGGTCCCGATGGGCCACCTCCAGGGAGAGAGCGAGGGCTGCAGCTTTGTCCAGGTCGAGGTCCCTTGCTTCCAGTAATCGCTGCCATGAGTAGTCGGACCGTAGGCCTTTCACAAAGGCATCGCGGACGTTGTCTTCCGTATTTTCTGCCGCCGTTACTGCTTTAAAGTTACAGTCTCTGCCGAGTGCTTGTAGCACCCGTAAAAATTCCTCCACCGGCTCCCCTGGCAGTTGCGGGCGGGACCTTAGGAGGTGCCTGGTATACATGGGGTTTGGTACTGTCTTTTCAGCCGGTTGATGGCGTCCTCGTATGTTTTAAGGTCCCGGATGAGCGCGAATACTTTAGGGCTCAGTTGGGCGTTCAGGACTCTTAGCTTGGATCTCTGAGGCACGCTGGACTCTTCCAGGTAGGCTTCAAAGCAGCCCAGCCAGTGATCGAAGTCGAGGGCTGAGTTCGCTGCCCGTGGATTTAGATCCAGGTACGGTGGTCTGAGGGCTCGCAGCCAAGCCGGCTGCTGTGACTGTTGTGGCTCGGCATCTGAAGGCTGCTGTGGCTGTTGTGGCTGGGCGTCTGGCTGGTCAAACATCTTAAAATTTAGTCAATAAAATTGATATACCTATCAATTCGTCCAATGAAAAGCGACGAGTTAGGAAAGTAACTATAGGTTTTTATTGACTAAATAACAGAGCCCACCCTCATGGGTGATCGGATCCAACAAGGAGGAATACCAGCCAGTCGACTACCTTTATACCTGGGCAGGTAGGTGGAGCCATGGGCGGAGTCAGTGATGGTCAGCCCAGGTATAACAGCGTGACAAGAGGCGACCTCGTATAGTGATACAACAGTGAGAACAATATAACAGTGATAACTATAGTGTAACGATAAAAGTGGTTTACCACAGCAGGCCACTGAATTTTTAGCCCATAGAATTATAATAATTAACCAAACCACTTCCAATTGACTCCCATTTATACAATTCTAATTTACCAAACTACTTCCAATACATTCCCATTTATAGAATTAAATTTACCAAACCACTTCCAATTCACTCCCATTTATACAATTCTAATTTACCAAACCACTTCCAATTTACTCCCATTTATAGAAATCTAATTTACCAAACCACTTCCAATTCACTCCCATTTATAGAATTCTAATAATTTACCAAACCACTTCCAACTCACTCCCTTTGATAGAATGTTAACTTACCAAACCACTTCCACTTCACTCCCATGCATAGAATTCTAACTTACCAAACCACTTCCAATACATTCCCATTTATAGAATTCTAACTTACCAAACCACTTCCAATCCACTCCCATTAGTAGAATTCTAACTTACCAAACCACTTCCAATTCACACCCATTTATAGAATTAAATTTACCAAACCACTTCCAATTCACACCAATTTGTAGAATTCTAACTTACCAAACCGCTTCCAACTCACTCCCATTACTGTAAACGCTTATAGATATGTGAAGAGAAAAAGATTGGTGAAGTCAAGCGTAGGTCCCTTATAGTCAGAATCAGGGGAATTTATAATGGGAAACAAAGAAATGGCAGACCAACTAAATTCATACTTTGGTTCTGTCTTCACAAAGGAGGACACAAAACCTCCCAGAAATCAGTATTTGTAGGGAAATGGTGTTAGGAAAATTGATGGGACTAAAGGCCGATAAATCCCCAGGGCCTGATAATCTACATCCCAGGGTACTTAAGGAAGTGGCCCTGGAAATAGTAGATACATTGCTGGTAATCTTCCAGAACTCGATAGACTCTGGAACAGTACCCATGGATTGGCGGGTAGCTAATGTTACCCCACTATTCAAAAAAGGTGGTCGAGAAAAAGCGGGGAATTATAGACCGGTAAGCCTGACATCGGTAGTGGGGAAAATGCTAGAATCTATTATAAAAGATGTAATAGCAGAGCACTTGGTAAGCAGTGACAGGATTGGACAAAGTCAACATGGATTTACAAAAGGTAAATCGTGCTTGACTAATCTACTGGAATTTTTTGAGGATGTAACTGGTAAAATAGATAAGGGAGAACCAGTGGATGTGGTGTATTTGGACTTTCAGAAGGCTTTCGATAAGGTCCCGCATAAGAGATTGGCGTGCAAAATTAAGGCACATGGGATTGGGGGCAAGGTATTGACTTGGATAGGGAACTGGTTGGCGGACAGAAAGCAAAGAGTTGGAATAAACGGGTCGTTTTCCGAGTGGCAGGCAGTGACTAGTGGGGTACCGCAAGGATCGGTCCTAGGACCCCAGCTGTTCACAATATATATTAATGATCTGGACGAGGGAATTGGTAATATCTCCAAATTTGCAGACGACACAAAGCTGGGTGAGAGGGTAAGCTGTGAGGAGGATGTCGTGAAACTCCAGTACGATTTGGACAGATTGGGTGATTGGGCAGAAACATGGCAAATGCACTATAATGTGGATAAATGTGAGGTTATCCACTTTGGTGGCAAAAACAGGAAGGCAGATTATTATTTGAATGGCAATAGATTGGGAGAAGGGGAAGTGCAAAGAGATCTGGGTGTTCTTGTGCACCAGTCGCTGAAGGTAAGCATGCAGGTGCAGCAGGCGGTTAAGAAGGCAAATGGTATGTTAGCCTTCGTAGCAAGAGGGTTCGAGTACAGGAACAAGGATGTCTTGCTACAGTTGTACAGGGCCTTGGTGAGACTGCACCTTGAGTACTGTGTGCAGTTTTGGTCGCCTTACCTGAGGAAGGACGTTCTTGCCATGGAAGGAGTGCAGCAAAGATTCACCAGGCTGATACCTGGGATGGCAGGAATGACGTATGAGGAGAGATTGTGTCGATTGGGCTTATATTCACTGGAGTTTAGAAGATTGAGAGGGGATCTCATCGAAACTTATAAAATTCTGTCAGGCCTGGACAGACTAGATGCAGGAAGGATGTTTATGATGGCCGGGGAGTCCAGAACCAGGGGTCATAGTATAAGGATAAGGGGTAATCCATTTAGGACTGAAATGAGGAGGAATTTCTTCACCCAGAGAGTGGTGAACCTGTGGGATTCTCTGCCACAGAGGGCGGTTGAGGCCAGTTCATTAAATATATGCAAAAAAGAGTTGGATATATTTCTTCAGGCTAAAGGGATCAAGGGATATGGGGAGAAGGCAGGAACAGAGTACTGAATTTGGATGATCAGCCATGATCTCATTGAATGGCGGAGCAGGCTCGAAGGGCCTACTCCTGCTCCTATCTTCTATATTCCCATTTATAGAATTCTAATTTACCAAACCACTTCAAATTCACCCCCACGAAAACAATTCTAATTTACCAAACCACTTCCAATTCACCCCCATTTATAGAATTCTAATTTACCAAACCACTTCCAATTCACTCCCATTCCAATTGGACCATGACCCCACTAGCAAACATCATGCCATTGTTTCCAAGACTGGCACTGACCTCATCTCCTCTGGAGATCTTCTCTCCATGGCCGCCAACCTCAGTCCCCCAACCCCGCACAGCCCGCTTCTACCTCCTTCCCAAGATCCACAAACAGGACTGCCCTGGTAGACCCATCGTTTCAGCCTGTTCTTGCCCCACGGAACTTTTCTATTCCTATCTTGACTATTTTTTCTCCACTTGTCCAGTCTCTTCCCACCTACATTCGCGAATCTTCCGACGCCCTCCGTCACTTTAACAGTTTCCAGTTTCCTGGCCCCAGCAGTCTCCTTTTCACTATGGACGTCCTCTACACCTCCATCCCCCACCAGGACGGCCTTCGGGCACTCCGTTTCTTCCTTGAACGGTGGCCCAACTAGTCCCCATCCACCACCACCCTCCTCCGCCTGGTTGAACTTGTTCTCACATTGAACAACTTCTCCTTTGACTCCACTCACTTCCTCCAAATTAAAGGTGTTGCTATGGGAACCCACATGGGCCCTAGCTATGCCTACCTGTTCATGGGATATATGGAACATTCTTTGTTCCAGTCCTACTCAGGTCCCCTCCCTCACCTCTTTCTGGTACATCGATGGCTGTATTGGTGCCGTTTCCTGCTCTCGACCTGAACTAGATAAGTTCAGTTTACTTCCAATTTCTACCCTTCCCTCACCTTCACATGGTCCATCTCCGACTCTTCCCTTCCTTGACTTCTCAGTCTCCATTTCTGGCGATCGGCTTTCGACAAACATCCACTACAAGCCCACCGACTCCTACAGCTACCTGGACTACACTTCCTCCCACCCCGCTTCCTGTAAGGACTCTATTCCATTCTCCCAGTATCTCCGTCTCGTCTGTTCTGACAATGCCACCTTCCATACCAGTGCTTCCGACATGTCTTCCTTTTTCCTCAACCGAGGATTCCCCTCTACTGTGGTTGACACAGCCCTTGACCGTGTCCGTTCTATTTCCCGCACTTCTGCTCTCACCCCTTCCCCTCCCTCCCAGAACCACGATAGGGTTCCCCTTGTCCTCACCTTTCACCCCACCAGCCTCCACATTCAACGGATCATCCTCCGCCATTTCCGCCACCTCCAACGTGATCCCACCACCAAACACATCTTCCCCTCACCTCCCCTTTCAGCATTCCGAAGGGACCGCTCCCTCTGCAACACCCTGGTCCACTCCTCAATCACCCCCAACAGCCTTCCTCCTTCACCTGGCACCTTCCCGTGCAAGCGCAGGAGATGCAACACATGCCCTTTTACCTCCTCCCTTCCCACTGTCCAGGGCCCCAAACACCCCTTCCAGGTGAAACAGCGATTTACTTGTACTTCTTGCAATTTAGTATACTGTATTCGCTGCTCACTATGTGATCTCCTCTACATTGTGGAGACCAAATGCAGATTGGGCGACCGCTTTGCAGAACACCTCCGTTCAGTCCGTAAGGGTGACCCTGGGCTTCCGGTCGCCTGTCACTTTAATTCTCCACTTCACTCCCACTCTGATCTCTGTCCTCAGCCTATTACACTGTTCCAATGAAGCTCAACGTAAGCTCGAGGAACAGCACCTCATCTTTCGATTAGGCACTTTACAGCCTGCCGGACTCAACATAGAGTTCAACAATTTCAGATAATAATCCCTGCCCCCATTTTTCAAGCAGTATAATTTTGCCATTCCCGTTTGCAACATTTTCACAGCATGTTCTTTCAATTCCTTCCTCCCGTCCTAAACCCCCCCCCCCCCCGCCGTCTCTGCACCTGCTTAAAATCTGTTACATCTCCAGCTTTTTCCAGTTCTGATGAAGGGTCCCAGACCTGAAACGTTAACTCTGTTTCTCTCTCCATGGATGCTGCCTGGCCTGCTGAGTATTTCCAGCATTTTTTGTTATTTCCAATTCACTCCCATTAGTAGAATTCTAACTTACCAAACCACTTCCAATTCATTCCATTTATAGAATTCTAATTTACAAAATCACTTCCAATTCACTCCTATTGTCCAGGTTTCCTGGCATAAGTGTAGAACTCAAAACTTATAGCTCTCCTATTTTATCATGGTTACACCCTCATAAACCTCTCAGGTATTGTTAAATAGCCAATCCACTATTTGCTTTCACCCAGGACAGTAGCACAATTTTGATTCAAATCATTTCTGTAGAATACATTTTGAAGAGTTATTCATCATTGTTTTTGTTTAATGATGTAAAAATACTACCAAATCAGATAACTGTCATTTATCTGCTATTTGTGGAATCTTGCAGTGTACAAATTGGTTACCATGTTTGCCTACAAAACAATAGTGACTACACATCAAAAATAATTTATTGATTGTGAAGCATCCTGAGCAGTGCTATACAAATTCAAATTCTTTTAATCTTTCTACCCTAGTCATTTTAATCTGAAGGATTTTTGTATTATACTTTAATTATACTTAAAACCAAGCCAACATACACCAAATGAAATCAACCAACAATATGACACGGTTAAACTATTCCCATCTATAAAAATGTCACTTCTGCATGCACTTCCTGTCAACTTTCTCCATTATAACTTCCGATGTCCACATTTACATTGAAAGTGTCTGTGTAAATTTATTAGGCTATAATTATATTCTCCCTTTAGTGGAGGCGCTGTAGGTCCACTGGGGAGAAAGTATAATTATAGATGGACAATTTACCAAGAAATACATAGAAGTTACAACATAGAAATGTTCGGCCCAACCAATCCGTGTTGGCATTTACCCTCTACACCAACAAATAGTCCTAATTACATTACCCACCTTGTTCCCATATTCCTTCACCCTTTATTCACCTATCCAATCTAATCTTGAATGTTGACAGTTTTTGCTTCAACTACTAACCCTGGAAGTGAATTCCATGTCCTCACAACTCAGTGTAAGCAGGTTTCTCCAGCCCTCTGTTCTAAATCTCTAACATTTCATATGTATCTATGGCTCCTCATTCTTGATCTCATAACTACTGGAAATATTCTGCTTCCATCTACTCTGCCCATCTTTCATGATTTTAAACACTTCTGTAGTCCATGTTGTTCAAATGAAAAGGACCACGTTTTTCAATTCTTTCTTTGTACTTATATTTCCTCATAACAGGATCATAATGAATCTGTGTTGTAAAGCCTCAATATCCTTCCTACAGTGTGACACCCAATACTGCACACAGTATTCTAAATGAGGTCTAGTTTCGTTTTACAGGAAACTTTGGTTTATCCGGAGGTTAACTGTCCGGAATGCTCGATCTACCGGCAAAATTCAAGAGTCGGTTCAGTAAGTTTTTTTTCCTTTTTGTTGCTTTTTTTTTCCCCACTAGTCAGGCTCTGCAAGGTCTAGCTAAAGCTGTTGCTTAGCTACAAAGACGCTTGCAAGCTACGGCTGACTGTTTAGAAGCTGTTGCTAAGCAACAGGGTTTGTTGCTAGATACGGAGCTCAAAAGCTTCCGTATTTTAGGGTCCCAGCTACACGTTCCTCTGCTGGCCGTCAGAGGGCGGTTTAGGATACCTCAGTACACTGCTGCCATGTCTCTGTACCTCTCTCCTCACCTGTCTCATTAGAGTAATTGTCTCATCAGAGTAATCAGGCCTGTTATTTAAGCTGACTATTTCCAGCCCCAGTCACTCAGTCTTGAGTTCTCATGCCTGCAAGTCACAGGTTAGTTTATAGTCCTTGCCCTGTGTTTGGTATACTCACTTTTGTTTCTTTGAATTGTTACTTTGATCTTTTGGTTGAAGAATTCTTTGTACGTCCTGTATTTGAAGAGCCTTCTAGTAAAGCATCTTTTGAGTTTTACTCCATCTCAAGTCTCTGGCTGTCTGTCTGCATTTCGGTCCACTACCGCACCTGTAACACCATGGCCTAGAAATTCAGTTCGGACGCTCTTGCGGCGCTAAAGTCGGGCGCTCGGCAAATTTAGCGGCCGCCGGAAAGTGCAGGCGACCTCGCCGAAATTCAGTAGATTTGGCCAACTTTTTGGCCGAGCGCTGCAATAGGCGTTGGAACCCTGTGTTCAGGCGCTAATCCGGCGATGCGGCCTGATAACGCCGATTCCGGGCGCAGCGCAGGTGCGATCATGTGCTGAGTGTCAGCAGACACCCTGACGCCGGCCAGCTCTTAAAGGGGGAAGGGTCAACTTTGACTGCAGCCACGCCCTGCATGCTGTAGCCCTGCAACTAGGCCTCAGCACTGGTTGTGTCCCAAATCAACGCCTGGAGGTAATGGAGAGGGCCCGTGAAAGAGCCCAGCGGTTCTCTGACCATGCGCTGGGTGTGCTCCTTCATGGGGTACGCAAGAGAAGACGGGTCGTGTGCCCGGCTAGTGGCAGGAAGGCTCCCAGGAGCAAGTTCAGGGAGGCCTGGACCAAAATTGCCCGGAGGGTCTCCTCCAACTCCGATGTTCCCAGGAGTGCGGACCAGTGCCGCAAGAAATACAATGACCTATGTCGGCTGGTCAAGGTGAGTACCCTTTCCAGTGTCCCCCTCATCCTTGCATGTGCACCTCCCATTAGGGCCAAAGGGACATCAAAGGTCTAATGCCCAGCCCTCCTCCCGCTGCAATGGCACTTGCATGTTAATCAATAGCTCTTTCTGCACTTAGCACACTGTCCAAGCTATTCCACCATGGGAGGCCTCACACACAGCAACAGGGCACCACACTGTCCAAGCTATTCCACCATGGGAGGACTCACACACACCAACGGGGCACCACACTGTACTTAGACGCCCTCCTTTCTCTTGCAGGCCAAGCTGGCGAGGAACGCCAGGAGCCTGCGTGTCACTGGTGGAGGCCCTCGCGATTACCAGGAGCTAACGGTTCTGGAAGAGAGGGTGGCCCGACTCCTGCGTCACCCGGTGACTGGGCCTGTGGCGCTCGGCGACACAGACCCTATACTGGAACCCACTGGTAAGGACAGGACCGGGTGCACCTCTCTCCTTGCCCTCGCGCATCAGATCTACATCCTTCCCCACTGGCCGAAAAATGCGCATAATGCACCAGTGCGGCCTCCCTCGCTGTCGGCCTGTCCTCACTCTAAAGCTACACTTGTGCCTTCCTGCTTTCAGCTGGTGAGGAGGAGGTGCTCCCTGAAGCCCACACAGCCAGGCCCTCGGAGGAGGAGGACGTCGAGGAGCAGCAGGAAGGCGCCACCTCGGGGGAACCCTCCTCCGCTCCAGGAGATGGCAATGAAGGGGAGACGTCTGGCGTGCCGGAGAGCCAGGGGGAGGCGGGGGAGGGGAGCCCCGAACCTGGTCCCAGTGGCATGGATGCACGCGGCAAGGCTCCGGCGGCACGCCAGCCTTCTGCCCAGAGGGGGGAGGCGGTGGAGGGGAGGGCAGAACCTGCTCCCAGTGGCGTGGCCGCACGCGGCAAGGCTCCGGCGGCACGCCAGCCTTCTGCCCAGAGGGGGGAGGCGGTGGAGGGGAGGGCAGAACCTGCTCCCAGTGGCGTGGCCGCACGCGGCAAGGCTCCGGCGGCACGCCAGCCTTCTGCCCAGAGGGGGGAGGCGCCCTCCAGTCCGGACTCGGACGTCGCCCAGGAGGTGCGCCTCCTGGACAAGATGTCGGCGGGGTCGGAGCGGCGGCACGTCGAATTCATGGAGGTGGTGGCACAGATGCCTCACGCCATCGAAAGCCTCGCACAAAGTGTGGTGGCTTTCGGCCAATCCCAGGCCAGGGGGCTGGAGCAAATCACAGCAGCGCACACCAGGGGGGTGGACCTCCTTGTGGCAGCGCATGAGAGGGGGGTGCAACAACTCGAGGCAGCGCAGCACGCCAGTCGCCAGCTGAGAGGTGCTGGGCAGACAATGGCACTGCAGATGCGGGCACATGCCGGCGCAGTTGGGGCACTGACTTCTGCCACCCTCGCACTGGCGCAGAGGCGTCGCCAGGCCAGCCGCCGCCCTGCTGCCGCACACCGGTCTGGCGACCAGCAGTTTGGCGCGCTTGCTCCCCGGCCAGGCCGCCCGAGTGCACGTGTGTCTGGCGAGCAGCGCGCGCCTGGCATCACCCACCTTGTCCCCATTGGTGCAGGCGAGCCTGCCACTCCCCCAGCCAGGGTGCAAGGAGCTGCTGCAGGCAGTGAAGAGGGCCACCCACAGCTGCAGCAGCCACCAGCCGGCCCCTCCCGGGCCCGCCCGCCCTCGTGTAGGCCGACCCCCAAGGGCATCTGGCGAGACGCCTTGTCGCCCTGAAGATCCTTCCCCCAGCCTCGCCACAGCCTCACGGCCCAGCTTGAGGCGCAGCAGCAGGACGGGCCGGGGCAAAAGACGGCTGTCGACGGACTCGCCCTCTCGCCACACCGAATAGAGTGTGCTGAGCGAGGGTTTGGGTGATGCGGGGGCTTCTGTTCTGGGGGCATTATGTTGTTTGGTTTTATTGGGGTGTTTGTGTTGTGGGGGGGGCTTGTTTTTGTTAGGCCAGTGAGGAAGGCCATTTGGATGTTGATGTTTTGTTAGTCCTCCCCAGGTTTTGGGAGTGACAGAAGTTTGTGACTGTTTTTTGGGGGTCTTCTCTGTTTTGCTCTTCCATGTGGGAAGGGCCCTGAGTTTTTGAAATAAAGATGTTTATTTATTCACCATGTGCAGGTGTCATGTTTCAAGTGGTTGTTGGGTTAACCGGCTGAGGGCTTGCAGAGCGGCTGCCTTCAGCTGCGTTCAGTGGCCCAGGCCATTCCCTGACAGGGGGCGAACTGGGAGACTCTATCCGGCGAATACTGAAGAGACCCGCCCGAACGATCCAGGCAACGGAACCGTTGCTTGAGGACGCCTATCGTTTGCTCTATTAGGTTCCTTGTGGCTTGATGGCTTTCGTTGTATGCCAGCTCCGCTGGGGTCCTGGGCGCGCGGAGCGGGGTCATGAGCCATGTGCACAAAGGGTAGCCCTTGTCCCCGATAAGCCATCCCCTTGGTGGAGGCTGTGCCTGGAACATGTCAGCCACAGTAGTCTGGCGCAGGATAAAGGCATCGTGGCTGCTTCCCGGGAAGCGGGCATTGACAGCTAGGATGCGCTGCCTGTGGTCACACACCAGCTGCACATTTAGGGAATGGTAGCCCTTCCGGTTGCGGTATTGCTCGGCATTGCGGATAGGTGCCCGCATAGCCACATGCGTGCAGTCAATGGCGCCCTGCACCATGGGGAAGGCCGCGATCCTGGCAAATCCGACTGCACGCTGCTCCTGCTTGTGTTGGGTCATGGGGAAGGAGATGAATTGGTGCCTCCTCGCGAAAAGTGCTTCGGTGACCTGTCGGATGCAGCGATGCGCGGCGAACTGGGAGATGTTCGCAATGTCCCCAGCAGCGGCTTGGAAGGAGCCGCTTGCATAAACGCTGAGAGCCACCGTGACCTTCACTTCCACCGAGAGAGACGTCCTGGACATGAGCTGTGGCTGCAAATCTGCGTGAAGCAGCTGGCAGATCTCTCCAACCACCTCCCTTCTGAAGCGCAGCCTCTTAACACAATGCGCCGCAGTCATGGTGAGATATGAGACCTGCTCCCGGTATTGCCTGACTGGGTAAGGCCTACGTTGGCGACGCCTAATGGCCCCTCTGCGTCTAGGCATGCCTGGCCCTCTCTCAAAGCGTCTGCGAGCCCTTCGCACAAAATGTAGCAACTGAGGGTTGGCCCCCCATGCAGCCCCCATTACAAAGTTCCAAACAGCAAAATCACAAGGATGCAAATGTCAAAGCACTGGCTAGAAGCCAAAAATACCTCTCCTATGGTGTCCGAAATCAGTAATCTCTGTGCCTTGCTCTCTGTGCAGAAATCCAAAGCAGTAAAGTCATTGCAGCGAAATGGCTGGCTTTTATGGGTGAGTGGATGTGCCCTTTAATTAGTGCTCCCCGAATCCCACAGGGCCTCTGTTGAGTTCCATTTCACAGTTCTTAGCAGCGCCACGCCCACATCGGCCGGGCGCCACTGAATTTCCGGTTTGGGGCGCACAAACGGCGTTGCACGACGAAATGACGTCATAAGATGCGCGCGCAGCTGAGCGGGCGCTAACACTTTGCGCCGGCGCTAAATCCCACCTGAATTTTGGCGTAGGCGCAGATCCGGCGGTGCCCGGGCGCTAAGTGGCTAGCGCCGGAAATCTGGCGCTAACGGCTGGCGCAAACAGCTGAATTTCTAGGCCCATATGTTTTAACATTAGCGCTGGTTTGTCCGGCAGTTTTGATGGGACGGCAACAGCCCGGTCCCGTTGGTGCCGGATATCACAAAGTTTCCTGTATACCCCAGCCTGGCAAAGCCTGAATTTTAATCTGAAATTTATAAAAATTCAGATTGGAATTGTGATCAACCACCACCTAGACTGAAGGGTGTGTTGATGCGAGCTGAGCGGGGATGGAGGACACAAGCACAGTCACAAGATTGGTAAATGAAATACAGCAGTTAGCGGTGTTTTATTTTTAGAAAACGGGGAAAAGGGTTCGCGTCTATCAACATCCAATAAATCAGTTTTCTCCAAAAACAATAAGCCAGGGTTACTTTACCACTGGATTTTTCTCAGCCGGTCCAGGGATCACATCAGGCTCTCAGAACTAAATAATATTTTCCACCTGGGTTCAACAGCAGACCTCTGTGGCAGCTTCAAGCTGCCCCAACAGCTGCCCCAGCCTTGTCCTGGCTTTCTCCTCAGGCACTGGCACTGGCACTGGCACTGGCACTGGCACTGGCCCTGTCCCTGTCCCTGTCCCTCTCCTCAGGCACTGGGCCTCTTCTCAGGCACTGGCCCTGAAGGGATGCACTCGTTTCCCTTTTAACTCCTGAGCTAATGGGTAGATTTGCCTCAGGTGTGTTGGAGGTGGGTGTGGCCATCACCTGAATTAGTGAGAGAGGAGGACTTTGTCTCCATCTGGTGGCTACATACCGTCCATCACAGCTCAAACCGCCCCCATAGCTCACATATCCCCCCCCCCCCCCCCTCAGCTCCGACATCCGGGAAGTGGCGCAGGCAGACCAAAGGGCCTCCTCTTTTCTGCTTTTTTAGTTTATAGGCCTGGGCCAATTTTGGATAGCCTCCAATTTCCTCACTTGTGGCTTAACATTACCTCTGTGGGAAGGAGTGGATTGATAAGCCATATTGCGCTCTCATTCCTATTGAGTAAAATTAAAATTGCACCCAAGTCCTTCATTATCACTTTAATTGTAGCAGTTTTTTTTTACAAACACTCAGGCCGTTCCTTTCTCTCAACTGCAAATAGAGGCATGTTTTTGTACCCTATTGATAGCCAGTTTTATACTTAGCATTTTCTGCACTAACAAACAACTTCCATGGTTCTAACAACATTTAATTCTCTATTTATCCCTTTCAGGTCTAAAGTAGCATTGCTGCACCATACCCATAAATACAAGGTAATATTTAATTTGAAGCACAATGAAGGGATGATGTAGCCTTTTTCAGGTCAGAATTTTAGAACAATCAGATTATTATCCTTCTCCTTCAGACTAACTTGCTTTGTATTTCCAGCATTTTTTTGTTTTTTTTCTTTTGGAACAATCCTTCAGTTTTTAAATGTTTACAACAAACACATCAGATTCTAAGGAGATAACACAAAATACAAGTAAATGAACATCTGTTCTCTTCCTACTTAATTTTTTTTTCCCCCAAACCCAGTAACACGTCACAACAAAACAAGTAATTTATCAAACCAGAGGAAAAAAGACTATATTAAATACAATTGTTCTTTCTACAAAAACATTATACAGTACATTTATCCTTCAATTTTGTTATCACACACTTGTTCCATATTTTTGTTCATGAGTACTGCAAGTTGTTGCTTGATTTCTTCCACAGTTTTTTTGAAGTTCTCTGCAACAACAGCCTCTGTGATCTTGAACTTTTTTAGTTACTTTCTGATCTGGACATTTAATTCTTCCTTTTCATTGGCCAGTTTCCCCAGGAATTTTTTTTAAGCAGCAGACATCTGCTCCAGCAGCAGCTCCTTTTGTGAAAACTGGACACCAGTTGCTTGTCCGTATGAGACACCTTAGCACAATCTAATAAATTAAATGCTAGTACCGATCCAGGGGTTCCAAAATTAAACTCTGTCAACCTTTTGTTCAATTTGTTAAAATCCATGATATACTCCTCCATGGAATAACTGTCCATTTCCCAAAATCTATCCAATTCTGACCAGGCCTCATAGGCACTTAACAGGTCATCTTTCTTGTAAATTTTATCCACAAAGTCTATTAGAAAGTCAAGGCCATCATTATTCAACTGAGTTGCATCCAATTCAGAAAATACCTTACTTCTGATTTTACTTCATTCCAGAAGCAACAACACCAGCATGTCTTGTTTTCTCTTTGGTAGAGCAGTAACCAGTATCCACATATCAACCTCATTCTTCCACTGGTCATACACTTCAAGCTCCAAGAACATTGGCAGGTAGTCATACCTTGACGTTTTAAACTTGCTTTCTTCCATTTTCCACTATGTTTCCAACCTCCACCAAAGGGTTTTCAACAATGTGTGCTTTGTCCTCCCAGCCACCAGAGGGCTAAAGCCAGCATTCTCCACCATATGTGATCAACCACCACCTAGACCGAAGGGTGTGTTGATGCGAGCTGAGCGGGGATGGAGGACACAAGCACAGTCACAAGATTGGTAAATGAAATACAGCAGTTAGCTGTGTTTTATTTTTAGAAAACAGGGAAAAAGGTTCACATCTATCAACATCCAAAAAATCAGTTTTCTCCAAAAACAATATAAGCCAGGGTTACTTTACCACTGGATCTTTCTCAGCCGGTCCAGGGATCACATCAGGCTCTCAGAACTAAATAATATTTTCCACCCGGGTTCAACAGCAGACCTCTGTGGCAGCTTCAAGCAGCCCTGGCCTTGTCCTGGCCCCGGGCTCGGGGCTCGGGGCTCGGGGCTCGGGGCTCGGGGCTCGGGCTCGGGCCCGGGCCCGGGCCCTCTCCTGGCACTGGCCCTGAAGGGATGCACTCATTTCCCTTTTAACTCCTGAGCTAATGGGTAGATTTGCCTCAGGTGTGTTGGAGGTGGGTGTGGCCATCACCTGAATTGGAGTGAGAGGGGGACTTTGTCTCCATCTGGTGGCCACATACCGTCCATCACAGCTCAAACCACCCCCATAGCTCACAGAATATAATCCTAATGCAAGTAACACAGTTCTTTACAAACAAGTGCTGTAGTTAATCAGGGTTCAAATTTACTCCGGTTCAGGCGTGTTGTCTGGCTCTATATGTGATTCTAATTATGTTATGTTCTATACGGGGTTTTGAAGATTGCAAAGTTGTTCCTGTTTCAGTTTCATCAACATATTTCTGCTCCAGAATGTTCCCAGCTGCTATCTTGAACCTTCATCAACTTCAATTAAACTTCACACTTGCTTGGTTCTGCTGACAAAGGTCCAAGATCAGGGAGCGAAACGTGTACAGTTCAGCGACACTGAAAATAAAATGCAACTGTGGCAGCATCGCTCTACATTGTGAAAAATAATTCTGTTGCTTGCATTTAGAAATTGTTGTTTTTCTTGGTTCTAGGGGATGTTTCACCACAGTAGAGGTAAAAACTATTAAAGGTGAAGGAAAATGTACTTTCTTCAAAGTACTCCACTGAATGTCAGTGTAAAAATATATATTTAGAGAAAAAAACCTTTGGTGCTCTGTTCCAGCCCTATGAGGAACTTCACTCCAGAGCCCTGTGATGCCAGTGACCCTGGGAAAACATATCTAGCTACTCTACATCAACAATGTGATTTCACTCCCACCTCAGAACACCATACCCCACTATCAATTTTCCATTTCCCACATCACATATGCTTATAGTTTGCCAATTTGTGAAAAATGTTGGGTAATTTAGTGCTGTCTATTCATGGTCATTAGAAACTGGGCTCAGGCTGCCCAGATGTCTTTCAGCTGGGACCCTGCCTGGCAGTTAGCAGAGAAAGAACCCTTTAATCTTATCAGTATGGGCTGGAAACAAGTCCAGGTCCCAGAATGATAAGGTAGTATGTTAATCCACTTGGCCATCCAAACTCTATTAAAGTAACTGTCTCAACGGGCTTTAGATTATTAAAACATAGATTCTTTTTGGCTAGTTTAAGATAAGTTAGCTAAAAAATGATATAGACTGAATGTCCTATTAAACTTTCATGAGATAAAGCTGTCGCTGTCACAAAAATTAAACTCCTTTTATGAAGATCAACCACATATGGAGAATGCTGACAAGCCAGTGTGTGTGTGATGCTAGCAAGAACAGAATAATCACACACACAAATGCAACAGTATAACAGCACCAGGGAGTGAGTGAAAAAGGATAAATACAAATTCTGGATATCTGAACTAAATTAATCTGACAATTTACAGCTTGTAGATCTGCCTCTCAAAGAGAAAATAATCTGACTCTCTGGATGTCACCTGAAATGTTAACCTGCTTTTTCCTTTAGCTGCTGATTAACCTACTGTGCATTTCCAGTATTTTCTCTTTTTGTACCAGGTAGTCAATTATCATGCTATAAGAGATAACTTGCATTTATATAGCGCCTTTCATGACCTCCGAATGTCCCAAAGCACTTTACAGCCAAGAAGTACTTTTAAAGTGTAGTCACAGTTACAATGTAAGAAAAACGGCAGCCAATTTGCGCACAGCAAGGTCCCACAAACAGCAATGTGATAATGACCAGATAATCTGCTTTAGTGGTGCTGGTTGAGGGGATAATAGCGGCCATAACACTAGGAAGAACTCCGCTGCTCTTCTTCAAATAGTGCCATGGGATCTTTTACGTGCCCGAGACGGCAAATGGGGTTTTGGTCTAACATCTCATCCGAAAGACGCCACCTCCAAAAGTGGGAGCTCTCCCTCAGTCTGTTAATCAACAATTTCATTGCTAACTAGTCCATAAAATCTAATCTACAAGTATGACCTTTAGCTCTGTTCCAGAATTTTTTGAGGGATACCTGCCATAAGTGTCCTTTAGACTCTACAACTTGTGCAAAACGGGTCTTGTATTAATGATCTTCAATCTATTCACCTTTGGATCTATGCTGAAGGCTCTAAACTAACCAATTACTCAACTGTTTATCTTCGAGTTCAAACAGCATCAAAGGGTCCATTTAACCCAAGCAACCAGAAAGCCAGCTCCACATTACTACAAGATTTGGTATTCAACTTGTCCCAGAGCTTATGGCAACTATCTGTTAAACATTCCTTGTATGAGCACTGTTAGAAACCAAGTGCTAATTTGTTTTAGTCTCAGCCTCCCTACGTTATAATATAGAGAAATAAATATTCCAACCTGCACACTATATATTAATGTATAAGAAGTCACACAACACTAGGTTATAGTCCAACAGTTTTATTTGAAATCACAAGCTTTCAGACCGCTGCTCCTTCGTCAGGTGAAGTGGAGAGATGCCTATAGACACAGATTATATAGTCAGAGAATAATGCCAGATGATTACAGGTAATCTATCTAACTGCCATTTATCACACCTCGGCAGAGAGATAATCACAGCAATCAAAGGTGTAAATGGTGTCCAAACAGGTCAGTCAGGAAAACATTACATCAAAGAACAATGAGGTGGGGTCACAAGGGGTAAAATGTTGCAGATGCTGGGGTCTGTATGAAAAACAAGAAACAGACAAAAAACATTTTCTTTGCTGGAAATCACAGCAGGTCCAGCCACATCTGTGTAGAGAGAACAAGCCAATGACGACTCGAGTCTGGATGACCCTACATCAGGTGGGGTTACATGTAGCGTGACATGAACCCAAGATCCCGGTTGAGGCCGTCCTCATGAGTGTGGAACTTGGCTATCAGTTTCTGCTCTACGATTTTGCATTGTCGTATGTCTCGAAGGCTGCCTTGGAGAATACTTACCCGAAGATCGGAGGCTGAATGTCCTTGACTGTTGAAGTGTTCCCCGACTGGGAGGGAACACTCCTGCCTGGCGATTGTTGCGCGGTGTCCGTTCATCCGTTGTCGCAGTGTCTGCATGGTCTCGCCGATGTACCATGCTCCGGGGCATCCTTTCCTGCAACATATGAGGTAGGCAACGTTGGCCGAGTCACATGAGTATGTACCATGTATGTACCTGGTGGGTGGTGTCCTCACGTGTGATGATGGTATCTGTGTTGATGATCTGGCATGTCTTGCAGAGGTTGCTGTGGCAGGGTTGTGTGGTGTCATGGTCGCTGTTCTCCTGAAAGCTGGGTAATTTGCTGCGAACGATGGTCTGTTTGAGGTTAGGCGGCTGTTTGAAGGCGAGTAGTGGAGGCATGGGGATGGCCTTAGCGAGGTGTTCGTCGTCATCGATGACATGTTGAAGGCTGCGAAGAACATGGCGTAGTTTCTCCGCTCCAGGGAAGTACTGGACGACGAAGGGTACTCTGTTGGTTGTGTCCCGTGTTTGTCTTCTGAGGAGGTCTATGCGATTTTTTGCTGTAGCCCGTCAGAACTGTCGATCGACGAGTCGAGCGTCATATCCCATTCTTACGAGGGCGTCTTTCAGCGTCTGTAGGTGTCCATCGCATTCCTCCTCGTCTGAGCAGATCCTGTGTATTCGCAGGGCTTGTCCATAGGGGATGGCTTCTTTAACGTGGTTAGGGTGGAAGCTGGAGAAGTGGAGCATCCTGAGGTTGTCCATGGGCTTGCGGTAGAGTGAAGTGCTGAGGTGTCCGTCTTTGATGGAGATTCGTGTGTCCAAGAAGGAAACCGATTCTGAGGAGTAGTCCATGGTGAGTTTGATGGTGGGATGGAACTTGTTGATTCTTCGCCGTGGGTCCATAGGAAGAAAATGTCATCTATGTATCTGGTGTATAGCGTTGGTTGGAGGTCCTGTGCAGCGAAGAAGTCTTGCTCAAACTTGTGCATGAAGATGTTGGCGTCTTGGGGTGCAAATTTGGTCCCCATGGCTGTTCCGTGTGTTTGGGTAAAGAACTGGTTGTCGAAGGTGAAGACATTGTGGTCAAGGATGAAGCGGATGAGTTGTAGGATGGCGTCTGGAGATTGGCTGTTGTTGGTGTTGAGTACTGAGGCTGTCGCAGCGATGCCGTCATCGTGGGGGATACTGGTGTAGAGTGCCGAGACGTCCATCGTGGCGAGGAGTGTTCCTGGTTCAACTGGTCCATGGGTGCTGAGTTTCTGTAAGAAGTCTGTAGTGTCGCGACAGAAGCTGGGGGTTCCCTGTACGATGGGTTTCAGGATGCCCTTGACGTATCCAGAAAGGTTCTCACACAGGGTTCCGTCGAGGTGTGATAAATGGCAGTTAGAAAGATTACCTGTAATCATCTGGCATTATTCTCTGACTATATAATCTGTGTCTATAGGCATCTCTCCACTTCACCTGACGAAGGAGCAGCGCTCCGAAAGCTTGTGATTTCAAAAAGAACTGTTGGACTATAACCTGGTGTTGTGTGACTTCTTACATTTGTCCACCCCAGTCCAACACCGGCATCTCCACACCATGACTATATATTAAAGGTGCATTGGCTTCTATAAAATGCGTTTGTCAAAGGGTTATTTTATGTTTGGGAGATAGCAGAGTCCTTCATCACTTTCAGCATGTTGATATCACATGCAATAATGCAATTTACATCACGTTTGTAAACAAATGAAAAAATATTTACCAAACACTTTTTCACGAAAAATGTGCCTTTAAGATTATAAATGCCGCTCCCAATTTAATGTTAATTTCCCCCTCTTTACATCCCCATATATCAATGTATCCCTGGTTTCCAGACCTTTGCCACTCTACAATAGCTGTTAGCAAGTGTGTAACCACATTGCAAATTGATTATCTTCTCCTAGTGGTGCGTCCCTTGGTTAAGACTACACTGTGGAAAATCCCATGGGGGAGAGCCATTCCTACCATTCTAGCACAAACACCAATGTGTCAAGCTACCCAAACATAAATTAATTCAAATCGCAGGACAGAAATGAGCTACTTGACTTCCGAGCTGAATAATCTGACTCACCCAAAAAAATATTTTTTCAATATTTTTTCTAGTGTACGAGCGATCGAGACCTTACGCTCAAGAGTGCTTATAAATGACACTGACATTCTTTCTCTAATGTTAGCTCAGTAAGCCAAGAATACCAGAGCCCCAGAAGGAATGTCAGTATAATTTGTAAACAGTAGGTCTCTGTGAAATCTTGAGCCCACATAAAAATACATCCCAAAATGGAATTGTGTTACAAAATGCTATTTTTGGTTAAATTAAAATTTTCAATTTTGCACTGTAAAATAGGCTTAAAGTATCCTCAATTACATTGCATATACAGCACAGAAACAGACCATTCGGCCCAACCAGTCCATGCCGGCGTTTATGCTCCACTCGAGCCTCCTCCCTCATCTAACTCTATCAGCATAACCCTCTATTCCCTTCTCCCTCATATGCTTATCTAGCTTCCCCTTAAATGCATCAAACTATTTGCCTCAACTACTCCCTGTTGTAGCGAGTTCCACATTCTCAACACTCTCTGGGTAAAGAGGTTTCTTCTGAATTCCTTATTTGATTTCTTGGTGACTACCTTATATTGATGGCATCTAGTTTTGCTCTTCCCCACAAGTGGAAACACTCTCTCTGTCTACTCGATCAAAACCTTTCATAATTTTTAAAACCTCTATTAGGTCACCCCTCAGCCTTCACTTTTCAAAAGCGTATTCATCCTTTCCTGGTAGGTATAACCTTGCAGTTCTGGTATCATCCTTGTAAATCTTTTTTATACCTTCTCCAGTGCCTCTATATCCTTTTTATAATATGGCAACGAGAACTGTACAATGTCAAATAAAATACTTTATTTAATGTTCTGCTCTCAAGATAAAATACATAATGAAATAAATAAGCTTGCTTGAAGTGATATGTTTTTCCAGTGAAGAAGATCTTCTAATGAGGAATACAAGTGTGACTTTTGCAAGATGTTGGTATTGGAACAAAGCTGCAGCTAGATGGAAGAGATTATGGCCTGGATTTTACGGGGTCGATGATGGCGTACGAACAGTGTAGGTCATCGTAAGTGCTCAGAATGACCCCGCAAGTTCTGGGTTTCTGCATCAGCTGTGCGCGTGCGAAAATCCGGAACTTGCGATCTGTCAGGTTTCACATTGACAGATCCTTCCATCCATTGCAAAAACACTTCCACTGGTGCAGAGTTGGGCCCACGAAACCCTTACGCCTGATAAAAGCAGGTAGCTTGAACTTCAGTGGAAAGCCCACAAATCTGAGTCCCAGTATTTTCAATCAGCAGCTGCACACTGTTGTGTATGTACCTTTAAGAGAATAACTGGTCTCAGACTGCAGTACCAGCAGTGACCACCCCTGTATAAAAGGCGCTAGTTTCGTTATTGACTTCCACCAGTAAAGATCTGTTTGTTTTCTCTCCTGCTAGTCCGTGTCTCAATCATTCACGGACTTAACACACACAATGTGCTAGAAATCAGGCTCTACCAAAGCTGCCAACCCAGAGAACAAACAGAAACTCGCTAGTTACTGTGAGTCTCAGGTGTCCCTCCAGCTTTGTACATAAGGCAGCTGTCCTGTTTAGAACTGGATGTAATGATCAATAACATGTCATTCTATAGTGGACACTAGGTGGAGCCGTAGAGCTGTGTAGAGCTGTATATAAGACTACACTACCCAGCTGTATATATATATTAAGATTACATTACCCATGAGGCACTAGGCTACCCACAAGGCAACAGTCAAGATGGAAGCCTCTACAGATACTGTACCAGTCCACATGTGCTCAATAAAGTAACTAGCAAAAGCTAGCTGTGTTCATAATAAGAATGTCTATTTATTAATGAACATAAGACTGGACAGTCTGTTTTTTCAGTCCAGATAATTCCATGGTGCTAACTGGACACAAGAAGCCTGATTTTTTTTAAATAGCAGTCCATTTTCTACTTATTTGTATTTTGTGATGTGCAGATATTGCACTTAATGTTAATATGGAGTCAGTGACTTTTCATCAGCAGCAAAGCCATCACCAGAACGAAAGCCATGATATCACCCCACACCCCTGCACTGCCTCATTCAGGCCCCGCCTAGTTTTGTACTTAATAAATGCTTCCAGCCATTTGCTCATAACATTATAATAACATATTCATAGTAGAATCATTTGTGAAATATAATCCCTCACATTCATTCACAACTGTCATGACTTCCCCTCACTGGGGAGATATCTTTAACTGATTAGTGACATCCTCACAAATGACAGTAAATCTGGACACAACAAAAGCTGATTGTGTCTCTTTTTTACCATCTGAACAAGATTACTTTTAACTTTATAATTAGGGCCTGGCGGTACACAAGAACTTAATAAGCTTATACAACAGCAAAATACTGCGGATGCTGGAAATCTGAAATAACAACAGAAAATGCTGGAAATACTCAGCAGGCCAGGCAGCATCTGTGGAGAGAGAAACAGAGTTAACGTTTCAGTTCTGATGAAGGGTCCCAGACCTGAAGCGTTAACTCTGTTTCTCTCTCCACGGAGGCTGCCTGGCCTGCTGAGTATTTCCAGCATTTTCTGTTGTAACTTAATAAGCTTACTTGTCACTCATCCATGGCGAAGTTAACACGAGCACTCAGAAATCTGGCTGCTGCGGTGTGCCTCCAAAAGTCTAGGGACTGACTAAAATCAAAATTGAAAATTTCTT
>NC_140988.1:301354013-301375987 GCF_052327205.1 Somniosus microcephalus
GCCGTTTTTTGTATACTGTCCGAACAATTTTTGTCTGACCAAAAAGTAAATATGCCTAGGACACCTTCCTAATCATAACCTTTCTTTTGAAATAACATATGTGTAGGTACGCTCTATAACTTTTGAGTGATGCCCGGACAGACAGACAGACACCACTATCCTTTTTTATATATATAGACTAGCTGAAGTGCCCGGCGGTGCCGAGGGTCTTTTGAGGGCATGTTGTTGTTGGAAGAGAGAGAGAGAACGACTGGGGGGAAGAGAGAGAGCGACTGGGGGGAAGAGAGAGAGTGACTGGGGGGAAGAGAGAGAGCGACTGGGGGGAAGGGGGGGGAAGGGGGGAAGAGGGGGAGAGGGGGGAAGGGAGGAAGTGGAGGGGGAAGAGGAGGGGGGGAAGAGGGGGGGAAGGGGAGGGGAGGAGGGGAGGGGTGGGAGGGGGAGGGGAGGGGGGGGAGGAAGGGGGAGGGGAGGGGGGAGAAGGGGGAGAGGGGAGGGGGGAGAGGGAGGGGAAGGAGAGGGGGGAGGGGAGGGGATTCCCCGAGCCCCGCCCTCCGATATCCCGAGCCCCGCCCTCCCGTGGCCCGATCTCCCGAGCCCCGCCCCCCGATCTCCCGAGCGCCGATCTCCCGAGGCCCAATCTCCCGAGCCCCGCCCCCCCCCCGATCTCCCGAGGCTCGCCCCCCCCCGATCTCCGGAGGCCCGATCTCCCAAGCCCCGCCCGAGCCAGCTTCAAGAGCAGAGAGACGCCACCGCGCAACCTACCGCGTGAGGCCTGGCCGGACTCAAGTCGCGTGCGCTGACTCCTGCCCCACCCGCCTTTACTAACATGGCGGCGGTGGCGACGCTCGGCTCAGGCCCGCCACCTCCAGCCTTCACAAAGATGGCGGAGATCGCGAGCCGCTTGTTCAGCGCGACGGGAGGTGCCTAGCTCGGGCGTGGCTGGGCAACAGAGGCCCAGGCTTACAGGCCTGGAAAAACAGTTAAAGGTAGGAAAATTCTAGATGTTACAGAAAAGATTTACAAATTAATTAACTTTATTTAAAAACAATTTGTGTTTTAAAAGCAACTTTTTTTTTGCTGGAAATGTAGATTTGAAAAGAAACACGCAGAAAGCGGGAAAAAGAAATGAAAAGTTTGGAATCAAGATGGCGGCAACTCACCTCGGTTCAGAACGATAAGGCCCGCCCACACATGCACCGATTGGTGGACCGTCAGGTCACCGAAGCGTAGGATTGGTCAATCGTCCCGTCACTCGACTGTAGGAGTTACCGCCCGGACGCGCCAGGAACCCGTCCCCGCCACGCAGCGATTGGTCGACCGTCGGGTCGCTCGACCGTACGATTGGTCGACCTCGACGTCACTCAATGCTAATGAGCGGAATGTTGAACGTTTTTTGGATACCGCAGGCGCAATTTTTGTCTCGCCGAAACGTAAATACGCTTATGACGGTTCTGGAATCGTATGCTTTCTTTCGATGTAACACACGTGTAGGTACGCTCTATAACTTTTGAGTTTATACAATACAGACAAACAGACGGAATGACAGACAGATCGACCGCTTTATATATATACTAGCTGAAGTGCCCGGCGGTGCCGAGGCTTTTTCGAGGGCATGTTGTTGTTGGAAGAGAGAGAGAGCGCGCGACTGGGGGGGGGGGGGCGGGGTAGAGAGAGAGAGAGAGAGAGAGAGAGCGCGACTGGGGGGGAAGAGAGAGAGCGACTGGAGGGTAGAGAGAGAGCGACTGGGGGGTAGAGGGAGAGAGGGCGGGGGGGAAGAGAGGGCGGGGGGGAAGAGAGGGCGGGGGGGGAAGAGAGGGCGGGGGTGAAGATAGGGCGGGGAGGCAGGGGGCGGGGAGGGAGGGGGCGGGGGGAGGGCGGGGCGGAGGGGCGGGGGGAGGAGGGGCGGGGGGGGTGCGGGGGGGCGGGAGGGGGGCGGGGCAGGGGCGGGGCGGGGGAGGGGGGAGGGCGGGGGAGGGGAAGGGGGGAGGGGGGAAGGGAGGGCTTGAGGCTGAGAGACGGCCACGCCCGGTTGCCGGGGTAACCCTGCCGCGCCGCCCCGCCCCGCACTCTCGAGAGCCCCGCTCTCGAAGCCCCAGCCGCCCCGCCCCGCACTCCCGAGAGCCCCGCTCTCCAAGCCCCAGCCGCCCCGCACTCCCGTTGCCGGGGTAACCCTTCCTGCTCACCAAGGCCGAGATCCGCACTCTCGAGAGCCCCGCCACCCCCCCGCCCGATCCGAGCGCGGAACAGAGTCTCACCTGCTCCTGCTGCGCGCGCACCCTGACCCTCGTGGCTGACGCCGTTGCCCCGGGTAACGTGACACCGGCGGGGGGGGGGTGCGTGAGGAGCTTAGCAGCAGCCCAATTACCTAGCTCGGGCTTGGCTGGGCAAGAAAGGCCCAGGCTTTCAGGCCTAAGAAAAAAACGGGGAAAGGTAGGAAAAAGAATCTTCAGGTTAGATAAAATATTTACAAATGAGTGATTTATTTTAAAACAATTTAATAAATTCAATTTTATTTTGCTGGAAATGTATATTTGAAAAGAAAGACGCAGAAAGCAGGAAAAAGAATGGAAGCAAGATGGCGGCTACTCACCTCGGTTCAGAACGATAAGGCCCACCCACACACGCACCGATTGGCCCGGCGGCACACGCCAGCAACCCGGCGTACGATTGGTCGAGCTCGAGGTCACTCTGTCGCTAATGAGCGGATAATGAGATGCTAATGAGCGGAACGTTAAGGTTTTTCGGATACCGCGGGCGCGATTTTAGCCCGGCCGAAACGTAAATACGCTTAAAACCGTTTTGGAAAGGTAAGCTTTCTTTCGACGTAACGCACGCGTAGGTACGCCCTGTAACTTTCGAGCACATAGCCGCCCAGACGCACACCTGCAGACAGACAGAAGGACAGACAGAAGGACAGACAGATGGACCGATTTATATATATAGATAGATATACTGGGGGGCCTGCTGGTGGCGATGTCCATGGAGAGTATAAATACTCGGGCATGGGCCCAGCTTGCTCAGGACATTCGTTAACAGAAACTAGTGAAGGACACAACTAGATCTCCATGTTGAAAAAGTTGATTAAAGCCTTGTTTAATACTCAGACCAAGTGCCTAGTAGTTTTCTTACGTCAGTAAGTTCAGAGCCCCGCTGGTTTGCTAAGTTCAGAGCCCCACTGGTTTGGTAAGCAGAGCCTCGCTGGTTTGGTAAGTTCAGAGCCCCGCTGGTTTGGTAAGTTCAGAGCCTCGCTGGTTTGGTAAGTTCAGAGCCCCGCTGGTTTGGTAAGTTCAGAGCCCCGCTGGTTTGGTAAGTTCACAGCCCCGCTGGTTTGGTAAGTTCAGAGCCCCGCTGGTTTGGTAAGTTCAGAGCCCCACTAGTTTGGTGAGCAGAGCCCCACTGATTTGGTAAGTTCACAGCCCCGCTGGTTTGGTAAGTTCAGAGCCCCGCTGGTTTGGTAAGTTCACAGCCCCGCTGGTTTGGTAAGTTCAGAGCCCCGCTGGTTTGGTAAGTACTGAGTCCCGCTGGTTTGGTAAGTACTGAGCCCCACTGGTTTGGTAAGTACTGAGTCCTGCTGGTTTGGTAAGTACTGAGTCCTGCTGGTTTGGTAAGTACTGAGTCCCACTGGTTTGGTAAGTACTGAGTCCTGCTGGTTTGGTAAGTACTGAGCCCCACTGGTTTGGTAAGTACTGAGTCCTGCTGGTTTGGTAAGTACTGAGTCCTGCTGGTTTGGTAAGTACTGAGTCCTGCTGGTTTGGTAAGTACTGAGTCCTGCTGGTTTGGTAAGTACTGAGTCCTGCTGGTTTGGTAAGTACTGAGTCCCGCTGGTTTGGTAAGTACTGAGTCCCGCTGGTTTGGTAAGTACTGAGTCCTGCTGGTTTGGTAAGCAGAGCCCTGCTGGTTTGGTAAGCAGAGCCCTGCTGGTTTGGTAAGTTCAGAGCCCCGCTGGTTTGGTAAGTTCAGAGCCCCACTGGTTTGGTAAGTTCAGAGCCCCGCTGGTTTGGTAAGTTCAGAGCCCCACTGGTTTGGTAAGTTCAGAGCCTCGCTGGTTTGGTAAGTTCAGAGCCCCACTGGTTTGGTAAGTTCAGAGCCCTGCTGGTTTGGTAAGTACTGAGTCCCGCTGGTTTGGTAAGTTCAGAGCCCCGCTGGTTTGGTAAGTTCAGAGCCCTGCTGGTTTGGTAAGTTCAGAGCCCCACTGGTTTGGTAAGTTCAGAGCCCCGCTGGTTTGGTAAGCAGAGCCTCGCTGGTTTGGTAAGCACAGAGCCCCGCTGGTTTGGTAAGTACTGAGTCCCACTGGTTTGGTAAGCAGAGCCCCGCTGGTTTGGTAAGCACAGAGCCCCGCTGGTAACTAATTAAAAGATTTAAAATTTCTAAGTCGGTAGGATACAGATTTCTGTTATTTCATACTCTTTGGCTACCAAAGCAAAAAGCTGCCATGAACACCTACCACCATAAAAATTTGGAACTGTTTCTCTCTGAGCTCAGCAGCTTTGGCTAGTACTTTCTAAACAGTGGAAGGGAATGAAACAGCAATATCAGACAATGAGATACTGGAACCAGAACTGGGAAATCCTCACTGAGTATTTGATAGAAGAACTATACAGATGTCATTAACCCTTTTTGTTTAATTGTGTTTATTATTTCTTTATATAGGACTGATGCCCATAATGTGATGGGAAAATAGGTCTGCTGTCTGTGAAATGTTAAAAGAATAAAGTTAGCCTGAAGGGTTCAAAAAGGGTTCTGAACCTATCTTTGCTCTCCTTGAATTCTGGCCTCTTGCGCATCCCAGATTTTAATCGCTCCACCCTCGGCGGCCCATGTCTTCAGCTGCCAAGGCCCAAAGCTCTGGAATTCCCTCCCTAAACCTCTCCGCCACTCTCTCCTCCTTAAAACCTACCTCTTTGACCAAGCTTTTGGACACCTGTCTTAATCTCTCCTTATGTGGATCAGTATCAAATGTTGTTTGATAACACTCCTGTGAAGCACCTTGGGATGTTTTACTACGTTAAAGGCGCTATATAAATGCAAGTTGTTGTTGAACTAAAACTGACCTAAATCATCAAGTGCCGCTCTCCAGCGATGCACTGGGGATAAGATTAACTTACAAGGTGCATCCAGTAGTGGGTCATAGGAATCTCAAACTCGACTATCATTTTGCGGAAGGTAATCAAACCCAAAATTTCAGCTCGAGACTTTGTGTTAACAGACAAGCAGCAAAACGCCCGTCAAACAACATCCGCAACAACAGAGATAAATATTTGCACGGGAATCGTACACTCAGTGATGAAACGAAGTTGCCCAAGAATCACTCACCTCAATCAGTACTTCTCTCTCCTTTCTGTTATTTGGGTCCAATCATGTTTTTCTCCACCACCTGATATTTTCTTGATTTTCAACATGAGACCCACTTAATATTTTCACCCCAATTAATATTATTTCATCAACAGTGGTACATGCAGGGTGGGGGTCGCGCTGCTGAACTTTGCGCCTACCGCGGCTGCTGGAATGAGCTGTGAGCAGCAGATCTTGCTTGCGGACTCCCCCTTCGATCACTCACAAACTCCTGGTTCTTGCTTTGCTTCTGCGTGTAGCCAGCACTGAGCCCCTGTCCCCTTCTGGCCCCGCCCCTCCAACACAACCCAGGGGAACCTGCTGCGGGGGCGGGAGCTCGCCGCTGATTGACACCACGCTGTATCCAATCAGCTGCTCCGGGTGGGCCGGGTCGCCCAATGGCGGGGGGTGGGGCGGGGCTTCGGAGACCAAGGTTGGGTCTCAGTGGTCGGAGTGATGACTCTGATCTTCAGTGATGGGGAGGTGGTGTGTCGAATCGTGATATGTCAGGGCCGTGAGAATCTGCCACAGCTTATCCACCCCCCTCCCTCCCTCTGTGGATTGTTACTAATTGAATAACTATTAGCCAGTATAGATCAGCTGTATACCCACCAATAAATAACAGTCAAACCATAATTTATTGTAACAAATCATTTTATTTTGGAACACTAAAATGTTTCGGCGTCTCGTTTAAATGTGTTATAATTATTAATGATCAGAAACTATGCATATGGGCTAGAAATTTGGTGCATTTGCGCCTCCCATTAGCACCTCCGGGAGGCAATTTTTCACCCGGACGCAGCGCTGCTAACGACTCCCGCTAAATTCAGCAGGAGTTTAGCAGCGACGGTAATTGGTAGCGCCCCGCTCCACTGCGCAAGCGATGACAATGTCATCACCGTGCGTAGCGCCCGTTTTTGCCCCGCCTACAAAATTGACCCGTGCTCCCTGAATCTGCACCGGGCGATGACAGCGACCTAGTCAAGGGGCGGGAATGGAGCGGCAGGTGGCTCACAGGACAGTAACTAAAGCAGGGCTGGCGGGCGGGGGAAACAAAATCGGCTGACTTACTTGTCGCGCGCCCTGTTGCGTCTTTCAACGCGGGGTCCATCTGGCAGCCCGGCACTCCTCTTGAGCACTGGGTTGCTGGCATGACACCAGGTAGGGCCCCGCAGAGTTGTGGGCTTGGGCCCTCACCTTTAATGAGGGGGAGAGCCCTTCCATGCGGCAGCGCTACGTGGCCCAGTGCATAGCGCTGCAGAACACACCGCCCTGCTATTCGGGGTTAGCGCTTTAAGAAGGAAGTGGAGTGCTTGAATTAGCGCTCCACCTCCTTCTTCAGACGCTAAAACTGAATTTAGCAATCACCGGCACTATTTTTTGCTGGGCGCTAAATTTAGCGCTCAGGCAATGTTACAGTAGTGACCGGTCGCTAATGAATTTTTCCCCCTAAATTTATTGTTTTTACATATCTGTAATTAGTGGGGGAGAAGCTTCAGTAGACACTCAGGAATGATCAGCAGGAGCTATGAAGTAAGCAACAGATTCGTAATCTCCAGGCAGTAAACTACAAAGTCTGTGACTTCACAAAACAACATGAAACAACATGCTGTGTTAGTTTTAAACTGCATCTTTAGTTGCCAATAAATTTAGTGTCAGCCGTGGCTTAGTTGGTAGCACTCTCACCTTCCAAGTCAAAAGGTTGTGGGTTCAAGTCCCACTCCCAGAGATTTGTAGCACAATAATCTACAGTACTGAGGGAGTGCTGCACTGTTGGAGTGTGCCGTCTTTCAGATGAGACCTTAAAACCGAGGACCTGTCTGCTCTCTCAAGTAGACGTAAAAGATCCCATGGCAGCATTTTGAAGAAGAGCAGGGGAGTTCTCCCCGGTGTCCTGGTCAATATATTTATCCCTCAATCAACATCACTAAAACAGATAATCTGCTCTTTATCACATTGCTGTTTGTGGGAGTTTGCTGTGCACAAATTAGCTGCCGCATTTCCTACATTACAACAGTGACTGCACTTCAAAATGTACTTCATTGGCTGTAAAGTGCTTTGGGACACCCTGAGGTTGTGAAAGGTGCTATATAAATGCAAGTCCTTTTTAACGAGTGGGGTTTCAGTTACCTAGTTAGAGAATGCAATTATGAGTTTTAAAAATTGTAGGGCAGCATTTCTAGTGGATGCAAACTTCATAAGATATGTCACTGTGTAATGAACCTATTTATTTAGCAGTCAAATATCTGTTGCAGACACAGAAGATCCTGCAAGCATTGCAGATGAGGGCTTGTAGTAAGGGAGAGTTGTGCTGTTACCGTAGGAACAATCAGAGCATTGCTGGAGGACATTCAGTGCAAAATATCTCCGGAGACATGATGCTTTTTTTAGCAGGTTAACATCAGCAGCAAGGAATGATAACAAATACAGTATAAACTGCTAGGATAAGGGAAAATAGAAACTCCAACTGGTATTTCACTGCATAATAAATAGATTCAACACAGTGACACATTTTACGATGTAGATTTACTAGAAGCATTGCCCTGCATTTTTAAAACATTGGAGCCTAGAAATTCAGTATAGCCACGTTTGGGGCGCTACAACCGGGCGGCCGCTAAAGTTTGCGCCCGGCGCAACTTCGTGCCACCTTCGCCGATATTCAGTGGCATCGCCCCAAGAGGTTGCTGCTGCGCTAAAACAGGCGATGCACGACTATCATTAGGCGCTAAGCCGGCGGCCCGGGGTGAAACCCCCGAGGGCGGGCGCAGCGCAGGTGCGGCGAGCTGCTGATTGACGGCAGACACTCTGGCGCCAGTGAGCTCTTAAAGGGGGAGGGTGAATTTGTTTTTTTGAAAGGCCGAGACTGGTGTATTTGTGTTTTTTGAAAGGCCGAGACTGGTCGATTTGTGTTTTTTGGGGGGGCTTCTCTCCATTAGTTTGTAATGTGGGAAGGGCAGAGGTTTCAAACAAATAAATGTTCTTAAATCGCACTGTCCATGCTTTCTTTTGGAAGTCCTGGTTGCCCTGCTCGGCTGAGGGCTTGTGGAGCGGCTACATTCTTCTTGTGCCATTGGCACAAGCCATTCCCTGAGAGGGGGCCTAGAACCGACGTTCAATAAGCCGCCGACGGGCGGCCCTTGCACTTTCTGCCTCCCTCCTGTGCTGGTCCTCCTCCTCCTCCTCCTCCTCCTCCTCTGGTGGTCCTCCAATGTCTGGTGGCAGTGGCTGAGTCCTGTGGATAGCCAGGTTGTGCAGCATGCAGCACACGACCACGAAATGGGAGACTCGCTCAGGCGAATACTGTAGGGCTCCTCCGGAACGATCCAGACAGCGGAACCGTTGCTTCAGGACGTCGATTGTTTGCTCAATGATGTTCCTGGTTGCTTGATGGCTGTCATTGTATCCCTCTTCAGCAGGGGTGCTGGGCGCACGGAGCGGGGTCATCAGCCATGTGCACAAAGGATAGCCTTTGTCCCCGAGAAGCCATCCTCGTGGGTGAGGCTGGGCCTGGAACATGTCTGCCACAGAAGTCTGGCGCAGGATGAAGGCATCGTGGCTGCTGCCTGGAAAGCGGGCATTGACAGCTAGGATGAGCTGCCTGTGGTCACACACCAACTGCACGTTGAGCGAATGGTAGCCCTTCCGGTTGCGGTAATCCTCGGCATTCTCCAGAGGTGCCCGCAAAGCCACATGCGTGCAGTCAATGGCGCCCTGCACCATGGGGAAGCCCGCTAATGCTGCAAAGCCCATTGCACGCTGTTGCTGCTTGACAAGGGCCATGGAGAAGGAGATGAACTGACGTCTCCTTCTGAAAAGGGCATTGGTCACCTGGCAGATGCAGCAATGCACGGCAAACTGGGAGATGTTGGAAATGTCCCCAGTAACGGATTGGAAGGAGCCGGTGGCATAGAAGTTGAGAGACACCGTCACCTTCACTGCCACCGACAGAGACGTCCTGCTCCTCAGATGTGGCTGCAGATCTCTGCGAAGCAGGTGGCAGATCTCAGTGACCACCGCCCTTCAGAATCGCAAGCTCCGAACACACTGCTCGTCAGACATGTTCAGATATGAGAACTGCTGGCGGTATACCCTGGGTGGGTAAGGCCTCCTTTGCCGACGCCTGTTGCCCCCTCTCCGTCTGGCCATGTCTGCCACTCTCTCACGGTGTCTGTGAGCCCTTTGAATGCAACCTCGGGTGACTGTCTGTGTGGAGTTTGCACATTCTCCCCGTGTTTGCATGGGTTTCCTCCGGGTGCTCCGGTTTCCTCCCACAGTCCAAAGATGTGCAGGTTAGGTTGATTGGCTATGATAAATTGACCCTTAGTGTTAGGGGGATTAAATACGTGGGGTTACGGGGATAGGGTGGGATATGTGTTGGTGTAGGGGTTACGGGGATCGGGTGGGATATGTGTCGGTGCAGGCTCGATGGGCTGAAATGGCCTCTATCTGCACTGTGGGGTTTCTGTGATTCTGTGATTCTGTGAATGGAGAAGGCCAACGTTTGCACCCATTGCAGCCCCCATTATATGTTTCCAATCAATGATATGGCTCTGAAGTTAAAGACAAGTGGAAAGCTGTGGCCTGAAGCCACAAGTACCTGTGCGAGTGTTGAGCCAAACCAGAAAGCTCTCTACCTTTGTCTCTCTGCAAAGATCCGTCTCTCACAAAGAAGGAGTGTTGCAAAATGGCTGCCTTTTCTACTGCAGGAGGAGTGCCCTTTAATTTGCGCCCCCCGCGCCCCGCAGCGACTGAGAACCGTTCCCCTCTACCAGTTGCTAGGGGCGCCAGGCGCACAATAGGCCGGCGCCACTGAATTTCCGGTTTGGGGTGAACAAAGGGCGTTGCATGATGAAATGACGTCGGGATCTGCGCGCGCAGCTGAGCGCGCGCAAAGGCTTTGCGCCACCGCTAAATCTTTACTGAAGTTGGGGAGAGGCGCAGATCGCGCTGCGCCCGGCCGCTAGCCGCCTAGCGCCCCACATCTCCTCCTCCTAAGGCGCTAGCGGCTGGCGCAAACAACTGAATTTCTAGGCCTGGTTCTTAAAATCAAATTTCACCACAACCTATGTACCACAGTATAAAAAAAGTCCCTAAACCAACACTTAGGGCTGGATTTTCCAAGCGCCAAGGAGGCAGGCATGGAGGCGGGACAGCCGGCAAATTCGGAGAAAGTGGGGGCGGATGGCAAAGCCGCCCTCATCCTGCCTCCGTGCCCTTTTGCCAGGAGGCGGGAAGATGTGTAGCTTCGGGTCCCGTCTCCTGGAGGCGGGAAAGGCATTTAATCCTTTTAACTGCCTGTTGACAGGTAGTTAACAGGCAGAAAAAAGGATTAGTGCCATTTTACCTTCACAGGTGAAGGCTTCCCAACCTCGGAGAACCCCGTCGGGTTGGAGGAGACATGGAGGAGGTTTGCGGCAGTCGGAGGCACCTGGAAGTAAGATGTAGAGGTGAGTGATGGGTGCAAGTGTGGAGTGGTAAGTATGCAAGGTGAGTGATAAGTTTTAAAAAGTGTTCACTTACCTTGTTTTCTTTCTAAAGCCTTCAGCCGTGGTGGATCAGGAGAGCCGACATCCTCCTTGTCAATTTCACAGACTGGCTGTTGGAACCTCCGTACCAACAGCCATGTGAAATTTACAAATCTAAAAAGTTTGATGAGTCCTGAATGCAAGGACTCATCAAACTAAAGCGAATGTCAGTGTTTGACAGCTTCACAGAGCTGTCAAATGCTGACATTTCTTCTTTGAAGAAGTCTTAACAGATAGCACGTCTGATGTTGACGTGCTCTGTCAGTGACTTCCTCCCTAATTGGCCTGCTGAGCCCGCAGGGCGGGCTTAACAAACTCAATCAGGGGAAAGTCCCTCTGATTGGTCAGGTGAGAATGGAGGCGGGACATTGACACGACAAGCAGCTGTCCCGCCTCCAATTCGCCTCCATTCACAAAATCCAGCCCATAGTCACAGGCGGTACCAATCACTATATTATTGGCCTGGATGTTCAACTCCTGCAAACAGGGCACTTTTTTTTTTACACAGGACTCATGTTGACTTCCCTGTACCCATTTAGCACCTGGGTAGACTGGAGTTTAGTGAATGAGTCTTTTGCTCAACATATACTTTAGTGGTGAAGAGAATTGAACCTCCAAAATCTAACTACTGCAGCACAGCAGTCTCCTAGCTATAGCAGTGTTTACAGTACTGACTATTTCTGATTTATTTTATAGCCATGAATTAAATTAATTGATTGCAGAACCATATTTCACATATGAAAATCTGAAACATTATTCCATATGTGTGGGATAATACATGTGGTCAGTTACAGAATTCAGCTTCTCTTTCATTATTTAATTATCCTGGCATCAAAGTGAGCTCCAGCAGTATGCCTATCCATGTACTTGTTAATACTTTTTCATATCATGAGGAGAATTACATATTTTAGTCCTTATTTGAAACAGGAGTTTCATCATCAGAATTCACATTTAAAAATCAAACCATTACAATGAATTATTTTTAACTGAACACTTTTTTGAATCATATTGTTTTACACAATAATCCCTTATAGTTTCTGTTTCATGCTCCAATTTTTATGCCATCCTGAAGGTGTTAACTCACATTCAAGTGAGAATCCATAGACAGCCATCCAGTATCTTACATAAGCGGCCATTCTTCATGTGTGAGCATAATTGTAGGCCACACGGGCATAATATAGAAATATAGAAACATAGAAGATAGGAGCAGGAGTAGGCCATTCGGCCCCTTGAGCCTGCTCCGCCATTTAATGAAATCATGGCTGATCATCCAAATTCAGTACCCTGTCCCTGCTTTCTCCCCATATCACTTGATCCCTTTAGCTTTAAGAAATATATCTAACTCCTTCTTGAATATATTTAATGAATTGGCCTCCACTGCCTTCTGTGGTAGAGAATTCCACAGGTTCACCACTCTCTGAGTGAAGAAATTCCTCCTCATCTCAGTCCTAAATGGTTTACTCCTTATCCTTAGACTGTGACCCCTGGTTCTGGACACCCCCGCCATCAGGAACATCCTTCCTGCATCTAGTCTGTCTAGTCCTGTTAGAATTTTATAAGTTTCAATGAGATCCCCTCTCATTCTTCTAAACTCCAGCGAATATAAGCCCAATTGACCCAATCTCTCCTCATACGTCATTCCTGCCATCCCAGGTATCAGCCTGGTGAATCTTTGCTGCACTCCGTCCTTCCTCAGATAAGGCGACCAAAACTGCACACAATACTCAAGGTGTGGTCTCACCAAGGCCAAGACATCCTTGTTCCTGTACTCAAATCCTCTCACTATGAAGACCAACATACCATTTGCCTTCTTAACCGCCTGCTACACCTGCATGCTTATCTTAAGCGACTGGTGCACAAGGACACCCAGGTCTCATTGCACTTCCCCTTCTCCCAATCTATTGCCGTTCAGATAATAATCTGCCTTCCTGTTTTAACCTCGCATTTATCCACATTATACTGCATCTGCCATGCATCTGCCCAATCACCCAGCCTGTCCAAATCATACTGGAGTTTCTCTGCATCCTCCTCACAGCACACACGCCCACCCAGCTTTGTGTCGTCTGCAAACTTGGAGATATTACATCTAGTTCCCTCGTCTAGATCATTTATATATATTGTGAATAGCTGGGGTCCTAGCTATTTCCAGCAATGTGGATAGCAATCAAGAGCAGGAACCCTGACTGATTTTTTCATCTCCAGGGGTGCTGAAGCCAATTGTAGCACCTCAATTACTATCCTAACAACAGCAATTTGCATTTATAAAGTACCTTTAACAAAGAAAAACATCCCACAGCACTTCACAGAGGCATAAGAAAATAATAGCCCAGGAATTCGGGTCTCCACGAGTGAGTACGCATGGGGTACTCACCCGTAAGCCCAATGGAAGTGCGCGGGAAACCGGCACTTCCGTTCCCCTGAAAGAAGGGGTTGAAAGGTCGAACGCGTGTGCAGGAGAGGCTGCGCGTGTGCATCGAACTTACGTTTTTTTTGCAGGTTTTCCCGGGAGGGTAAGTCTCCAGAAGTTACTCATATAAAAAGCAGTCGCAAGGCCTGCTTTTTACAAGGTAAGTGGTGAATTAATTAAATTAAAACATTTTTTCCACAGGTTTATTATTTTTAAATACTTTAAAGAAAGGTAAGTTTATTTTTAGCCCCGTTAGAAAATAAAATTATTTTTTTCAAAAATTTAAATTATTGTTTAAATTAGTTATTTCATGTAATTTATAGTTTACAAGTTGGAGTGCCCGGCGGTGCCGAGGCTTTTTTGAGGGCATGTTGTTGTTGGAAGAGAGAGAGAGCGACTGGGGGGAAGAGAGAGAGCGATTTGGACAGACTGGGCGATTGGGCGGATAAATGGCAGATGCACTATAATGTGGACAAGTGCGAAGTTATCCACCTTGGGTGCAGGAACGGGAGGGCAAATTATTATTTAAATGGCAATAGATTGGGAGAGGGGGAAGTACAGAGAGACCTGGGTGTTCTTGTACACCAGTCACTGAAGGCGAGCATGCAGGTGCAACAGGCGGTCAAGAAGGCAAACGGTATGCTGGCCTTCATAGCAAAAGGGTTAGAATACAGGAACAGGGATACCTTGCTGCAGCTGTACAGGGCACTGGTGAGACCACACCTCGAGTACTGTGTACAGTTTTGGTCGCCTCATCTGAGGAAGGATGTTCTTGCCATGGAGGGGGTGCAGCGGCGATTCACCAGGCTGATACCAGGAATGGCGGGAATGACCTATGAGGAGAGACTATGTAGTTTAGGGATGTACACACTGGAGTTTAGAAGATTGAGAGGGGACCTCATAGAAGTGTATAAAATTCTGACAGGTCTAGACAGACTGGATGCAGAAGGAATGTTTCCCTTGGCGGGTGAGAACAGAACTAGAGGACATAATTTAAGGATAAGGGCTAAACCATTTAGGACAGAGATGAGGGGGAATTTCTTCACTCAGAGAGTGGTGAACCTGTGGAACTCATTGCCACAGAGGGCAGTGTACGCCAGCTCATTAAATATATTTAAGAGGGAATTAGATATATTTCTACGGGCAAAAGGGGTTAAGGGTTACGGAGAGAAGGCGGGGACGGGATACTGAATTAAAGGATCAGCCATGATCTCATTGAATGGCGGAGCAGGCACGAAGGGCCGAATGGCCTACTCCTGCTCCTATCTTCTATGTATCTATGTATCTATGACTGGGGGGAAGAGAGAGAGCGACTGGGGGGAAGAGAGAGAGCGACTGGGGGGAAGAGAGAGAGCGACTGGGGGGAAGAGAGAGAGCGACTGGGGGGAAGAGAGAGAGAGAGAGACTGGGGGAGAGAGAGAACGACTGGGGGGAAGAGAGAGAGCGACTGGGGGGAAGGGCGAGAGCAACTGGGGAAGAGAGAGAGCGACTGGGGGGAAGAGAGAGAGCGACTGGGGGGAAGAGAGAGAGCGACTGGGGGGAAGAGAGAGAGCGACTGAGGGGAAGAGAACATAAGAACATAAGAACATAAGAAATAGGAGCAGGAGTAGGCCAATCGGCCCCTCGAGCCTGCTCCGCCATTCAATAAGATCATGGCTGATCTGATCCTAACCGCCAATCCACTATCACAGAACCATCTCCTGAATCTAACAGAATTAGACACACGAAATAGGAGCAGGATCAGACTACATGGCCCCTGGGCCCGCTCCGCTACTCACAGGGCCATGACCGGTCCGAACCTAGACTCATGTCCAAATTCCTGCCCGCTCCCCGTAACCCTTAATTCCCTTTACTTCTAGGAAACTGTCTATTTCTGTTTTAAATTTATGTAATGATGTAGCTTCTACAGCTTTTTGGGGCAGCATATTCCATGGACCTACCACCCTCTGAGTGAAGTAGTTCCTCCTCATCTCAGTTTTGAAAGAGCAGCCCCTTATTCTAAGACTATGCCCCCTAGTTCTAGTTTCACCCATCATCGGGAACATCTTCCCCGCATCCACCCGATCCAACCCCTTCACAATCTTATATGTTTCAATAAGATCGCCTCTCATTCTTCTGAACTCCAATGAGTAGAGTCCCAATCTACTCAACCTCTCCTCATATGTCCATCCCCTCATCCCCGGGATTAACCGAGTGAACCTTCTTTGCACTGACTCGAGAGCAAGTATGTCCTTTCTTAAGTATGGACACCAAAACTGTACGCAGTATTCCAGGTGCGGTCTCACCAATACCTTGTACAACTGAAGCAATACCTCCCTATTTTTATATTCTATCCCCCTAGCAATGAAAGCCAACATTCCATTGGCCTTCTTAATCACTTGCTGCACCTGCATACTAACCTTTTGAGTTTCATGCACCAGGACCCCCAGATCCCTTTGTACTTCAGTACTTTCCAGTTTCTTGCCATTAAGATAATAACTTGCTCTACGATTTTTCCTGCCAAAGTGCATAGCCTCACACTTTCCAGTATTGTATTCCATCTGCCAAATCTCTGCCCACTTACTTAGCCTGTTGATGTCCCCTTGCAGGTTTTTTATGTCCTCCTCACTCACTACTTTCCCTCCCATCTTAGTATCATCTGCAAACTTTGATATGTTCCACTCGGTCCCCTCCTCCAAATCGTTAATATAGATTGTAAAGAGTTGGGGACCCAGCACTGACCCCTGTGGAACACCACTAGTTACTGATTGCCAGTCTGAGAATGAACCGTTTATCCCAACTCTCTGCCTTCTGTTAGATAGCCAATCCTCTATCCATGCCAGAATATTACCCCCAATCCCGTGATTTTTTATCTTAAGCAATAATCTTTTGTGTGGCACCTTGTCAAATGCCTTTTGGAAGTCTAAATACACTACGTCCACTGGTTCCCCTTTATCCACCCTATACGTTACTTCCTCAAAGAACTCCAGCAAATTTGTCAAACATGACTTCCCCTTCATAAAACCATGCTGACTTTGTCCTATTAAATTATGATTATCCAAATGTCCTGTTACTGTCTCCTTAATAATGGACTCCAAAATTTTACCTACCACAGATGTTAGGCTAACCGGTCTATAGTTTCCAGCCTTCTGTCTACTGCCCTTTTTAAATAAGGGTGTTACATTAGCAGTTTTCCAGTCTGCCGGGACCTTTGCCGAGTCCAGGGAGTTTTGCAAAATTATTACCAATGCATCCACAATCCCTACCGCCACTTCCCTCAAGACCCTAGGATGTAAGCCATCAGGTCCAGGTGATTTATCCGCCTTGAGTCCCATTATTTTACCGAGTACCACTTCCTTAGTGATTTTGATCGTGTTTAGCTCCTCCCCCCCCTATAGCCCCCTGTTTGTCCAGTGTTGGGATATTCTTAGTGTCTTCTACTGTAAAGACTGATGTAAAATATTCATTCAGTGTTTTTGCCATCTCCATATTTCCCACCATTAATTTCCCGGTCTCATCCTCTAAGGGACCAACATTTACTTTAGCCACCCTTTTTCTTTTTATATAACTATAAAAACTCTTACTATCTGTTTTTATATTTTTTGCTAATTTACTTTCATAATCTATCTTCCCTTTCTTAATCAATCTTTTTGTTATTTTTTGCTGTCTTTTAAAGTTTTCCCAATCCTCTATCCTCCCACTAGATTTGGCTACCTTATATGCCCTTGTTTTTAGTCGAATACTATCCTTAATTTCTTTACTTAGCCACGGATGGCTGTCTTTTCTTTTACACCCTTTTCTTCTCAGTGGAATATTTTTTTTTTGGAAGTTGTAAAATAACTCCTTAAATGTACACCACTGATCATGTATCGTCTTACCCTTTAATCTATTTTCCCAATCCACTCTACTCAATTCCGCTCTCATACCTTCATAGTCTCCTTTATTCAAGCTTAGCACGCTTGTTTGAGATCCAACCTTCTCACCCTCTAATTGAATATGGAATTCAACCATGTTATGGTCACTCATTCCAAGGGGATCCTTTACTAGGACATTTTTAATTAATCCCATCTCGTTACACAGGACCAGATCTAAGGTTGCTTGCCCCCTGGTCGGTTCAGTTACATACTGCTCAAGAAACCCATCCCTAATACACCCAATGAACTCATCCTCAAGGCAGCCCTGCCCAATTTGATTTGTCCAATTAATATGATAGTTAAAATCCCCCATAATTATAGATGTTCCCTTATTACAAGCCTCAACTATTTCCTGATTGATACTCCGTCCAACAGAGTTGCCACTGTTCGGAGGCCTATAGACTACGCCCACTAGTGTTTTTTTCCCCTTATTATTCCTTACCTCCACCCAAACTGTTTCATTATCCTGATCTTTTGACCCAATATCATTTCTCTGTATTACAGTGATTCCTTCCTTTATTAACATAGCCACCCCACCTCCCCTTCCTTCCTGTCTGTCCTTCCTGATCGTTAAATAACCTGGTATGTTTAATTCCCAGGCATTGTCACCCTGCAGCCATGTTTCTGTAATGGCCACAAGATCATACCCATATGTAGTTATTTGTGCCATTACCTCGTCTATTTTGTTACAAATGCTACGTGCATTCAGATAGAGAACTTTCAAAGATGTTTTGTGACACTTAGTTCCTGCTTTTGCCCTTTTTATTACTTTACCTTTTACTCCATACCTTCTGCCCCTTCCTGACACGCTCTGGTTTTTAATTTCCCCACTGCTACCTAAGCCTATGACCTTCTCTGTTGTCATTTTTATTATTTGCTCTCTAGGAATCTCCCCCCCACTAGTTAGTTTAAAGCCCTCTCTACAGCCCTAGTTATATGATCCGCCAGGACTCTAGTCCCAGCACTGGCCAAGTGAAGCCCGTCCCAACGGAACAGCTCCCTCCTGCCCCAGTACTGGTGCCAGTGTCCCAGGAAGCAAAACCCATTTCTCCCACACCAGTCTTTGAGCCACGCATTTAACTCTCTAATTTTATTTGTCCTAGCCAAATTCGCTCGTGGCTCAGGTAATAATCCAGAGATTATTACCCTTGTGGTTCTGCTTTTTAATTTGGCCCCTAGCTGCTCAAACTCCCTCAGCAGAACCTCCTTCCTTGTCCTATCTATGTCGTTGGTACCAACATGGACCACGACAACTGGATCCTCCCCCTCCCACTCCAAGTTTCTCTCCAGTCCAGAGGAGATGTCCTTAACCCTGGCACCGGGCAGGCAACACAGCCTTCGGGACTCTCGCTCTCGGCTGCAAAGAACTCTATCTATCCCCCTAATGATACTATCCCCTACCACTACAACATTTCTTTTAACTCCCCCCACTTGAATGGCCCCCTGCTCCACGGTGCTGTGGCCAGGTTGCTCATCCTCCCTGCAGTCCCTGCTCCTGTCCCCACAGGGAGTAAGAGCCTCAAACCTGTTGGACAAGTGCAAGGGCTGCGGCTCCTCCAACACTACCTTCTGGATCCCCGTACCTGCCTCACTTCTAGTCACACCATCCTGACCCTGGCCACGGACTACATCTGAATTAATTAATCTAATTGGTGTGACTACCTTGTGATACACAGAGTCCAGGTAACTCTCCCCCTCCCTGATGTGTTTCAGTGTTTGAAGCTCGGACTCCAGCTCTTCAACACGGAGCCGGAGTTCCTCGAGCAGCCAACACTTACTGCAAATGTGATCATTGTGAGCACCAATGGTGTTCACCAGCTCCCACATATTGCAGCAGCAACACATCGCCTGATCTCCCATTCTATGTAATTAATTACATTTATTAATATTATTCTTAAATATCCTCTGCCCCGATTCTAGATGGTGAATATCACACCTTAGAAACTATAAACCAAAGAGATTTAAGCTTAAAAGGGAGAAATACTTAACAACCAATCACTTACCCGCTTTCTGGTGACGTCACACTTGGATTACTTTTTACCTCTCTCCTTCCAGACTGGAGACTGGTACGCCTTACCTGGGTCTCTGGGACTTTTCGAGCCCCGCTCTGCCGCTCGAGATTCCCGCCAACGCTGTGAGGCCTTACCTGGGTCTCTGGGACTTTTATAGCCCTGCTCTGCCGCTCGAGATTCCCGCCAATGCTGTGAGGCCTAACCTGGGTCTCTGGGACTTTTATAGCCCCGCTCTGCCGCTCAGGATTCCCGCCGACGCTGTGAGAGAGCGACTGGGGGGAAGAGAGAGAGCGACTGGGGGGAAGAGAGAGAGCGACTGGGGGGAAGAGAGAGAGCGACTGGGGGGAAGAGAGAGAGCGACTGGGGGGAAGAGAGAGAGCGACTGGGGGGAAGAGAGAGAGCGACGGGGGGGAAGAGAGAGCGACTGGGGGGGAAGAGAGAGAGCGAGTGGGGGGAAGAGAGAGAGCGACTGGGGGGAAGAGAGAGAGCGACTGCGGGGAAGAGAGAGAGCGACGGGGGGAAGAGAGAGAGAGACTGGGGGGGAGAGAGAGAGAGAGATGGGGGAGAGAGAGCAAGAGAGACTGGGGGGAGAGAGAGAGACTGGGGGGAAGAGAGAGAGAAAGAAAGAGAGGGAGAGAGAGAGAGGGAGAGAGAGACAGAGACAGAGGGAAGGAGAGAGTGAGGGAAGGAGGAAGAAACCGGGCAGCCCAGACTAAAGATGGTGTTGTTCGGGCCCACATTGAAGTGACGCCATGATCAAAGATGGCGCTGTTCGGGCCCACATTGAAGTGCCGCCATGATCAAAGATGGCGTCACGAGGAAATTGTCGTGCCGCCACGAAGAAATTGTCATGCCGCCAGGATCAAATATGGCGCTGTTGTTTCCCCACATTGAAGTGCTGCCATGATCAAAGATGGCAGCGAGCGATCTGGTTGGTGCTGACTGGGAGTGTGTGAGAGAGAGAGAGTGAGAGAGAGAGAGTGGGCCGCTACGGACCGCCGCGGCCGCTCACCTGGTGGCTTTGGGTCAGGCTCTGGGGCGGGGCTGTTGATGCCGTGGGGAAGTTTTGTGTGCGGCAGCTCCCGGCACAGACCGCCGCAGCCGTTCACCTGCTGGCTTTGGGTCGGGTTCTCGGGCCGCGGGGGGGGAAGGAGAGAGAGAGCCGCCGGTCCTCCGGTCGATGTGTTGCGAGCCGACCCCTGATGAGTGCCCGATCAGCTGAGCCCGAGACCCACGGTGACCGCAACTCACCTCCCGCTAGGCTCCCTCCCGCCCCACCAGCCTTTACCAAGATGGCGGTGATCGCGGGGCCGGCCCAGCGGGAGGGGCGGTGCCGAGCTCGGGCGTGGCTGGGCAACAGACGCCCAGGCTTCGAGGCCTGCAAAAACAGTGAAAGGTAGGAAAATTATAGAGGTTAGAGAAAAGATTTACAAATGAATTAACTTTTTTAAGAAACAATTTGTGATTTAAAAGCAACTTTTTTTTTGCTGGATATCTAGATTTGAAAAGAAACACGCAGAAAGTGGGAAAAAGAAATGAAGAGTTTGGAATCAAGATGGCGGCCACTCACCTCAACTCAGAAGCATTAGGCCCGCCCACACACGCATTGATTGGTCAACCGTCAGGTCACTGAACTGTGGGATTGATCAATCATCACTCGACTCTAGGATGGCCCGCCCGCCCACGCAATGAACCCGCCCCCGTGACGCAGTGATCGGTCGACCGTTGGGTCGCTCGACTGTATGATTGGTCAACCTTCACGTCACTCGATGCTAATGAGCGGATAATGAGCGGAATTTTGAACGTTTTTTGAATACTGTCGGCACAATTTTTGTCCGACCAAAAAGTAAATACACCTATGAGAGTCCCCAAATGATAAGCTTTCTTTTGATATAACATATGTGTAGGTACGCTCTATAACTTTTGATTGTATAGCCGGACAGACAGAGAGACAGACAGAAAGACAGAGAGACATACAGCTTTATATATACTAGCTGGAGTGCCCGGCGGTGTCGAGGCTTTTTTGAGGGCATCTTGTTGTTGGAAGAGAGCGAGAGAGCGACTGGGAGGAAGAGCGAGAGCGACTGGGGGGAAGCGAGAAAGTGACGGGGGGGGAAGAGAGAGAGAGAGCGACTGGGGGGAAGAGAGAGAGCGACTGGGGGGAAGAGAGAGAGCGACTGGGGGAAGAGAGAGAGCGACTGGGGGGAAGAGAGAGAGCGACTGGGGGAAGAGAGAGAGCGACTGGGGGAAGAGAGAGAGCGACTGGGGGGAAGAGAGAGAGCGACGGGGGGAAGAGAGAGAGAGACTGGGGGGAAGAGAGAGAGCGACTGGGGGGAAGAGAGAGAGCAACTGGGGGAAGAGAGAGAGCGACTGGGGCGAAGCGAGCGCGCGACTGGGGGGAAGAGAGAGAGCGTCTGGGGGGAAGAGAGCGAGCGACTGGGGGGAAGAGAGCGAGCGACTGGGGGGAAGAGAGAGAGCGACTGGGGGGAAGAGAGAGAGCGATTGGGGGGAAGAGCGAGAGCGACTGGGGGGAAGAGAGAGAGTGACGGGGGGGGGAAGAGAGAGAGAGAGCGACAGGGGGGAAGAGAGAGAGCGACTGGGGGGAAGAGAGCGAGCGACTGGGGGGAAGAGAGAGAGCGACTGGGGGGAAGAGAGAGAGGACTGGGGGAAGAGAGAGAGCGACTGGGGGAAGAGAGAGAGCGACTGGGGGGAAGAGAGAGAGCGACGGGGGGACGAGAGAGAGAGACTGGGGGGAAGAGAGAGAGCGACGGGGGGAAGAGAGAGAGAGCGACTGGGGGAAGAGAGA